>NC_081435.1:55035366-55335366 GCF_949786415.1 Peromyscus eremicus | reverse complement strand
ACAGGGTTTTTCTGTGTAGTTTTGGTAGTTTGGTAGACCAGGCTGGCCTTGAACTCATAGAGATCTCCCTGGCTCTGCCTTCTGAGTGCTGGGTTAAAGGCGTGTGCCAACGCCGCCCAGCCAGGTTCTTCTTTTTAAACCTAACATTGTTTTATGTACTTATTTGCTTTTAGATATTTATTTTCTTTATATGTGTGTGTCTATGTTGGTGTATGTGCATGCATGTTGTGTGGATGCCCGAAGAATCTAGATGAGAAGGTTATAGCCCTCTGAAGTTGAAGTTAAAGGTGTTTGTGAGCCACCCAATGTGGGTGCTAGGAATGAAACTCAGGTCCTCTGGAAGAGCAGCCAGTGCTCTTAACCACTGAGCCATCTCTCCAGACCTTGACGTTTTATATTTTGTCATTTTTCTGTGGTAACAGTCATTTTTAGTGATAGCTTATTCTGTTTCATACATGTGTGTATGTATATATGTATATATACATATGTACACACACACATATATTTATATATACACATATATGAAATGTCTAATTTCCAGACTTCCTTTTAAAAATCACGTTCTTTGTAAACATTTTTTAAATTCTTTGTATTCTTGTGTGTGCACTTAATGGAGGTGGGGACACATGTGCCATGGTGCTTGTGTGGAGGCAAGAGGACTACTTTGTGGAGTTGATTCTCTCCTACCTTTACGTGCATTCTGGGGATCAAACTCAGGTCAGCAGGGTTACGTGACAAGCTCCTTTAACATGCGGAGCCACCTCACTGATCTTCTTAAAATTTTAGTCAGGAATGCTTACTAGTCTTAAACAGATGCTAAAAACTGCCTGCAACTCTAACTCCAGGGGATCCAGTCACTTTTGGCCTCTGTGGGCACTTGCATCCACACACCTACACATACATGTAAGTTTGAGAAAAAAAGGGGGGGGAGTGGGAGGAGACCAGGTACCATGTGCTAGGGATATAACAGTGCACAGGTAGCATTTTTTTTTTTTTTTTTTTTTAAGACAGGGTCTCTCTTTTATGTAGCTGTGGCTGGCCTGGAACTTACTATGTAGACCAGGCTGGTCTTGAATTCACAGAGCTCTTCCTGCCTCTGCCTCCTGAGTGCTGGGATTAAAAGCATGTGCTTCCACGCCTGGCTTACAGCAGCTTATTTTTAGGAGTCTGGAGACAGTAAACAAAATGCCAGAAACAGAAGGTGTTAAATGGAAAACTTACTACAGGGTGATAGGTGATAGAATAGTTACTGGGAGGCCAATTGAGGTCAGATGTCTAGGGTAAAGAGCTGTCTGAACTGCAAGAACGTTAGTAGTAGTAATTCCAAAATTGGGCCTCTATGTTCCAGGTAGTGGGAGCTAAAGGCTTAAACAAAAGGCTTGTGTGGATGGGAGAGAGAGAAAACGAGGCAGGACCAGAGTGAGAATAAACTCAGGCAGATAGTTTTCAGTATGGTAGGTGATTGATCTGTTTTATTATTTAAAAACTTCCGTAGTGTGCAGGGAAAGGTCACTTGGATTATTGTGTGGATTATTGACGTGGTTATAAAATCCGGGAAATGTTAGGTCAAGTTGACATGGTAGCAGGGATGGAGAACTGGAATAGATTGTTCCAGTAATTTAGGAAATTGAATTTTTTTTATTTCAAGCTTGCCTTGGAACGTCAGAAAACTGCAGAGAAAGAACGATTATTTCTGGTCTATGCTAAGCAGTGGTGGAGAGAGTATTTGCAAATTCGACCCTCACACAACTCACGGCTGGTAAAGATTTTTGCACAGGTTTGTAAATCATGTTAGACAAGTTTCATCCCTGTATTTGAGATGCAGTGCTGTAAATATTTAATTTGCACAGAAAAATATTTTCATAACACAAATGAATGTTTATTTCTAAAGTAGTTATCTTTTATTTGCTAGGTCAATGGCATAATACAATCTTTATTAACTTGGAATATTCCTTTTTTATGATACTTAAAATTGATTAAACATTTGGATACTTTATGGCTTAATCAAATTGAACTCTGTGTACAGAACAGGGGCTCTGGACATACATTGTGTTAGTTTTGTTACAGAACAAAGCAAAAAAACAGTAGTAAGTGCCATTGGGATGGCACAGCAAGGAAAGCGTTCGCTGTGTAAGCTGGCGACCTGAGTTCAGTCCCTGGAACTCATTTAAAGGTAGAAGGAAGAACCAACTCCAGAGTTGTTCTCTGACCTTCACACCTGCATTGGGGCATCATATACACACAGTAGTAAAAATAATACATAAACTATTTAAAGCAATAATCAGTGCATTAATTGTGTATAACCAATATTTCTAAACCGAAGACCAGGGATGTTTAACTGCATAATTTCACCTAGATGCACCTTGACTCACAGTGCAGTTTCATGTTTGTGAACATGTTGTTAGGTTGAAAGTGCCGTTAATACAGCTGACCTGCCCTGTTGTGGCTTAGCAACATAATACACTAAGGGAGATCAGTTGTTTACCTTGCAATCAGGTGACACACTGGAGCTGTGGCTACCCAGTGTTAAGAAATATTACATGCTGCAAATTACTAGCCTAGAGATTAAAATTTAAGGTATAGTTTCTACTTAATATATAAGTATAGCTTCTGAGAAATAGATCAAATAGTTTATACATGTTGAGCTCCTATACAGTGTTAGGTTATTTTGACATAAGTCTCAGATGTGTGCATCATATTATATATATATCCTGCACTCCCTAATCATTCAGACAAACTACAAATGGCTTCATTTCTAAATAGGGAGCTTGGGAATAAGAATCCTAAATTAGCAGCTGGGCAGTGGTGGTGTATGCCTTTAATCCCAGCACTTGGGAGGCAGAGCCAGGTGGATCTCTGTGAGTTCAAGGCCAACCTGGTCTACAGAGCAAAAGTCCTAAATTAGCATTGGTGAGGAGAAAAATTGCTTCTAACTTTATATGGTGTTATCCTTGATAAAGTATGGGATTGTATTGGAGAAGTGCTGTGTAGAAATACATTAGTGGTTCTAAAATTGAGCAGTAGTGTTTCTATTTGCCTGAGTTAGGTTTTATTCCATCAGAGCATTTTGCATCATCTCCAAAGTTTTAATCACCAGTGGCTCATTTACTTGGCTGTATTAGTAATCAAAATGTTAAGAAAAATGTAAGCTTTGTTAATACCAATTCTAAAAACATGGTAGTAGGCAGTTGTCAGACAGCTTTGTATTCTTAGTAGTCATTCAGCACAATTGTTAACATGGGCTCTCTTTGGGTTGTGGTAATACACACCTTTACTCCCAACACTTGAGAAGCAGAAGCAGGCGGATTTATGAGTTCAAGGCCGGCTAACTCTAGTAGTTCTAGGCCAGCGGAGACCATGTCTCAAAAAAAAATTCAAAAGCTGCATCCTGTGTTTAGAATATATAACATTTTTCTAAATCGTTTTTCAAATTCTGCTTTCAATTGACTATCATTAAACAGTCAAGTATTTTGTCTGGATATAAAGTTCTGTGTGGTAATACACAAGATTATTTCAGCTTAGATTTAGATGTCCTTCCCTTCCTTTATCTACCGGCTAACCCCTTTTCAGAGCAGTTCTTAACTACTACAGGCTTTGACGTATGACAGCTTAGGCTTTAAAAATCCTGGTTCCAGCACACACCTTTGATCCTAGCACTCAGGAGGCAGACACAGGACATCTCTGAGTTCGAGACCTGCCTGGTCTACAGAGTGAGTTCCAGGACAGCTAGGGCTACACAGAGAAACCCTTGTCTTTAAAAACAAAACAAGGGGCTGGAGAGATGGCTCAGAGGTTAAGAACACTGGCTGTTCTTCCAGAGATCCTGAGTTCAATTCCCAGCACCTGTATGGTGGCTCACAACCATCTGTAATGACATCTGGTTCCCTCTTCTGGTCTGCAGGGATACATGTAAACAGAACACTGTATACATAATAAATAAATAAATAAATAAACAAACAAATAAATAAATAAATAAAATCTGGCTCCCTCTTCTGGCCTGCAGGGATACATGTAAACAGAACACTGCATACATAATAAACAAACAAACAAACAAGCAAACAAACATAATCCTGGCTCCATTGTATAATAGCTGTAGTTTGTCTCATTTATGAAATGAGAATAAAATAGACTTTATAACAATTTTAAAAGATGTTAGTCAACCATTAGTAGCCTAGCACTAGATACAAGGTATACACTCAATAAATGGTGTCCAGAATTATCTACAGGATAATAGAAAGATGTGACACTTGACACGATTAACTTGGTGTTGCAGCTGATGTTTTCCCCTTCTTCCTCCAGGATGAGAACGGGATAAATAGACCAGTCTGTTCCTATGTGAAACCACTTCGGGCTGGACGGCTTCTGGATACTCCGAGGCAAGCAGCACGGTTCGTTAATGTGCTTGGTTACGAACGAGCCCCTGTTATCGGAGGAGGTGGCAAACAGGAGCAGTGGTGCACTCTGCTGGCTTTTCTCTGTAGAAACAAGGTATCGTGTACACATAACAAATAGTGATATTCGTTATCATAAGTATTCTTAATTTATAGCATGCGGAATTTCCTTGAATATGTACAGATTATCAGCTTGAACAAGTCAAATCTTACCTCTATTATCTGTGACATTTACAATCAGCACTTAAAACTTACCATCTTTATTTTTGTATGGAATTTCTTATTTAATAGAATGTTGTTTGTTCCTTTATGATAGAGACTCATATCTACTTGTCAGAAACAAAGTCATAAAGTTAAATGTGTTGGCTCGTGCCTGTAATTCCAGCACTTGGGAGGCTGGGGCAAAATCATGGGTTCAAGGCCAGTCTGGACAACAGAAAGCTCCAGGCCAGCCTGTGCTATGGAGTAAGATCTTGTCAAAGAACAGAACATCTGGAGGTAGTGGTGTACAAAGGCAAGGGCAGGTTGTTCTCTGACTATGAGGCCAGCCTAGTGTACATAGCAAGCTCCAGGTCAAATCAAGGCTACATAGTAAGACTGTATCTGAAAAAAGAACAAAAATCTTATCTGGGGGGTAGTAGTGCAGGCCTTTAATCCCAGTACTTGGGAGGCAGAAACGGGCAGATCTCTGAGTTCAAGACCAGCCTCGTCTACAGAGTGAGTTCCAGGACAGCCAGGGCTACACACAGAAACCCTGTCTCCAAAAACAAAACAAAATCTATAAATAGAATAATTGTGAAAAAAAATTCTTGGATTTAGTAGTTTGCATTTTTCTTTAGTTTTAAACAGAATTGTATTTAGTAACTTGTATAAATTTGATATTAAACTTTACAAGAAAACTGTATTTTTATTTTATGTGTAGGTGTTTTGAGTGCATGTTTTTCTGTGCATGACGTGTATGCAGTACTTACAGAGGCCAGAAGAGGGCATCAAATCCCCTGGAACTGGAGTTAGAGAGGATGGAGTCACCATGTGGGTGCTGGGAAACCCAGGTCCTCTAAATAGCAGCCAGTGCTCTTAGCTGCTGAGACATCTCTCCAGCTCCTGATACTAAACTTTGAATGGTTTCAGTAATTTAACTTAGATTATGGAATGATTCTTAATCTCCTCTAAAACTGTTGCTAGAATCATGAGCAAATAAGTAAGACTACTTTAACATTTATTGTCAGTGCAACTGGAAAAGACAAACTTCTTTCACCTGTGCTGTTTGTAGTAGTTTTCTTCATGGCTGTGTAAATAGAGCGCACAGTCACAAAGGACAGTTCATTTGAGTGCGAGGTTGATTTGTCAGTTGGAAAGGTTAGTTCTTGTTTTTATTTTTGTTTGTTTTGTGGTGTTTTTGATACAGGGTTTCTCTATGTAGTCCTGGCTGGCCGGGAACTTGCTCTGTAGACCAGGCTGGTCTCAAACTCACAGAGATCTACCTGCCTCTGTCCCTGAGTGCTTGGAATAAAGTTATGTGCCTTATTGCCAACCTCACAAAATGAGAAACTCAGCCAATGAATGCTTTCTACCCACCTTATTTTTAAAGGTTTCCAAATTTAGGGCTTATTTTAGTATCTATTCTTCCCCCCAAAAAAGAATTTAGTTGCAACTCATAAAAAAACTTAAACTTTATGAAAACTCTCAAGTGAATTTTATATACTAATGTTTACTCAGTTCATGTAGCTTAATAACTAAAGCAAAGTACTGAAAATGCTTAGAAGGATCCCATAAACACAAAAGGTTTGAGCCCAGCTTTGTAATTATTTCAAAGTAGATTTAATGAGGCAATACTCACTAAACAAGTGTCATCTGTTAAAATTCACATAATTAAAAGGAGCAGGTATCAAGTACATACCAGATAGCTCAAGACACCCTTCCTAGGTCTCCATGGGACCCAGCAGTCATAAAAATTAAGCAATTAACGTAAGTTTGACTAAGTTATACCTTAGGGTTGGTAAATTCTGTGCCTGCCACTGTGGTCATATGATTATTAACCCAAACTAATTATTCTTGTCATAAAATGTGTTTTATGAAAGTTATCAAATAGAATTAAAATCCAATTTATAAAGCCAGGTGGTATTGGTCCATGCCTTTAATCCCAGCACTTGGGAGGCTGAGGCAGGTGGATTGCTGTGAGTTTAAAGCCAGCATGATCTACATAGTGAATTCCAGGACATCCAGGGCTATGTAGAGAGACCCTGTCTTGAAAAACAAAAAATCAAAGCAAAACAAACAAATAAATGTAACTTATATGTGAAAATTCATTATTGGCCCTAAATCCAGTAGCAACAGAAATTCTAATGAACTAGATACACAGCAGCTAAGATCCAGACCGGGATTAGATAGCCCACTGTGCTTAGGTCAATGTTCCTTGTAATTTAGAGCCCTTTCAAGTAGCATATGTTCTCCTTGTTTTAGATTAATGCTGGACTAGTGGTTGAACTTGAACCTTTTATTGTAGTTTTTGTTTCGGTATTAATGGAACTGTGAATATCTACTAATCTTACTTGACTTACCTTCCAGGGTGATTGTGAAGACCATGCTAACCTGCTGTGCAGCCTTCTTCTTGGATATGGCTTGGAGGCTTTTGTCTGTGTTGGGACCAAGGCAAAGGGGGCACCTCACGCATGGGTTATGACTTGTGGGACTGATGGGACCATCACGTTTTGGGAGAGTTTAACAGGGCACAGGTTAGTCAACTATGTTTACAAGGATAGTAAAATGCAGGTCTAGGGCCAATGAGTTGAGTCCGAACGGTTGTCCTCTGACTCCACTTGGGTTGCCATAGCATGTGTGTGCTCACATGCTATGATCACATCACATACATGATGATAGGTATAATTGGGCTGGGGATCAAACCCAAGGCCTTGCATTTATTTGTTTATTTACTTAGTGTACTGGGGGTCAGAGGACAACTTGCAGAACTGATCTCTTCTGCCATGTGGATCCTGAAGCTAAAACTCAGGTCAGGAGGTCAGGAAGCTTGGCAGCAAGCATCTTTATCCACTGAGCCATCTTGAAATTACAGAAGTTTTGTTTGTTAGGATGGTACTCAAAAGTACATGTTTATAATTATATAATTATTGTAGGCTTTCTTACTTAAGGTAGCTAAGTAAATGACCTTTAAGAAAATACTATGTACTTCTAAAATATTCTTTATTATCATGATATTATAGTATTGTGTATATATAATTTTTTAGGTAGTCATACATAATAATATACAGTTAAATTATTTTAATTATGATGCTCTCTGGGATAAACTTTCTTGATCTTCACCATAGGCATAGAACCTTTTCTTCTTTTTTTTAATTTTTTTTTTTAATGGAATTCTTTTATTTATTTATACAGTGTTCTGCCTGCATGTATCCCTGCAGGCCAGAAGAGGGCGCCCAATCTCATTACAGGTGGTCGTGAGCCACCATGTGGTTGCTGGGAATTGAACTCAGGTCCTCTGGAAGAGCAGCCAGTGCTCTTAACCGATGAGCCATCTCTCTAGCCCCTTTTTTTTTTAATTTTTTTAAAATTTTTTTGAGACAGAGTTTCTCTGTGTAGCCTTGGCTGTCCTGGAACTTGCTTTGTGTAGACTAGGCTGGCCTTGAACTCATAGAAATCTGCCTCCCAAGTTCTGGGATTAAAGGTGTGGTCCACTTCCGCCGCTGCTGTCACCACTACTACCACCGCCACCACCACTGCCCAACTTAGAATATTTTCTATTGTTTAAAAAAAATGTAAAGTTGGTTTTGATTTTTGTTTTGTTTTTGAGACAGGGTTTCTCTGTGTAACCTTTGCTATTGTAGAACTCACTCTGTAGACCAGGGTGTTCTATAACTCTGAGATCAGTAAAGTTTTTTTTTTTTTTTAAGGTGTATTATGTAGATAAGGCAGAGTTAATTGGCTGGGACATAGTTCAGTGGAGCACTTGCTATGCTAGTGTGAGTTCATATCTTCAGAACTCATGCAAAAGCCTAGTGTGGGCATGTGCTAGAAGCCCCGGAGCTGTGAGTGGGGAGACAGGAGAATCCTGGGGATTCAGTGACCATCTAGTCCATTCAGAACTGTGAGCTCTGGGTTCAGGGAAAGACCCCATCTTTAAAAAAGTGGATAGCTATAGAGACAGCGGTGCAGTATCAGCTTCCCATGCACAAGTGTGAGCGAGTGAGTAAACACACAGAGTAACGAGATCGTGAAGATACAGAAAGTAAAAACAAAGGCCAAACTTGAGTCCTGGCAAGTAATTACAGCTTTGTTTTGTTTTTTTCCTTAGTAGATAACTGCCTTTATAATTTTAAAATTCTCATTGTATAAAATCATGATGTCTTTTAGGTACATCCACAAGCCTACTAATCCTGAAGGACCTCCACTTGCTGAACAGCCCAAACCATTGTACCCCTACCGAACAATTGGTTGTGTTTTCAATCATCAGATGTTCCTGGGAAACTGTCAACCCTCAGATGCAGTAGAAACTTGCATATTTGATTTGAATGATGAATCCAAGTGGAAACCCATGAGTGAAGAAGCAATTAAGTCTGTGTGTGCTCCAGGTGCCACCACATCCCTCCCTCCCTTCCCACCTCTGTGTGCATCCACGATTGATGCCTCAGTCACAAGCAATGAAATCGAAATGCAGCTGCGGCTCCTAGTGTCGGAACACAGAAAGGTGACTAACAGAAATAGTTGTAGCTTCATACTTCCTTTGGTTGTGTTTCATTTTTTTCTAATTTTTCTTTTAGAATTATTATTTTATTTTTGGTTTTTTGAGACAGAGTTTCTTTTTGTAATAGCTCTGGCTGTTCTGGAACTCAGAGATCCACCTGCCTCTCCCAAGTGCTGGGATTAAACATGTGCACCATCATAACTGGCTAGAGTTATTATTTTATGTGTTTGAGTATTTTGCTTGTAGGTATATGTATGTGCCACTTGTATGCCTGGTGACCATGAAAGTCAGAAGCAGGCTCTGGATCCCTTGGGACTGGAATTACAGACAATTACCATTACAAGTTGCTATGTGGGTACTGTGAATTGGACCTAGCTCTTCTGCAAGAGCAACAAGTGCTCTTAACCACTGAGCCCTCTATCCAGCCCCAACTTTTTTTCTTAAGTGTGTTCAATACCAGTAGTCCCTCATTAGCCTATCCTTGCCCTTGTGAAGATAATAGTGATGGAAGTCATGGGACATAGTTGTGAGACTTAAAAATGGCTAAATCTGGCCTGGAAAGGTAGGTTAGTGGCTAAGAACACTTCTTGCTGTTCCAGAGGACCCATGTTCAGATCCTAGCACCCATGCCTGTTAGCTCACAGCCTGTAACTCCATTTCTAGGGAATCCGACACACTCTGCAGGTCCCCATGTACATGTGGAACACACAGACACATGCACATACACATAATAAAAATAAATGTTTCTTAAGGATTCCCAAGGCTGCTGAACCTTCTGAAGTTATTACTTCCTCCTAGATTGAAGAATTACAGATTTGTTCACATTAAACAGACTGGTTGGATTTCCTCTTTATGAGAGGCTTATTCAGATAATCGATCCATATAAAACAGTTTGATTAATTTTCTTTTGTCCCCACTCCCAGGCTTGTTTCTGATTGTTTGTTTGTTTTTTAAGATTTATTATATATTTTATTTTATGTGAAAGTGTTTTGGCCTGCATGTATGTGTATATGTATGTATACCAGACGTGTGCGTCATGCCTGCAGAGGTCAAAAGAGGGCATCAGATTCCCTGGAACTGGAGTTAACAGGTGGTTGTAAACTGCCATGTGAGTTCTATCCTTTTAACTACTAAGTGATCTCTCCAGCCCTGTCCTGTTTATTTTCTTCCACATGGGTTGTTGTAAAACTTTGTCCTCATTCTAGCTTTAATTTGCATTCCTTTAATAATAGGATCAGATGTCTTGTTTATTAGCCATGTAGATTTCTTTCATAAGAACGTTAAAGACAAGATGCACGAATTAAAAGGAAGAAATTAACATGTTTTATTTATTCATTTTTTTTAAACTTATGTATTTATTTTTGTGTTTTTGAGACAGAATCTTACTCTGTAACTCTGGCTGGCCTGGAACTCACTATGTAGCCCAAGCTGTCCTTGAACTCAGAGAACCTGCCTCTTCTAGTACACCACCGTGGCTGATGAGATTAAACTGGGAGTATGGTCCAATGGTAGAGTATTTGTTTAGCATGTACAAAGTCTCCAACAACGCACACGCACACACACACTCCCCTAACTTGTCATTTATCAAAAGAAACTGTTGGAGACTAAAGCCTTGGAGTAGTAAGTTATTTGTAATTCACAGCCAACAAGGGACTGAAATCCAAAATTTCCAGAAAAGATTTATTTCTAGTTTACCTCTGATGCTTGTAGAATCTCCTTCTTGGAGAAACATCCCTTATTTTCCTGAAGCTGTCAAAGGCAAACTGATTGATTCTATTCTCTGGGCTCCCAATCACTGATCGCTTTGGCCTAGCATACTCCTTGCTCATCAGCTCATGAAGCATTTATGTTTCCACCCACCATGGAGCTGGTGGGCAGACTACATAATTATACTGCTGGAAATGAAAGTCCTTCCTTGCTTTCTCCTTCTCTCATATTGCCTAGTAATATTAACATGAGAACAGTATTTTATTTTACTATAAGCTTGTTTTTAACACAGTCCTGTGTTTTCACCATAGTATTCTGATATTATGTATGAAAGTTTACATAGCTAATCAGCACCTGTTTGTAATCAGGGAACTATAACTTAAGGTCAGAATGAGGGTATCATTTTCCGTTGACTCTTGTAGCTGAAATTAGTGTCATTAGCTAAAAGTCACTCGTTCTGTAACCTTCAGGGGGCTATGGCAGGGAAAGGATTAAATTGACACAGGCCTTTGAGACTCCTTTACAACAGCTAGAACCCTGAGATGGTAGGAGACAGTCATGGTCAGTAATAACATAATGAAAATACTCAGAATTTTAAGAAGTTTTTGATATTTGTACGTAAAGGTTTTTACTCAGTTTGTCTATATATTAGTAGTTTACTTTTGTTTACAGATGAAATCATAATTATCTTGAACATTCATAGAAATGTGTCTGTTAAGTTTCCTGTCAACTGATAGGTAGCATGTTTTTACCATTTTTAAATTTGTGTTTTAGATTTATTTTATGTGTATGAGTATTTGCAGGTATGTATGTGCATGCCTAGTGTCCACGAAGTTCAGAAGAGGGCTTCTGATCCCTTGGAACTGGAGTTATAGATGGTTGTGAGCTGCATGTGTGTTCTGGGAACTGAACCCAGTTCTCTGCAAGAGCAACAAGTGCTCTTCTTAACTGCTGAGCCAACTTTCCAGCCCTGTCTTTACTTTGACTCTCTTACAGTGTAAAGACGATGCCTTTTAGAACCACGGTTCAGGAGATACCTGAGCTTCATTTATTCAGCTGATTTAGTGACTTTCTCCCCACTGCAGATGAGTTGGTGTAGATTGTCGTATAAACTTTTTGAGGGGTAAGGGACAGGACAGGGTCTCCTATCCTAGGCTGGCCTCGTATGTCCTGTGTAGCTGAGATTGGACTTCAGTCCTCCTTCCTCTGCCTCCTGTGTGCTGGGATTACAGGTGTGCACTTTCACACCTAGTTGTATGTAGTGCTGGGGATTGAGCCCAGGGCTCCACGCTTACCAAACAGTTTAAATAAAATATAATCTCAAGGGCTGGAGAGGTGGCTCAGAGGTTAAGAGCACTGGCTGTTCTTCCAGAGGTCCCGAGTTCAATCCCCAGCAACCACACGGTGGCTCACAACCATCTATAATGAGATCTGGTGCCCTCTTCTGGCATGTAGACAGAACACTGTATGTGTAATAAATAAATAAATCTAAAAATATATATATATAATCTCAAAACTTATTGACATTATATCTTCCATTTTAGGATGACTCTATCTAATCGGTGTTTATTTTGTAGTTTTGAGCCTTATAGATGCTAGATAAATCATTGTATTGAATGATTTTTAGTTATTCCTGAGAAATAGAACATAATAACTTCCTCTTATTTTTATTACTGTTCATCCCTAGAATAATTAATTGGAAATTGAGAAATTATTACAGCTTAAAAAAATCTCTTCGGTTGGGCATGATGACACACGTCTTTAATCCAAGCACTTGGGAGACTGAGATGGGCAGATCTCTGGAGGCCGACGTGGTCTACATAGTGAGTTCTAGGAAAGCTAGAGCTGTGTAGAGGAGACCCTGTCTTAAAAAAAAAAAATCTTGAAAGCTTGGGAGACAGAATCAAGCAAATCTGAGTTCTAGGACAGCCAGGGCTGCATGGCGACAAACTATCCAAAAACAAACACAAATCTCTCTGTCTGAGGTGTGGTGGCACACGTCTGCAATCCCAGCACTCAGGAGGCATGAACAGGAGAATCTTTGCAAGATGGAGGCCATCCTGGAAGGGCTACATAGTTAGATTCTAAAAAAGGAACACACACAAACATCTTGAGTTGGGTATGGTGGCACATACCTGTAATCCCAGCATTTGGGAGATGAAAGCAGGAAAATCAAGGACATACTCAGCATCACATCTAGTTGAGACCACCTTGGACTATATGAGACCCTGTCTCAAAACAACAAAAATAGATGAACCTTTTCTTGGCATACATTAAAATGAGAAGTTAGCTAGGAATAGTAGTGCTGTCTGTAATCCTAGAACTCAAAGGCTAAAGCAGTAGGATTATAAATTCTGTGCCCATCAAGATCACGTTCAGAGCCGGGCGGTGGTGGCGCACGCCTTTAATCCCAGCACTCGGAGGCAGAGGCAGGCGGATCTTTGTGAGTTCGAGGCCAGCCTGGGCTACAGAGTGAGTTCCAGGGCAGCCAGAGCTGTTACACAGAGAAACTGTTTGGAAAAAACAAAACAAAGCAGTAGAAAGTACATTTTTATTTAATTGGTTCTTAAAATATTAGTATTTTTCTTTTCTAATTGCTGCAGGACCTCGGCCTCACCACCGTTTGGGAAGACCAGCTCTCCTATCTCTTATCGCCAGCGCTGGCTTCCTATGAGTTTGAGCGGACGACAAGCATATCTGCCGGCAATGAGGAGTTTCAGGACGCCATCAGGAGGGCCGTACCTGACGGCCACACGTTCAAAGGGTTCCCAATACACTTCGTGTATAGGAACGCAAGGCGTGCCTTTGCCACATGTCTTCGGTAAGGAGTTTATGGATTCAGCTGGGCGCAGGCCTTTAATCCCTGCACTCGGGAGGCAGAGGCAGGGGGATCTCTGTGAGTTCGAGGCCAGCCTGGTCTACCCTGGTCTACAGAGTGAGTTCCAGGGCAGCCAGAGCTACACAGAGAAACCCTGTCTTGGAAAAAAAAAAAAATCTAGAAAAGCAATTATTCTGATAATTGCTAGGAGTGACAGCACGAATACGTGGGAGCTTCTCCAGTGACTTTCAGTACATTTTCTTTCGCCATAGGTCTCCTTTCTGTGAAGAAATAATCTGTTGTCGTGGAGACCAGGTGCGACTGGCAGTCCGTGTCCGAGTGTTTACCTACCCTGAATCTGCCTGTGCTGTTTGGATCATGTTTGCTTGTAAATATCGCTCGGTATTATAGGACTCACGTTCCCTAAGAATTCCTCCTGTGCTTTCTTAGAATTGTATATGACTGACTAGCTGTGTGAAGGGTTCTTAATTGAAATTCAGCCTCTGCCTTTGGATGTGATTGTTTTGTATAGAGCTGACTGCTGATGTTTTAAAAAATCATGTATGTACTTAAAAATTCAGGATAAAAAAGTTTGTATTGAATTTAGTATAAATTAAGGGTATAATAATAAATGGTACTTTGTTTTGAGGGACTCAGTAGTTTAACTGTGAATATAAGATCTGTTTTCTTTACATTAATAAGTAAAGAGATTTGTCTAGTGGTTTAAGCTGTAGTTAAATCAAAATGGTCATTATTTTTCATAAATGAAAGATTATTTTACACAAATTAGAAGAAACTAATCTCATAATAGGTTATTTATTACATAGATGAAAATATATTTTGCTGAACTATAATTTTGTGGTTTACTCATGACACTAGGGTATTCAAGGCTTTCCAGAAATGTATATGAAGACTTTGATGGAAGAATAGGAAGAAGGGCCAAGTGTGGTGGCTTTTAATCACATGAGAGGCCAGCCTGGTCTACATAGCAAGTTCCAGGCCAGTCAGGGCTATACAGTGAGAACCTGTCTCAAAAAAAAAAAATATTAATAACAAATCTCACATGAGTTTGTGGGAGTGTACATAATTTATGAGCATTATTACAATGAATTGAGCACTTTAGAAAATATTTATTATACTTCCTTGTTACAATATAGGTTGTTCTTTATTTTTTTGTTGTGTTAAAAACATCAGCGTACATGTGACTAATCTCAATGAAAAAAATCATAAGAGACCATTGAGAAAAACGTGAGTTTATACTCACTTATTTTTTTTATTATTATTATTATTATTTTTTTTTTTTTTTTTTTTTTTTTTTTTTTTTTTTTTTTTCGAGACAGGGTTTCTCTGTGTAGCTTTGCGCCTTTCCTGGAACTCACTTGGTAGTCCAGGCTGGCCTCGAACTCACAGAGATCCGCCTGGCTCTGCCTCCCGAGTGCTGGGATTAAAGGCGTGCGCCACCACCGCCCGGCTCTCACTTATTTTTAAATTGAGCAAGTTTTAAAAGTTTTGGTAAGCATTAAAAACTAAAGTGACTTGACTTTCTGTAAGGAGCTTAAATGATAAATGTATTAAGTTTGACTGTCCATTCTTCTGTGCAGAAGGTTGTTTTGTTTTTATGATACTAGAAATCCAGGGCTTCCTACATGCTAGGCAAATACTGCCACTGAACTACACCTACAGTATCTCACTTTGTAGCCCTGGCTGGCCTGGAACTCAGAGATTTGCCTGCCTCTGTATGCAGTTTCTTAGTTTAGTTGTTTTAGCCATTGGTTGTCTTAAGAAATAAGTGTATGCTAGTTCACTATCCACATTATTTATTCTTTTCATTACCTACTGTTGCAATAAAATGACTTTATTTATTTATTTTTGGATGTCTGACTTTTTTTTTACATTGACTTCGTGTGTGTGTGTGTGTGTGTGTGTGTGTGTGTGTGTGTCTGTGTGAGTCAGTGTGTACACGTACGTACGTACATGTGGATATGTGTCACAGAGTAGGTGGAAATCAGGACAACTTTCAGGAGAAGGTGCTGTCTTTCATGCTGGAGATTGAACTCAGGTCATCAGACTTGGCAGCAAGTAAGTGCCTTTACCTGCTGAGCCATTTCACTGGCCTGAAACTTATTTTTTGAAATTAAAATCTAAAGATATTGTGCCAGGCAGTGATGGCACATCTTTAATCCCAGCACTTGGGAGGCAGAGGCAGGTAGATCTCTGTGAATTCGAGGCCACCCTGGACTATAGAACCAGTTCCAGGACAGCCAGAGCTATATAGAGAAATTCTGTCTTAAAAACCAAAAACAAAAAAACGAAAGAACTCACCTCAAGATATCTTAAAACTTAAAAAGTATTATGAAGTGAATATTTATGACTTTACTTTTTTTAGATGTCTAAAAATATTATTCTTGGTTTTGATCTCTTGAAGACTGACATAGTCACTTTAGAGAATTAATCTGTTACCGGAATTACACATAAAGCCATCAACAGAAAATTACTTGTAATTTTCAACTTTTGAGACCAACTATGAGGCACTTACAAAGAAGCTGTATGTATTGAGATCAAAGCTCTTTTATCATTAGGTTGAACCTTCTGCCTTCCTGTATATTAACACATGTATTTCAGCATGCTTTGCTATAAATTCTAAAATAAATTTGATACACATTTAATAGAGTCTGGTAAGAGCACTGACTGCTCTTGTGGAGGACCTGTGTTCAATTCCCAGCACCCACATGCAGCCCACAACTGTCTGTAACTCCAGTTCCAGGGGAGCTGACACCCTCACACAGACACGCAGGCAAAATACCAATGCGCATTTAAAAAAAGAGAAAGATGGTTATGCAGTTAATTCATTGATCAGTAGAATTCTTGTGCTAATTTTTTGTGTCTTAGTTCCCCTTCCTGTTGCTGTGACAAAGTTCCATGATGAGAGCGACTCAAGGAAGGCAGGGTTTGTTTTGGCTCTAGTGGGAGGTTGCACTGGTCAGGGGAGTAGAACTTGAAGCCGCTGATGAAGAGTTTATCTTCACAGTCCAACAGGGATCCAAGCCTAGGGCACAATGCAACCTTCCGTCAGGGTGGGTCTTCTTAAATCCCTCCCAGGTGTGCCTGGAGGCTTGCCTCCTAGGCAGTGATTCCAGATCTTGTGATACTGACAGTATGTTCCTTTGGGTCTCTCTCTCTCTCTCTCTCTCTCTCTCTCTCTCTCTCTCTCTCTCTCCCATTTTTCAAGACAGAGTTTCTGTGTGTAGCCCTGGCTGTCCTGGAACTCACAGAGATCCACCTGCCTCTGGCTCCGCCACCACTGCCCAGCTCTTTTGGATCTTTTGAGACAGTCTTTTTATGTAGCTATTCCTGGTCTCAAACTCTAGGCAATCCTCCTGCCTCAGTCTCCCAAGTACTTTATTACAGTTGTCCATCACCACATGCAGTAATAAGTTTTATCTTTAAGAATTAAACTTGGGGGCTGGAGAGGTGGCTCAGTGGTTAAGAGCATCGACAGCTCTTCCAAAGGTCCTGAGTTCAGTTTCCAGCAACCACATGGTAGCTCACAGCCATCCTTGAAGGGATCTGATGTCCTCTTCTGGTATGTAGGTGTATATGCAGATAGAGCACTGTATACATAAAATAAATCTTAAATTTTTTGTTGTTTGTTTTTCGAGACAGGGTTTCTCTGTGTAGCTTTGGTGGCTATCCTGGATTTGGATCTCACTCTGTAGACCAGGCTGGCCTCAAACTTAAGGAGATCTGCCTGGCTCTGCCTCCCCAGTGCTAGGATTAAAGGAGTTCACCACCACCGCCTGGCTGTAAATGCTTTTAAATATTGGAGTTTTGGTATTTTCTTCTGAGGTTTTATTGGTGTATTTCTTATTTGATTTATAGTTGACATATGATGAATACATTTGAAACCCATTTTCCTATGGCATAACAGTTTGAACAAAATGATGTATAGACTTTTTGTTTATAGAATTATTTTTATGTATGAATATGTGCCTGCTTGTTTGCATGTGCACCATGTCCATGCAGTGCCCTCAGGTCAGATGAGGGTGTCCTTGGAAGTACAAGACTTCAATGTTTACGAAAAGCAGTATATCTGTTTTTTCTTTTGTGGTTTGTGGTTGTGACTGAAGAATCTGTTGCCGAATCTGTAACTGCACAGATACACATTCTCTTCTCAGCTTTATTTCAGTTTTCAGTGAACCATATAAGGTGTAAGGTGAGGGTAGTGCAATGGCACTATTTGTTTTAGAAACTTTCCCCTTAGCCCGGCGGCGGTGGTGGCGCACACTTTTAATCCCAGCACTCTGGGAGGCAGAGGCAGGTGGATCTCTGGGTTTGAGGCCAGCCTGGTCTACAGAGTGAGTTCCAGGACAGCCAGGACTGTTGCACAAAGAAACTGTCTCGAAAAACCAAAAGAAAAAAGAAAGTTTCCACCGTGGTCTTGTTTTCTTGAAGAAAACTATTTGACCATAGATGTACATGTTTTCTCTTGAGTCACAATTCTCTTCCTGTTATGCCAGTACTACCCTTTTTTTTTTTTTAAACAATCCCATTTATGTGGCCTAGGATTCATTGAGTAAACCAGACTGGCTTGGAACTTGCTACAGTCCCAAGTGCTAGGATTACAGGTGTGTACGTACCATCATGCCCAGTTTGTGACAGTTATCTTTTTGAGGCAGGGTTTCACATAAGCCAGGTTGGCATTAAATTCACTCTGGTAGCTGAGGGTTACTGAATTTTTGGTCCTCCTGACTCTGCCTCCTGAGTCCTGGGATTACAGATGTGTGCCACCACACCCAGTTCTATGTAGTAGTGGAAATCAAACCAGAGCCTTATGCCCACTAGGCAAGCACTTTACCAATGGCACTACACCCCTAGCAATACACATTTTTATAACTGTTTCTTTATAGTGGAGTTCTATGCTTGGGAAAGTGAATTCACAACCTCATTCTTTTTCTAAGATCACTTAATAACTGGGTACCTTGAAATTCCATGTAAATTTTAGAACCAGATTTTCAATTTATATTAGGAAAAAAAAGCGGGGGTTGAGGGAGCCTGGAGAAATGGCTCAGAGGTTAAGAGCACTGACTGCTCTTCCAGAGGTCCTGAGTTCAGTTCCCAGCAATCAGAGGTCCTGAGTTCAGTTCCCAGCAATCACATGATGGCTCACAGCCACCTGCAATGAAATCTGGTGCCCTCTTCTGGTGTGCAAGCATACATGCAGGCAGAACTCTGTATACATTTTTTTTTAAAGCAAGCTGGTGGGGTGGGGCAGGTAGGGGAGAGAAAGTCAGCTGGCGTTCTAATGGGTCGCTTGGAATGTGTGGAACATGTTGGGGAATGTTGCTTTTCATGATCATAGCCTCTTCCATTCTTAAACTTTCAACTGATCCATGTCTTTGAATCTAAAGTTTATCTTAAACAGATGACATATAACTGAATCTTTTTTAAAATCCAGTTGAAAGTCTGTGTCTTGATGGGATTGTTAAATACATTCACACTTGGATTCAGTGGTAGAACACATGCTTAGCATGTGGAAGAGTATGTATTAAATTCCCAATAACCTCTTCAAAAAAATACATTCACATTATTATATATTCATTATTATTGATATAGTTATACTTAGGCCTACCATTTTACTTTTTTTTTCTAATACCTGTTTTGTTCTTTTTAAAGATTTATGTTATGTATACAGTGTTCTGCCTGCATGTATTCCTTCAGGCCAGAAGAGGGCACCAGATCTCATTACAGATGGCTGTGAGCCACCATGTGGTTGCTGGGAATTGAACTCAGGACCTCTGGAAGAGCAGCCAGTGCTCTTAACCACTGAGCCATCTCTCCAGCACGTTTTGTTCTTTTGTTCCTCCTTTCCTACTGTTTTGTTTTGGGGTGTTGGTGTCCCTATATCTTGTGAGCCCCACTATGATATCCCCTTCCTCAAGACAGAATCTTGCTATGCAGCCCAGATTGCTCTCAAACTTGAGATCCTCCTGCCTCAGTTTCTCCAGTGCTGGGATTACATATGTGCACCACCATGCTCTTCTTCTTTTTTCCTCCCTCACCCCCTTCTTTCTTTTTTCCTCCCTCACCCCCTTCCTTTTTTTTCCTCCCTCACCCCCTTTCTTCTTTTTTCCTCCCTCACCCCCTTCCTTTTTTCCCTCACTACTGCCTTTATTTCATGTTAAGTGAATGTTCTATAACGTGACAAACACTCACACTCCTGAGCCATCTCCTCAGCCCCAGGTCCTTTATAAAAAAGTATCTTCAGCATTAATTATTTTGAGAATATGCCTTTTTTTTTTTTTTTTTTTTTTTTGGTTTTTTCGAGACAGGGTTTCTCTGTGTAGCTTTGCGCCTTTCCTGGAACTCACTAGGTAGCCCAGGCTGGCCTCGAACTCACAGAGATCCGCCTGGCTCTGCCTTCCGAGTGCTGGGATTAAAGGTGTGCGCCACCACCGCCCGGCCCTCTTTTTTTTTTAAGACAGGGTTTCTCTATGTAGTCCTGGCTGTTCTGGAGCTAGCAATGTAGACCAGGCTGGCCTTGAACTCAGAGAGATCTGCCTGCTTTTGCCTAGGATTAAAGGTATATACCACCATGCCAGGCTTGAGACTCTGTCTTTAGTCAGATGTGGTGGCTCATACATGTAATCACAACACTCCAAAGGTTGAGAAAGAGTTGCTACCTTGAACTACTTAAGTTTCAGGTAGGTCTGAGCTACAGAATGAGACTGTGTCAAAAAAAATTATTTAAATGGTACATTTATCTTCTAAAGTGTATATAGGAAAGAGTCCAATCATTTGGTTGGTACTTGTATTTGTGTATGTGTATGTGCATTTTTTTTGTGTGTCTGTGTATGTACATTTGTGTGTGTGCGCATGTGTACACGTGTATAGAGGCCAGAGGTGTAGTTACTGAGGATTAAACTTAGGTCCTCTGCAATAGCAACAAGTGCTCTTAACTGCGGGGCTGTCTCTCCAGCCCAAGATATTAGTTTTAAACTGTAAGTTAGCCTTCGTGATGACTTATAATTGTTTTATAGGGATGGGACCATGTCAATCCGGTGGAAAGCAATTACTATGGGAGATGATGGAGGTGACGAAGCCTAAATGCCAATTAATTTACAAAAACTAATCAAGGAGGATGGCCTAGTTTGGGAATTTCAGCTAGGGTTTTAAACAGTCATAATGGTCTCCTCCTAGACTTGATAGGAGGAGGGATGAGTGTCGGCAGTAGAGAAGAGTGGTCAGGAGGCCTGGACTCCACTTCCACCCTCTCACTTACCAGCCCTACGTTTGTCCTGCGACTGTGTCATCCCACCTGTAAGACAGTGATAATAATAACTCCCCCTTTAGTTTTTATAACTGGAGAAAGAAAGCATTAAAAGTCACTACAATATAAGGACTATAATGATTGACATTGGAAATTGAGGTTACAACATGGAAAAAACCCACTGTTCTATTTTTTTTCCCCTTTCGGTGTACTTTTCTAGGTGAATGTGCCTCTTAGGAGCATTTGTCTGGGAGTGTCTGGGATAAGCTTGGGCTGCACGGATAGGACATGCTCCCCAAAGGCCTTGGAGCAGCTCAGCCTGCCTCGCGTCCAGAGTATCAAGCATGAAGTACAATTACTCTACAAAAATGATAAGTAAATATAAGAAAAACTCTCCAGGATCCTATTTTTAAAATAAACATAAGAAAATCAAGGAAAACTTAAGATTATATTCTGAGTTACCCATGCCATTTTCTTTTACTAATCTCCTGACACGTTGAAGATATCTTAAATGTTGACTTGGATTGTTTGGACATTCTAAATATATAAAGTCACTTTTAGAAACCCGAATTACAGTCAGGCGGTGGTGGCTCATGCCTGTAGTTCCAGCACTCAGGAGGTAGAGCCAGGAGGATCTCTGTGAGTTCGAGGCCAGCCTGGTCTACAGAGTGAGATCCAGGACAGGCACCAAAACTACACAGAGAAACCCTGTCTTGAAAAACAAAAACAAAAACAAACCAAAACAAACAAACAAAAAAAACCCCGAATTACAGAGTAAAAAAAAAAAAAAAACCAGTGAGAGTAACTCAAATGAAATATACCAAACATAAAGGTATTTGAGCCTGTTGAGAATGAATGGAAAATAAGAAGCAGAAAGCTGCCCACGATGGCAGAGGATTCCAGGGATCCACAAGGAGCATGGCATCCCTTGAGCAGCTAGCTGTCACTCAAAAGAGAATGTCATGATGGTGGATGAGGGGCTCATCAAAACTGCAAGATACTGAAAATCTCCACACACACAGTGTCCAATGTTCAGCTACACCCTGAGTAGATGCATACCAGAACATGGACGTGATTTCAAGGATTTTCCTCCTACTTGTTCTGTGTCGAGAAGGAATGTCAGTGTTCTAGCTGTCATCTTGCTTCAACTTAATTACATGTATGCTCACACAAGGCAGAGCATTTACTTCATATTGCATATCAGAATTTGTACTTAACGAAAGCAAACTCAAACCTCTCTTTGTGTATAACCTCCCAGTGATTCATGTATTTTTCCCTTTCAAAATGTTTACGTTTTAAAATTATTACTCAGGAAATGAAAACCATCCTAGGGGTGCAAATCAGCTTTCAAAGAATTTAAAAAAATATTCAACATGGGGATTGTGGGTAGAGCTAAGTTGTTAGCGTTATTGCCTAGCATGCAGGAACCCTGGGTTTGACCCTGCATAAATCAAGCATGGGTACACAGTCAAGAGTTATCCTTGGCTACACAGAGAATTAGAAGCCAGCCTGGGCTACATAAAATTCTAATTCTATGGGCTGGAGAGATGGCTCAGTGGTTAAGAGTACTGGCTGCTCTTTCAGAGGGCCTGGGTTTAATCCCCAGCACCCACATGGCAGCTCACAACTGTCTGTAAGTCCAGGATCCAACACCCTCACACAGACGTACATATAGGCAAAACACCTATAAAATAAAAATAATTTTAAAAATTCTAAAATTTGGATTTTAACAAAATTTTTGCTCATTTCCACCTCTTTCCTCCTTCTCTACATTGTTATAGTTATTTGGGTGTTTATTTACTGCCCTGTTTGAGTGAATGGCTCATGGAATCCTTTCATTAATCCATTTAACATGTTTTGAGTGGGTAAGGCAAGGTCAAAACTGGTTCGTGTGCCATGGGCAGCAATACTCCATAAGGCCAGAAGATGGTGATGGTGTCCACAAAAGTGGCCCATTTGTTTCCTTGCATTGTTCAAAAAATTTTAAGCTCTTCTGTATTTTCAAAAGCCACACAGATTCCAGGGCATCTGTGGTTGGTATGTGGAATGAATAAAATATTTCTTAATTAAAAAATAAAATAAAATAGCAAAATTTGGGAATGTTAGCATATTAATGTTATCATAGTAATTCTAGTATTACTATGTATTACTCTCACACACAAGAAATGAGAAAGTTCTTTGCCTCGGAGCTTTGTTGTACATAAATGCCGCATTATTCATTTTTTACATTTGTGTGTGTGTGTTGTGTATATGCACATGCTCACCGAGTTCAGAGACCAACTTTGTGGGGGTGGGTTCTCTCCTACAACTTTATGGTCTGTCTGTCAGGCTTGGCAGCAAGGTCCTTTCACCTGCTGAGCCATCTCGCTGGCCCCAACTAATAATTCACTGATTCTACTTGAGAGGTTTGTTTTACAAAAGGGTGCTCACGGAGCTTTTTTCCTCGATTGCCTCTCCATTTCTTACCCTTAACGACTTTCTGTTTTTCTTTCAATTCCTGCTGTCTGCATGGTGACATCTTGCACATTACCTAACCATGATGTCTACTATAAGATTAGCTGTAGCGTGCATTATCGCACATTCCACATAGAATGGTACCTACTATGATTTTCTTACTTGATTGATGCTACAACTCTAGCGATTTCGAAGACTAGCCTGGGTGGGATGTTACCAATTAAAACCATCTACCAATGGATGGACATCTTAAGAATTATCTGTTTTATCGCACACTTGAATGGGTTCAGGGAGGTCCCTTAGTTTTGTCTCTGACACCAACTCCTTCTCATAGGACAGGCTGGGTTAACTGGGCTAGGATGAGCGTGGTTATCGGAGACTACCCCAGGAAGTCTGTTGTAACATTTCAAACGAATCTGAAAGGCTGCCTTAATGAATCCCTGAGCACTGTGCACGGCACCCCAGGCCCTGATCTAGGCTTTCGGAGAATTCGGCGAGGCAAGCCCAAGACCGCTGTCCTCATTGAATGTGTGAGCCGAGAGAGAATACCCAGACACAAGAAACCTAAGGTGTATACCTTGCGATCTCACTCAGGAAGCCAAGGCTGAAGAATAGCGAGTTCAAGGCCAGTTTGGGTTACCCAGGGAGACTGTTTCAAAATAAACGTATATATAGATATATCTAAAGATTAATTTTACAAATGGACAGGGACAGTATGTGTCGAGTGGCCAGGAGAAATGGCGACGAGGTTCGAGGGGCCACGGGGAGCCGTGCTCGCGGGCCAAAGCGGGGAGGCCACGGGCAGCCAGGTTCCGGGGGCGATTCAGATGACCGTTTCTTTTTTAGCAGTTCGCCCCAGATTGAATTCAAGTTCTTAAATAGACCACGAGCGAGCCGAGGCGAGACGAACCGGGTGACAGCGACTGGGCGGCCAGACGCCAGCACAGTCCGCGCGCACAGACCCTCCCGAACCCACAGTCCCGGACCCCGGCCAAGCCGTCGCCCCTCGCACGTCACTCACACCGGGGGGCGACGCCCCCAGGCCGTGCTCGCCCCTCGCCGCACGTCACTCACACGGGGGGGGGCGACGCCCCCAGGCTACGCTCGGCGCTCGGCCGCACGTCACTCACTTCGGGGGCAACGCCCCCAGGCCTCGCGCCGCGCTCGGCCGCGCGGCCCCCGAAGGCAGAGCGAAGCAGCGAGGAGGGGCGGGGCGAGGCGGGGCGGGGCGGGGCGGGGCGAGCGGACGCCATCGCCGCGCTACCGGCCGGCGGCGTGCTGGCCAGCGCCGAGCGCCGCGGCGTCCCCGCCTAGTCCCCGCGGCGGCGCGCGGCCGGCCTGGGCGGCGGCGGCCCGGGGATGCGGAGGCGGCGGCGGCGGCTGGCGGAGACGATGCTCCGGAGCTGAGGAGACGCGGCACCCCCGAGCGCCGGCCGGACCGGCCAGCGCAGCGACGTGGGCCGCATGGCGCAGCCCTCCAGCCCGGGCGGCGAGGGGCCGCAGCTCGGCGCCACGGGGGGCTCCCGGGACGCGCTGAGCCTGGAGGAGATCCTGCGCCTCTACAACCAGCCCATCAACGAGGAGCAGGCGTGGGCCGTGTGCTTCCAGTGCTGCGGCTCCCTGCGCGCCGCCGCCCGCCGCCAGCCCCACCGCCGGGTGCGCTCGGCCGCGCAGATCCGCGTCTGGAGGGACGGCGCCGTCACCCTGGCGCCCGCCGCGGGCGAAGAGGGAGAGCCGCCCCCCGCCTCCGGTGAGGTCGCGGCCCGACATCTCCCCTTCCCCCGTGACACACACACATCCCGGCCGATTGGGAGCCGGCGGGTGGCCCCGGGCGGGCGGGGCTGCGGGACCCGGGCTCCGGGGACGCTATGTGTGGCGTGTCCGCCGGTCTCGGCTGTTGACCGGTGGCTGCTCTCGTGGGGGGGAGTGAGGGATCAGAAGAGGCTCGCGTGAGGTCCTGTCGGGAAGATTCCATCTTTGGGAAATGAGCAGTCGTCACTAGTCCTTGGGAATGCCAGGGAAGCCGCCGAGCCCCGAGAATTCTGCTATTTTGGAGAGCAATAGAATAAATGATGTGACTCTGGGTACTGAGTGTGGAAAATTTGCTGTGATGAAAAGTACAGGCTATATATATAATATATATATATAATATATTATATATATATGGCAATTTGGGTAAAATTGCTTTTAGTTAGTACGCATACATTCTTCATGACTTGCCACCTAAACAGTGACACATAACCAGGAGCTTACTCACATGCTTTATTGATGGTAAGACTGGTAATAGGTTTTCCCTATCCGGTTTTATCTAATTCATTCTTTGAGAAGCAAGTCTATTAAAAACATAGCAAAACATTCCACCTTCACCTTTAGAAAGTTGATGGAAGTGTCAAAATGCTTAAGGTGGAAAATGTAATTAGAATAGTCTATAAAATGACAGTGAAAATTCTTTCCTAAATTCAGTATTATCAGTGCTACCAGAATGTTCTCTCATTTTTTTTAGTTAAAATAAGCATAGCTTTATTAATTAATGTAAAGCCAGCCTTGTGATGTATTAAAAACCTCAGTGTTGCACTATTTTCAGAATACTGTGTGACATTTTGATACACGTGTACCTTGAATGATATTTAAAGCTGGCTTTTTTTGAATCTCTCTTTTTTTCTCCCTTCAAACGTTGATTTGATCTGTTGCTTGATTTTAGACTTGGCCATAGCAGATTACAATTTCAGTTGTAATTTATTTGTAAGATGCCCTGAAAAGGTAATTTTCTCAAAACGAGGCTTTGTCTTGGTCCCAAACTGTTTGAAGAGGAGAGTGTGTGCAACCTCATTTGAGAAGAATCTTTGGTCGTATTGAAAGAACAGGCCTGGTTGTATGGTGTATCAAGGACTGTTGAAGAACTTGACCCCAGAAATATTTTGACTATCAGAGACTGATAGATTGGGAATAGATTGTTTGGGAATGATTTCTTGTAACTCTTGTTGGAATCTGAAATGAATGAGTTTTTATATCGTTGATATGACAATAATACACTTCAACAGTAAATAGATGTTAACCAGAAACTACAATGGGTTTTTTAAAGTTATTTTCAAATTTGTATTATTGTGTGCATGATGTGTGTGGGGGGGGGGCGACACACTTGCCACCATACTTGGGCAGGTCAGAGGACAACGTGGTGGCACCTGTTCTACCTTTAAACCGGTTCTGGGGGTCAAACTTGGGTTGCCAGGTTTGTGAGGCTAGCTCTTTATTCATGGAGCTATCTCACCAGCCCTCTAATTTATTTTCATTTTTATATTTTTTGGGACTAAGCCTTCTGCACTCTAGCTGAAGCTGTTCTTGAACTCTCGCTTCTTCTGCCTTCACCCCCCAGATGCTAGGCTCCGCATGGGACACCACACCCTCCTTTGTATTGGATTTATAACCATCTTCTTTCTCCTATCCCCATTCATGACCTCTACTACCAGATAGTCAGAGTAGTTGAGAGTCTGGAGCATCTCAGGGTTATATATGCTGGTTAAAATAGGGATGAAAGGAGGGGAAAGTTAGAATTAAAATACATTGTATGAAAAAAGGTTTTGATAAAAAGTATTTAAGGTTGTCCATTTTCAAATGTTGTTATATTAGTTTATTTCCTCCTGTGATTTAAGAGTATGTTCTTGGTTGTGGAAATATGTGTCTTTAAACATTTCATCTTGATTTTTGTTTAAAACAGGGTCTCCTGTAGCCTGGGTGGGTCTCAAACATTCTAGGGAACAGAGCCTGGCCTTGAACTCTTGATCTTCCTGCCTACAACGTCCCAAGTCCAAGTGCTTGGATTACAGATGTGTGCCATCATGCCCAACTTTAAATCTTGTTTTTAATAAGTGATTAGTAATGCCGATTGGTTGCCTGCCCTAGACTGTCAGGGGAAAAAAGTGTAATTAGTAGTTTGGTACTGGGTACATTTCTTTTTTTTTGTTTGTTTGTTTTTTGTTTTGTTTTTTTCATACAGGATCTCACTATGTAGCCCTGGGTGGCCTTGAACTCACAGATTTGCCTGCCTCTGCTGGGATTAAAGGCTAGAGCCACCATACCCCACTTCAGGACTTCATTTTCTAACCCAGGCTGGTGGCCTGTAACTCACCTTGAATAGCCCAGGATGACCTTTAACTTGTGACAGTCCTCAAGTGCTGGGATTACAGCCAGGGGCTTCATCCTCAGCTCATTTCTTTTCTAAGGAGAGGTTTAGAGAAGTCCAGTGGCGTGTTCAAAGTCAAACTGGTAAACTCTGACTCAGACCCAGGTCTAAGTGTCACAGCTTTGAGAAGTGACAGAGATTTTGTTTGACTCCTCTCCTTCGGAGCCAAATGACGTCAAGAAAGTCCCCCAGTCTTCAAATGTCCAGGATGCTGTGGGGAATCAGTGTCTCTTTTTTTTTTCTTTTTAAATCTGGGCAGTGTATGCAATAATGACATGACTCACAGATTCATTCTTCCCTCTGTGGTCCTCTCACACCACCATGGTGTCTTTTGTCTGACAGTTGTAAAAAACACTTCACTAAAAATTGGGACAGATGTCGAGGACAGATGTCTCTTAATCTCAACACCATTGACATTTTGAGCCAAATAATTCCCTGTTGTGGGCTGTCTTGTGTGCCACATTTCTCTTTGCAGTATCTCAGGACTCTACCACTGGTTAACAATAGCCCCCTTTTTCCCACTGTGACAATAAAAGATACTGGTTTATTTATTTTGAGATAAGATGTCTCTATTGGGCTCTGGCTGTCCTGAACTCCCTGTGTAGACCATGCTGGCCTTGAACTCACAAAGATACTCATGCCTCTGTCTCCCAAGTGCTGGGACAAAAGGCGTGTGCTATGATGTTTGGCAGTAAAAGATCTTTAGATGCCAGGCAGTCTTTGGACTGGGGACCAGTGATTTAGAGCACTTGTTCTTGCCGAGGACCTGGGTTCCATTCCCACCTAAACGAAGATTCAGAACCATCTAAAACTCCAGTTCTAGGGGATCTGATGCCCTCTCTTGACCTCCAAGTGCAACACACACACACACACACACACACACACACACACACACACACAAAACACGGTGCATAAATACATGTCAGCAAGACATTCATACACATAAAATAGATTTAAGAAAAATTAATTTAAAAAAGGTCTTCAGACATTGTCAGCTCTGCCACCGAGTAGTCCCGGCTGAGAAGTGTTGTTAGGAGTTGATGGGTGATACCCAGGAATTGTGGCTGTTATCCTTGAGTCAGAATTCTTCACCTGTCTCTGTTCACGGTGCTGTTGAGTCGAATGAATGAGTACTGTAGCTCTTGCCCACCAGTATTACTCCATTGAATCTCATCAGGAAAAAGAGTGCCTCACATGCTTTTCTGATTTAGTTCCCGACGGAATACAGTAGAACGTTCCCTGTCCTACTTCTGACTCTACTTGTGGTGTGACCATGTTCATTATAATCTCAAAGGGAAAGGAAAAAATTGTCAACAACAACAGAAATCCCCAATCTTATTCCACGCATTCCAGTAACCTTTTTTTTTTTTTTTTTGTATATTTACCTCATTGTATTATAAGTAGTAGGTTTGTATGGGATAGTGTTAAAAACCCCAGAGATAAAGGTTTATTTTTTTCCCCCCTTTGCCTATGTAGTTTCTATTTATTTTTTGGTGTGTTTGATGTATGTGTGGAAACAATGCCCAACAATATAAACATAATTTTATTTTGCCGAGTTGTATTAAAAATAAAAGAAAGAAAGAGTTGCAACCGGTGAAATTTAGATAATAGCCTAGCTCTTTCTGAGGTTAAAATGTTTATTTGTCTGAAATGTCACAAAGAAATGTTAACCGAGTCATATTTAGAGATGAGAATCCCATGTGGCCCCATCAGCTGTTCAGTATTTAAATACTCAATAGACAGCAGTCAATTTCAACTTTGGTTCCAAAATTTTGATGTACCTTTAGCTTTAGATGTATAAAGAACGTTTTAAAAATTGTGGCCCCATCTTGATTTTAAAGAACCTGAAGGGTGGTAGCAAGATAGGTTTTCCTGGGAGTAACAATGAAGGCTTGTGTGCATACTAATGAGAGGATCCCTCGGGGATGGTTTTTGGTATAGGGAACATTCAGGCTTTGTTTGGGATGTGAAAAGAGGGTGTGATCAGTCAGGCTTCTCAGCAAGGTTCACGCTTATGTGAGGAGAGTGGTCTATTTGATTCTAAAGAAACAGTGCTTGTGGAAAAGGTAGACACGGTGAAAACAGGCTTCAGAATAGTCTACCCACTCTTGCTGTGTTTCTTGAGTGTTCATAGCCTGATTACTATCAGCTGTCTGTGTAAGAGGATATGTGTATGAGTCCAAGGGAGATGTCTGCGAGTCAGTGGTGGAATTACGGACTGCCGAAATACATTATTGATCACAAGAATAAGAAAGAGTCATCTTTGTTGCATGTGTCAGACTAGTTCAATTTAACAAACATATCTTGAATTTATATTGTGCAGGCAGTATTCTGGTTTCCAGTGCAGTTTAAACGAATAGCTGTAAGAAGAAAAAAAATGTAAATATAGTGGTAAATTTACCATGAAGTTAATACTGCTTAAATGTCAAGCCTCTTACTCATCCAGTCTCTTTCCAGGAAGGTTGAATCACATGCTGAAATGCTCATTTGCAAAATGAAAACTGATTGGATAAAATTGCTGTCACTTTCAACTTCAGTTTACTCCTCAAATACTTACTGTGTTGGATTATCTCCAAATAGCCACAGCATTCTGGGGAGAAATTTGGGAATGATACTTTGTAGTTTTCTGTGTTTCTGCCTATGCCAAGGGATGTAAATAGTTTGATCATATTCAGATATTGATACTTAAGTTTGAACTCTGTTAAAAAAATGATTAGTTTAAGAGTTTTCACTGAAGCTGAGCAGAGCCAGGCGGATCTTGGTGAGTTCGAGGACAGCCTGGTCTTGCAGAGCAAGCTCCAGGATAGGCACCAAAACTACACAGAGAAACCCTACCTCAAAAAAAAAAAAAAAAAAAAAAAAAAAAAAGAGTTTTCACTGAACAGAAGAAAGAGAAAAAACCTACATACATTTACCAATGATTGTATGTTGACAGGCTACTTAATACTCTGCATGCATGGTGACTCACATATCTGAAATCCTAGCATTCAGGAGGCTGAGACAGGAGGATTGCCAAAGGTTCAAGAACAGCCCGGGCTACCTAGTTAGAGATTGAGAGAGCATGCCCAGAGAGAATAGAACACAGCAGGCCAGTCAGTCACCCTGTTTGGTCACCTCCGAAGCATTTTCCTGTGTCATAGCGTCTGTAGCATAGAAACAGTCCCCATCTGTCTCCTGTATCAGTACTCAGGAGGCAGAGGCGGATGGAGCTCTAGTTCAAGGCCATCCCATCTACATAGCAAATTTCAGGCCAGCCAGGGCTACATAGCAATAGCCCAAAACAAAATGAAGAAAGAAGAAGAAAGGCCACCAGTAGTGAACAGGAAGTGCATCTTGTCCCCAGTCTCTTGGGATCTATGGGATTTTTTCACAAGTTTGGCTTTGCTTGTGTTTTCGTGACTAGACAGGGCTGTAGGTTTGGGGAGAATACCAGAGTGGTGACGGTCTCATCTTCTTACATTATATCTGGGCACATGGCATCCCATGTAACATTGATGTTTTGGTAGTTGGCTCAAGACAGTGTTTATCAAGTTATTTTTGCACTAAAAGTTATTTGTACTTTTCTATATGATTGTTTAGGAATGACACTTAAAAAAATAAATCTAATTAAAAGGTTTTTTTTTTTTTAGTTGTTATGAATCATACAGGACCTTGCATATGCTAGGCCTTCACTCTATTGCTAAGCACTCCACCATCTCTAAAACCTCACCTTTAATTCTAGTTCAGATTTGTTTACATTTAGTCTGCTTACTGAAATTGGGATTTTATAAACTATTTTGTTTGCCACCTCTTCTATATTAATAGTCTTTTTTTTTTTTTTTCCTTTTTTGAGACAGGGTTTCTCTGTGTAGCTCTGGCTGCCCTGGAACTCAATTTGTAGACCACGCTGGCCTTGAACTCACAGAGATCCACCTGCCTCTGTGTCCTGAGTGCTGGAATTAAAGACATGTGGCACCACTGCTAGGCTGATTTTTGATTATTTTTAAAATTTACAACTTTCGCTGGGCGGTGGTGGCGCACGTCTTTAATCCCAGCACTTGGAGGCAGAGCCAGGCGGATCTCTGTGAGTTCCAGGAAAGGCGCAAAGCTACACACAGAAATCCTGTCTAAAAGAAGAAAAAGAAAAGCTGGTTAGAAACAAGCCAAGCTAAGGCTGGGCATTCATTAGAAAGAATAAGTCTCGCCGGGTGGTGGTGGCACACGCCTTTAATCCCAGCACTCGGGAGGCAGAGCCAGGCGGATCTCTGTTGAGTTCGAGGCCAGCCTGGGCTACCAAGTGAGTTCCAGGAAAGGCACAAAGCTACACAGAGAAACCCTGTCTCGAAAAACCAAAAAAAAAAAAAAAAAAGAATAAGTCTCCATGTATTAAGAGCAAAGAGTTAAAAAAACAAAACAAAACAAAAGCAACCGAACTATTTTCAATATGCACTCAAGACATTACTATCTTGATATTAAAGATAGACTTTCCTAGATATCAACCAGGGATTGGTTCCAGGGTTCCCCATCCCTTACCTTGCCAGGTACCAAAATGCTCAAGTCCCTTATGTAAGATGGTTAAGCATTGCATGTAATCTGTGTGTATACCCTCCATACTTTAAATCATCTCTAGATCTAAAGAAATACCTAATGTAAGAGTCCTATAAATAGTTAGACTCTATTACTTGGGGTATAAGAAGGAAAAAATGTGTGTATGTTTAGCAAGGATGCAGGTGTTTGTTGTTTTGTGGTTTTTGTGAATTCTTTCCATCTGTGATTGGCTGAATCACTGGTGTGGACCTCATGGATACAGAAGGCCAACTGCTTATGTGTTGTTTTTTGTTGTACTATATACTTCCTGTGGGGCTACTCTTCTCTTGCCCGTATAATTTTTTTGCTTATTTTTTTTGTATTATATATCTGTCACTGTTGAGTTTGAAAATACCTATATTTTTTATTGACTTTTTCCCCCTCCCTTTTGAGACAGGGTCTTACTTATACCAGGCTAGCCTTGAATTTACTATGTAGCTGATGTTGAACTTGACCTTAGATATCTTTGTTGTTTTTTAAGTAATTTTTTAAATTTTGAAATTATAGTATAATGACATCATTTACTCCTTTTCTTACCTCCTTTTTTTGTTTATTTGTTTGTTTTTTTGAGACTTTTTTTTGTGTAGCCTTGGCTATACTAGAACTAGCTCTGTAGACCAAGCTGTCCTCGAACTTACAGAGATCTGTCTGCCTCTGCCTCCTGAGTGCTGGGATTAAAGGCTGCACTACCACCACTCAGCCCCTTTCCTCCTAATCCCTTCCATGCATTACCCTTGCTCTTTCTCAAATCCATAGCCTCTTTTTCTTTATTATTACATACATATGTACATGTTCCTAAATGCATAAATACAACCTGCTCAGTCTGTTTGATGTTACCTTTATGTATATAATCTCAGGGCTGACCAGTGGGTATTGGGTAACCAACTGGAGGACTCTTCTCTGGAGAAGGCCATTTCTTTTGATTTTAGCACTCCCCAGTTGTCTGCAGTTCTTTGTCTAGGGTTGAAGCCTGAAAGCTCCCCTCTGTGTTACCATGCTCATTGATGTCTTGTTGACCTTGAACTTCTGATATTTCTGCCTTTTGAGTGCTTGGAGTATGCAGTGCTGGGGATCAAACCCTGGGCTTTTGAGCATGTCAAGCAAGCACTCTACCACCTGAGTGACATCCTCAGCTCTTGTCCTAATTTTAAGGCAAATTTTAATGAAAATGTAATCTACAGAAAAGTATGTAACAATGTGAATACACTCATGCGTGTGCAAGCAGAACTCACATGACAAAACAGAACTTTTCTAACATCTGGAAAGGTTTGTCCTGTGCACCTTTAAGTCAGCGTGGTCAGAACTTCTGATGCGTAAGTTGTGCCTGCTTTCCGTCTCTCATGGAGAGATTTAGACAAAATAGATGTTCTTGTCTGACTTCTCTTTCTAAACTTTGTGAAATCAATTCAGAGTGTTGCATATAGTTTGTAGTTGGTTCATATTTTACTGTCACATTCCTTTGTATGACTATGCTGTTGATTCATTCCACTCTACATTGATATTTGGGATGCAGATACCCAATACTGTGAATAATGCTGCTTGAACATGCCTTTTGGTGAATAGATGTAGCAGTTGTGTTGAGTAATATGCCTGAAAGGGCAGTTGCTCCTCATTTGTGTGTCTAACGTTATAGTAGATACTGTATTCTAAAGTTTTCCAGAGTGATTGTACCTCACAAACTGAACAGTTATTTTTATTTTATGTGTGTTTTGTCTGCATATATGTCTGTGTACCACACGCAGGAGGCCAGAAGAGGATGTTGGCTTCCCTGGAACTGGAGATACATGTAGTTGTGAGCCACTACATGGGTGCTGGGAATCGAACTCAGGTACTCTGAAAGAGCAGCTTGTGCTCTTAGCCATTGAGCCATCATATTTCTAGCCTATCTCACAAACTTTTAAAATTAAAGTCTTTCTGGGACATGTAGGTGACTATATCAATAATGTGTATTTCACAGTAGTAAAATGAAATGAGGGCTGGTGGGATGGCTCAGTGGGTAAATACACCTGCTGGCAAGTGGTGAGATTGATCCCCGGAACGCACCCAGAGGCAGAGCCAACTCCACAAAGTTGTCTTCTGACCTCCTAGAATGCTGTGGCATATGGACCCGACCCCCCCCCCCCACAAACTCCTAGCATATACATCCGCACACTATAATAATTCTTCAAAAAGTCTCAAGGCAGGGCATGGTGGCACATGCTTTTAATCCCAGCATTTTGGACGTGTAGGGAGGCAGATCTCTGAGATGGACTCCAGCCTGGTCTACTTACTGAGTTTTAGGCTAGTGGGGATTACATTATAAGACCTTGTCTCAACCAAAAAGAAAGTGTCTCAGTTTTGAAGAGACCAGGGAGCCATGACAAAGAAATGATATGTGATATGTGAATCTTGGCATATGAAAAGGATAGTGATGGAAAAACTGAAGAAATCTGAATTAAAAAAGAAAAGCAGAGGGAGAGGCAGGTTGATCTCCAGAGTTTGGAGGTCATCCTAATTCATATAGGGAGTTCCAGGCCAGCCAGAGCTACATAGTGAGACGCTGTCTGCAAAAACAAAACCACCCCAGAAATGATAACATTTTAAGGTAGGTATTTATGTAGATATTTTAATGTAGGTATTTGATCATCTAAAATGTGTTGAAATATCACTTTACATTTCATAAATATGTATAGTTTTATTTGTCCACTTTACATGTACATTTTTTCCCCCTCTGAGACAGGGTTTCTCTGTGTAACAGTCCTGGCTGGCCTGGAACTCACTTTGTAGACCAGGCTGTCATTAAACTCACAGAGATCCGCCTGCCTCTCCCAAGTGCTGGGATTAAAGGTGTACACCACCACTGACCAGCCACATAAGTAAGTGTTTTTATTTGTGGTATGTGGGGGGATTATAGTCTTAATAATAACAACCTCAGGGCCTATCTTTAGCTTCTGAAAACTTTAAATCTTACATGCTTTCACACTGCTTGTGCTAATGCTTTTTTTTTTTTTTTTAAATTAGGACTATTGTCTTGTCGTTTTGCTGCTTTCTCTACTACCCCCAGTATGCTTCCTCAGTGTGTGTTTTCTGAGAGATGATGAGCACAGTTGGCAAGTGATGGCAGTGTGTAATCAGCCTAGCACATGGGCTGTCTGGCTGGATTGGGCTTCCTAGGTTTTCAGTGAAAGCCCAAGTTCTTACTGTATTAGAGGAACCCTGTTAAACACTTTCATGTGCCCATTTCACCAGTATTTACGTGTCTTTCAAGTGAGCTCTACCTGATGTGGAAGGTGCACAGAGGAACAGTACCCCCGCACGTAGAAGCTCACAGATGCAGAAGCAGCCGCCTGTGGGACACGACAGTGATTCAGAGGCTAGAGACTGTAGAAACTGTGAGCCCAGAGGAAGCGTGGCTGCCTTTGTCTCATGACTGTTCACAAGCAAGTTTTACCTGGGAGACTGAGTTTGGAAGTTGTGAAGGATGAAGTATGCAGTGGTGTCCACACAGACAGAAGTATGTACGTAGAAAGGTTTAGAAATGTGGAAGGACATGATAGAGTATCCAAAGGCCAAGGTACCACACGTGTAGACACTGTGACATTTGTCGTGCCACCCACTTCCCATGCTAGAAGCAAACACGGCTTACTAATAGGCCATGACTTTTCTTGCTGTTAAATTTATAAGCTGCCTCTTGAGTTCTCAACAGGATGCTTCAGGCAGGCACTACAATTATCTGGACTTGGCATGTGAGGTTAAACCCGTTTGTCTGCTTTGTGGTGGGTGTTCACTATGCCTGGAGCATAGGATGTGTGTGGGAGTGGTGGGGAGTGAGACAGGCTGGAAAGGCATGTTTATTGAGAGCCACATTATTGTTTGTGTCTATAGGTTGGATGGGCAGTGGAGAGCATGTAAGGAATTTAAACTAGAAAATAGATAAACAATTATTCTTTTTAGAAAGACATCGAGGCTTTGTAGAAAGTGCCTATCTTCTGCAATGCCTGTGATCCCAGTACTTGGGAGGCTGAGACAGAAGGATTGAGTTTGAGGCTAACCTGGGCTACATATTGAGAACCAGGCCAACCAGGCTACCAGCAAGACCTTGTCTCAACAAAACAGAAGAATAGGTATATGTCTTCTATAAAATGTAACTGGACAGATGCCAGTTGGCATTTCATACTATCTCAGATATTAGTAGTCCCTGAGCTGATAAACCATTGGGGTATTTCAGCTTCAGACCAGAGGTGATGAAGATTTGACAGAGCAGTAGGAATTGAAAGTCAGGTTGGTGCTTTAGAAAATGGACCACAGCATGGCTCTTTTGATATATAGGTGGAAGAAGAAGGAAGTCTGGAAGGCTCTCAGACTCCTACCTGGGTGATGGGGAAGGCAGGAGGAGCAGGTTAGGGTGGGAAGATGATGATTTATGCTGCATGGAAATTAAGGTGGCGTGGAACATATTTTCCAGGTAGAGTCATGTTAATTTCCACCAAGTTCCTTTGCTTTTTCAGATGCATGCAAATCACCTTTGATGTCCCCTGGTAGCACAGGACTTCGTTGGGACTGCAGGAGAGATACTGTTTAGATTCTTAGTTCTGAGGCTTAATGTGTAGTTAAAGCCTTTGGTAAGCCACTTAGCCTTTCTGGTTCTGTTTTTTTGTTGTTGTTGTTGTTGTTGTTGTTGTTGTTTTGTTTTTACTTTATAAAAATGGGAGTTGTGTTTATCCAGCTTCTAAGACTGTATGTTTGGGTATGTTGTCAGCTCATACACAATGTACAAAGGTATTTTCCTATCTTTTTGTGAAAAGCATTTCAAGATCCTTTGACCGAAGATAGATTCTAAAATGATATCAACTCTTCATTTGGAAGTCCAGAAAATGAGGTTGACAAAATGTAGAATGTAGATATTTGTGGTTGCCCTAGGTCTGTGAACAGGTTTTTTGAATGGATTTATGAGCTGTGGAGAATTTCTTCAGACTGCCAGAAAAAGTTAGTATCTGATTGCCATTCATAATGATTTCCATGAGTAGTTTTTATGTGGTTCTATTTCTGTGAACTATCTAGAGGAGGCAACTCTGTTGATTGATGGGGTCGTCACTGTGGCTAAGGATGCTCACTGTCTGGTTGTAGAGGTACCATTTAAATCCTTTCTCTTTTTTTTTTTTTTTTTTTTTTTTTTTTTGGTTTTTCGAGACAGGATTTCTCCGTGTAGTAATGGTGCCTGTCCTGGATCTCGCTCTGTAGACCAGGCTGGCCTTGAACTCACAGAGATCTTCCTGGCTCTGTCTCCTGAGTGCTGGGACTAAAGGCGTGTGCCACCACTGCCCGGCTCATTTAAATCCTTTTAACCAGATTGAGTTGGGCTGTTTTTCTTCTGAGTTTTAGGTTATGGTTGAGTTTTATGGGGTTCTTCATATCAAGTCTTCGATGTTCAGTTAAATTTTTTTGGATGGAATGAGATAAGGGTCTATCTTCATTTCTCCTGTATGTGGATATCCAGTTTCCCTAAGACTGTCTGTTGGAGAAACTGTTCCTTCTTCATTAGCTGGCCTTGGCAGAGACACAAACAACTTCCCATGCATGTATTCTTGATTCAGTTTCTTTTCTTTCCAGCTAACTGTTAGTCATTGGTTGACTATTTAGTCTAGCCTCCTTAAGTTCTCTGGGAAGTGAAGGGGGGCTTCTTTACATCAATAATAAAACTGTGCAAATATATTTCTTTATTTCCGTAACATTTCATTTGAGATGTAGTTTAAATGAGACGTTTGGACTATTGCCTGATGTATGTAGTATTAAATCTTGGGAGAAAATTGACCATTCATTAGCTTAGTGGCTCTCGGGCCCAGACGTTCTTCTTTGGTTGTGCTTATTTCATTCTGTTTATCTTTGGAGAAGTTAGGCACTCTAGAGGCTGAATACCAGTGATTTCCATGCGAGGCTAGGGAATATCGTGAGACCCCTTACTCAAAAACAGAACACAACTTAGTCTTTTATTTATTAATATAATAAAACGTATAGTTAGAAAATTACAGAAGGGTTATTTCTTGATAATAAATATAGTAAAAGTTAAACAGCTAAAATGTGTTTTGGGGTTGTTTTATTTATTTATTTTTCCTTTTCCCTCTTTCACTACTGGAGATTAAACCCAGGGACTTGCATGTGCTAGCCAATGTTACACCACTGAGCTATACCCTCAAGCCAACCTAGATATTTTTGATAGCTTAAATAATTCATACCTTTCTCTGCTCTCCTTTCTTCTGCTTCCTTCTTCGCTTCTCCTTCCTCTCCTGTTTTCTTCCTTTTTCCTTCTTTTTTTTTTTTTTTTTTTTTTGTTGTTGTTTTTCGAGACAGGGTTTCTCTGTGTAGTTTTGCGCCTTTCCTGGGACTCACTTGGTAGCCCAGGCTGGCCTCGAACTCACAGAGATCCGCCTGGCTCTGCCTCCCGAGTGCTGGGAATAAAGGCGTGCGCCACCACCGCCCGGCTTATTTTTTTTTATTTATTTATTTTTTTGTTTTGTTTTTGCCTTTTTCCTTCTTCTCTTGAGTCAGGGTTCACGATGTAGTCCCAGCTAGCCTCAAACTGGAAATCCTTCTGGCATCTTCCTTTTGGGTGCTAGGGTTAAGGATGTGCACTACTTCTTAGCAGCCTTCTATTCTTGATAGAGAATTAGTAAGAAAGAGTTAAGTGGAAAGCCAGGCATGGTGGTGCACAGCTTCATCCCAGAGGCAGGCAGATCTCTTTGAGTTGGGGCCAGCATGTTCCACATAGGGAACTCTAGGCCAGCTAAGGCTAAAGACCCTGTCTCAGCTGGGGTGGGGGGTGGTGGTGTAGAAAAGTATCAGAGATAGGTCAGCAAGATGGCTCCACAGGAGAGCAGGTAAAATCTGGTGATCTGAGTAGTTAGATCCTCAGAGCCTACATTGTAGAGGGAGAGAACAACTCCAGAAGGTTGTCCTCAAACTTCTACACATGGCTCTGTGCATGCTGTGCTCGGGCTCCTGTGTACACACACACACACACACACACACACACACACACACACACTAAACAAACAAACAAACAAACAAACAAATAAATGAGTAGGTAAGTAAGTAAATAATTTTGGCATTTTTTTGTTTTGTTTTGGGGGTTTTTTGTTTGTTTGTTTTTTGAGACAGCGTGTCTCTGTGTGGCCCTGACTGTCCTGAAACTCATTCTGTAGACCAGGCTGGCCTCGAACTCAGAGGTCCACCTGCCTTTGCCTCCTGATTGCTGGAATTAAAGGTGTGTGCCAACACGCACAGCTTACTTTTGATATATTAATAGGGAACTAAAATATAATAATGTTCATGAATGGATCCCAGGTCCTCAGTGTCTGTGATCTTTTAAAAATTGAAGTGTGGCCGGGTGGTGGTGGCACACATCTTTAATCCCAACACTGGGGAGGCAGAGCCAGGCGAATCTCTGTGAGATCGAGGCCAGCTTAGTCTACAGAGCGAGATCCAGGACAGGCACCAAAACTACACAGAGAAACCCTGCCTCAAAAAAAAAAAAAAAAAAAAAATTCAAGTGTTATTAGGTTGCAGAAAGTTTTTTAACTGCTAAATTTCGGCATATTCATTATTCAGAATTATGCTTTTTTGTTTTTAAGTTAATGGGACAGCTACCTTAAATCTCAACACCCCTCATCTTCCCTTTTGGAGACAGTCTTAATGTAATGTATGCTGGCCTGGAATTCGTAACTATGTAACCCAGGTTGGCCTGGAAAGTCTATTGCCTCAGCCTTGTACTTAAAGTTAACTACTATGCTTGTGCTAGGAGATTGTACCTAGTGCCTCACACTCGATAAGCACACATTCTGCCACTGAACTGATCCCCAATCTCTTCAATTATCTTTTTTTTTTTTTTTTTTTTTTTTTTTGGTTTTTCGAGACAGGGTTTCTCTGTGTAGCTTTGCGCCTTTCCTGGAGCTCACTTGGTAGCCCAGGCTGGCCTCGAACTCACAGAGATCCTCCTGGCTCTGCCTCCCGAGTGCTGGGATTAAAGGCGTGCGCCACCACCGCCCAGCTTCAATTACCTTTTGACTCCTCTTATCTTTCACAACCCTGTGGCTGTACCTTGGGCTGCCCATCTCCCTTGCTCTCTAGAGTGACAGAAGCATCCTGGCTGGCCTGTGCTTGCTCTGTGTCCCTCTGGACAAAGGCTGACCTGGAAATACAGTCAGCTCACTCTTTCATTTTTTGAGACAAGATCTCACTGTGAGACTGTGTAGCCTTGGATGGCCTGGAACTTGCTGTGTAGACCAGGCTGGCCTCACTTATAGAATCTCCCTACCTCTGCATCCAGTGCTGGGATTAAAGGTGTGCATCATTCACATTTGATTAATACCCCTTGTGTTTAAAAGCACACCTAAAGGCTTGGAACTCTGTGATCTGCCTGCCTCACCTGCTTTTCCCAACATAGTCTGTGCTACCTGCTCACCAGATGTATCTAGGACTCAGTCTCCCTCCTGGATCTCCAGCAGGCTCCTCCTCCAGTCCTGAGTCAGCCCTACCCAAATTCAAGGTTTTTGTTTAAATATCCTCAAGAGGGCTTGCCTGCCTAACCTAAGTTGGGTCATTTCTGTTATTTCTTTTCTCTTTCTTTTGTGCCCCAATAGCATATTACCAGTGCTGGGATTAAAGATGCGTGCCACCACCACCCTGCCAATCAAGTGTTTTTGACAGGAACAGTAACACAGCTTCATAAAGTTAAACAAATGCAACATAAACAAAAGTAACACACCGTAAAATAATATTCCACAACAATCAGTCCTCCTACGTTTTTGAGAATTTTTAAATACTTGATTTAATTAACATCTGTCCTAGAGGGTAATAGTAGTACACATCTTTAATCCCAGCAGAGGCAGAAGCAAGCAGATCTCTTTTGAGGCCAGCCTGGTCTACAGAGCAAGTTCCAGGACAGCCAGGGATACACAGAGAAACCGTCTTGAAAAACAAAAACAACAACAAAAAAATCTGTCCTAAATGTAATTTAATGAAATTATTACTTGATTGAAAGAGCTAATTTGGGCTGGAGAGATGGCTCAGAGGTTAAGAGCACCGACTGCTCTTCCAGAAGTCCTGAGTTCAATTCCCAGCACCCACATGGTAGCTCACAACCATCTGTAATGAGATATGGCACCCTCTTTTGTGTACATAATAAATAAATAAATTTTTAAAAAAACTTTAAAAAAAAGAAAGAAAGAGCTAATTCACTGTGATTATAATCTGAAGATTTGTTAAGACCTAACATTGTTTAGGTTATTGAAGACATAGAAGGTGAAATCCTGGATTTTTGAGTTTGAGAGGGATTCCTTGGATATGGTTTCTCTGAGGCAGAGGCAGTCAGCCCTTGAAGAAAGACTCAAAAATGATGAAACAAAAGTCCCTGACACTGAACAGGCAGACTCCAATGTTGTTGTTTGTTTTCTTACTCTTTGTCTCTTTTGGGGGCCGCCAGCCAGCTCCCAAATAAATCACACAGAAGCTTATTCTTACTTATAAATGCCTGGCTTAGCTTGGCTTGTTTCTAGCCAGCTTTCCTTAACTTAAATTATCCCATCTGTCTTTTGCCTCTGGACTTTTATCTTTCTATATTCCTGTATACATTTCTTTCTTTCTTACTCTGTCGCTGGTTGTGTAGCTAGGTGGCTGGCCCCTGATGCCCTCCTCTTTCTCTGGCTAATTCCTCTTTTATTCTCTTCCCAGATTTCTCCTTCTATATATTCTCTCAGTCTGCCAAGCCCCGCCTATCCTTTTTCCTGCCTTGGTATTGGCCATTCAGTTCTTTATTAGACTATCAGGTGTTTTAGACAGTCAAAGTAACACAGCTTCACAAAGTTAAACAAATGCAACATAAACAAAAGTATCACACTTCAAAATAATATTCCCCAACTCTCCAACTTAAGGTGTTGGAGGAAAGCGGTTTAAGTGCTAAGACAGCATGCCTGCAATTTCCCCTCCTGACCTTGGCAGTAGCAATGGAGATCGGGAACAAAGCGTATATGCCAAGGCTAGGGAGTCCTGGAGTATCCCTGTAGCCTCCCACCTGCTATGCTGGCTTGTGAGTCTGTGCCAGTCATTTAACTTTTCTGGCTTTCCGTTGCTCATCTGCAGTGATTGTGCAGTCATTTCCACCCCTTTACCTCTGAAGACATCCTTAGGATTTCCCATTCCTAGGTCAGCACCTGGGTGTGGAGTTGGTTGATAGAGTTTTGTAGGTGGTTGGGCATGTTGTGCTCCCAACCTGCATGTGTTCTTGGCAGTGCTCAGCAGTTTGTGTGAGTAACCAAGTGCAGTTGAATGTCTTACACAAAGATTTGGTGTTCTTAGAGAAAAGTAATTTTTGTTTTGCCTCAGGTGATTAGAAGGAGTCTAATTTCAGTAGCCTATGCTTTTTAACATCATACAATAATTCCTTAAGCTCTTCATTATTTTCGGGTGCACAAAATTGTCCACAGCTTCTTACAGTTGCCCTAGCCAGTGTCATCCAGTCTCCTGAGGGCTCTTGAGTCCACCAAATCAGGTAGGATAGGCTGTGTGCCTTTGCAAAGTGGAGTTCTCCGGTTTTGGTGTGCAGAGCTTGTTTTTCAAATTGGGTAATGGCTCTAGTTCCAGATCAGCACCCAGAGCGTTCTCTCCTTCCCCTAGGTTAGGTTTTATATTGTCACACGGCACAAGCCATGACTTCTCAGCATTGCTGTTCTCTCCTCTGCTTATGCTATAATACATGGGACTGGATTTCTGAGTTTTTACCAATAAAAAGCAGATTTGCTAGGCATAGTTGTTCACACCATTAATTACAGCACGGTAGACTGATCTCTATGAGTTCAAGGCCAGCCTGATCTATATAGGGAGTCCTAGGCTGTCAGGACTGCATATCCAGACCTTGTCTCAAAAAAATCAAATAAACAAGAAAGCCCAAGTTAGTATAGGTCTCTAATACTTGTTTGTTTGCCATCTTTGAGGGAGGGGGCAGAGTGTTATGTAACTCAGGCTGGCCTCAACTTCACTGTCTAGCCAAGGATGACCTGACCTTCTGAATCTGCTCTTCACCTTCCAAGTGCTGGAATTGCAGGCATGAACCACCACACCTGGTTTACACAGCGCCGGAAATGAACCCAATGCTTTGTGCATGCACTCTACCAACCGAGCTACATTCCCAGCCCTTGATTCCAGAGTTCTTATGCTTTTTTTCTTCCTTAAGAATTACTATTGATGTAATCCTTGTACTTTTAAAGAGGTTGCTTTCTTTCTGCGCTCCTTCTCCTCTTCTGCACAGTCAAGTACTCAATGTTTCCCCGTAGATATGCTCTGTGATCTGCTCTGAGCTGTCTCTAACGGTGTTCCTAGGCAAATTAATTACCAATTCTGTAGGAGTCTTAACTCCTATAAGTAATCTACCACACTATTATGCTCTGAACACTCTTAGGTTTATATAAATAAAAAATATATCACTATATATGAGTATAATTTTTACATTAGCAACAAATTTATGCCATATATTTATCAAGTCCCACTTGCTATATAAAAGCCTTGTAAGTTAAAGTCGTTTTGTATGCATGTTGATAGGTTTTTTTTTTTTTTTTTTTTTTTTTGGTTTTTTGAGACAGAGTTTCTCTGTGTAGCTTTGCGCCTTTCCTGGAACTCACTTGGTAGCCCAGGCTGGCCTCGAACTCACAGAGATCCGCCTGGCTCTGCCTCCCGAGTGCTGGGATTAAAGGCGTGCGCCACCACCGCCCGGCCGATACAGTTTTTTAAAATATTTTATTTTTATTTTATTTGCATTGGTGTTTTGCCTGCATGTGTGTCTGAGTGAGAGCCTTGGATTCCCTAGAACTAGAGTTACAGACAGTTGTAAGCTGCCATGTGAGTGCTGGGAATTGAACTTGGGTCCTCTGGCGGAACAGTCAGTGCTCTTAACCACTGAGCCATCTCTCCAACCTCCATTGATACAATTTTTATTGCTTGTATATAGTTTATATTTTGCAAGATCCAAGGTTCCCGTTTTCTAGTCAGAGTTTCAGCCACTGTTTTATATTACATAGGATTATATTAGGATCATTAGGCTTTAAGGAACTGTGGGTTTCAACTGTATTTTTCATTTTAAGAATTGGGTGTCATACAGATATGATTATTTATGTTTTTTTTAATGATGTCACTATGAACAGCAAGATGGGTAAATCCTTTATAAGCATTAAAAATTTCAAGCCTGATAGAACCACTGCTGTGGAATAGGCATAGATGTAGTAGGCAGGGAGAAGTAGGAGTTATAGGAGATTAGTATTGGGAGGGAAGGCTGCGTAGACATTATGTATAAAGCTCGGACAGCGATGCTTAAGTAGATAGATGGGGCCCATGAGGTGGCTTAATGAGTTAAAGGTGCTTGCCACCAAGCCTGACGATCAGAGTTCAGTCCTCAGGACCTGCATGGTGGGAGGCCTTCTCAGCACACACGTGCTGTGGCATGTTTGCGCACACACATGAGTAAATAGTAGATGGAAAAATTAAAGTTTCTACTACCCAATGTAAAGTTATTATCTGGTTTTTATTTAAATAGATGACTCTTAAAGTAGCTGCTTTTATTTTTAAAGTATGATTTTTGTCCCAAATTGACAAATATATAGTTGTACAAGTTCTTGGTATTATGTCTCATTGATGAGAGAAAACACTGTTGTTGGTATAGCCAGCTGTTGTTGGGTTCCAGGGGTGTCTTAGGGTTTCTGCAATGAAACAACACTATGACCAAAAAGCAAGTTGGGGAGGAAAGGGTTTATTTGGTTTACAGCTCCGCATCGCTGTTTGTCACTGAAGGAAGTCAAGGACAGGAACTCAAGCAGGGCAGGATCCTGGAGGCAGGAGCTGATGCAGAGGCCACGGAGGAGAGCTGCTTACTGACTTGCTCACAATGGCTTGCTCAGCCTGCTTTTTTATAGAACCCAGGACCTCCAGGCCAGGGATGGCACCACCCACACCCAGGATGGGCTGGGCCCTCCCACATTGATCACTAATTGATAAAAAGCCTTACAGCTGGATCTCATGGAGGCATTTCCTCAGCTGAGGCTCCTTCCTCTCTGATAACTCTAGCTTGAGTTAAGTTGTCACACAACCAGCCAGTACAGGGGTTTCTTTCTTCGTTTTTGTTATTATGTGTTGATACAAGGCCTCACTCTCTAGTTCATGTTGGCCAGAAACTCTAGATTCTCCTGCCTCAGCCCAAGAGTCAGTCAGGGTTTCTCTCATGTCTCTTTCTCTTGGTTGTCTGCATTTTTGAGACATTGTCTCACTCTGTAGCCCTGGCTGTCCTGGAACTCACAGAGATCCACCTGCCTCTGCCTCAGGAATTAAAGTTGTGTATCAACTATGTCCAGTATTTTTTTCTCCTTTCCCCTTTCTTTTGATCATGAATACAGTTTGTTTTTTTTTTTTTTGTTTGTTTGTTTGTTTTACTTTTTCTTGAAAAATTTTCTTTCGCTGGGTGGTGGTGGTGCATGCGTTTAGTCCCAGCACTTGGGAGGCAGAGCCAGGTGGATCTCTGTGAGTTTGAGGCCAGCCTGGTCTACAGAGCAAGATCCAGGACAGGCACCAAAAACTACACAGAGAAACACTGTCTCGAAAAACAAAAAACAAAACAAAACAAAATTTTTTTTTCTTTCTTTTTTGGGGGGAATCTCATTAGTCCTGGTTGTCCTGGACCTTGCTCTGTAGACCAGGCCAGCCTAGAACATGCAGTGATCTTCTTTGTCCAGCCTCTTGAGTTCTGGGGTTATGAGTATACAGCCAGCTTGGTAACTGAATGAACCAACAACTTTGTATATGAAAAAAAAAATCATTCTAGCACTTGTTATTTTCATATATTTAATATGTTTAATTAAGTGATGGCTATATTGCTTGAATATATTATTGATGATTTTAAAAGCCCTCAATCATTTGAAAGTAACTTTTTGTATTTTTATTACAGGTAAATTGGGATATTCACATTGTACAGAAACAGAGGTAAGAGAAATGTATGGATATTTCTGTAAAACAGCCTTATACTTTTTGGCATGACTTGAGTAGTGAATTCTTGCTGTGGGTTTTTCAGTTTTCAGATAATGCTACATTGAGAATAGGCACATATCTTCTCTATTCAGGAAGAACAAGTGAAAAAAATCAGTTACCTTGTCCACTTGTCTGTGGCATTAGGAGAAATGGCTTAAACATAGCTTATTTCCTGTATTTGTAAAATGACTTAACACCCAGAGCGCCGAATAAGAATTATTTTAAGTTTATCTTTAATACAGTGTGGTGTGTCGTGATAATAACATGCTTGAATGGGAAAGCTTCCATAGTGCTTCTTTAGTAGGACAAAATTAAGACGTGGGCATTGTTTCAGTGAGATTAATAATGTGAGATGCTTGGGTATTTCTGAAAGTAGGTCCATCTCCTTATTCAGGATTCTCATGTGAAATTTGAGGAGTTTCTATATGATTGCTTGTGTTCCTTGCAGGGATTTCAAGGATATCATTAGACGCCAGGTTGCCTATCTGTGTGCCATCCTATCCAATAGCAGAGCACCATCCTTAGACTAGCGTATTAGCAACCTTGTTAATGCCTAATATTTAAGAAAAGAAATTGTAGCCAGTGGTGGTGGCGCACGCCTTTAATCCCAGCACTCAGGAGGCAGAGGCAGACCGATCTCTGTGATTTTGAGGCCAGCCTGGGCTACAAAGCGAGTTCCAGGACAGCCAGGACTACACAGAGAAACCCTGTCTCAAAAAACAAAAAAAATAAAGAGAGAGAGAGAGAGATAGAGATAGAGATATTGTGTGTCTACTTTTATAATGCATCTGAACATTGATACTTGATTTCAGTAAATTTACTGTAATTCAGTAAATTCAGAATTTTAATTCATTTTGTATAAAATGCAAGCTTCCTAAAAGATGCTACATAATTAAAAAACCAAAAAGAATACATTCTTTTTTTAAATTCAGTTCATTTTTATGTTTTCTATTCAACTTTGAAAGTACAAATTTTCCAAATTAGTTTTTTAATGGACTAAGAACTTAATATTTTCTTTAAATTTTTTAAAGATCTTTGTATTTTCATATAGTTAGGATTTTTGATACATTTTTCCACAAGATGGAAGAATTTGATCTAAGTCAGAAGAGAGAAGTGTTGCTATAGTTTCAGGGTCTCTATATTTATAGCTATGAAATTTTGAGCGATGAGTTTTCCCCCAGACCTTTGCCTGTAAAATATTTAAGGTCATTTCTGTTAAGCTCATAGGACCATGGAACTGTAAAAAGAGAACATATGTGAAATGTTTCATTAGCTCCCACGGCACTATTGTAGTTAAGAGTACACAAATAAATACAGTTCACATCCATGTGCGTTTGGTATTGCAATGTCCTAATGCAGGGCTTGTCAACAGCCTCCTCCTTCTGTCTTGAGTTGCATCGCCCTGAGAGCAGCATGGTTTTAACGGTGTGATACCTGCGAGCATGGCTGTCAGACCAGCTGCAGAGGCAGGCAGGAGACTGGCTGTCCACAACTGAGTCCATTAGAGAGTTGGAAAGGTGTAAAATAGCACCCTTAACATTTTCGTTCAGCGGTAGTTCTTTTTCTTCCTTAAAAGTGTTATTTATATTAATGGGCTGCAGGTTTGAGTGGTTAAATTAATAAATATCTTTAAATTTTGTTTTGATTTCTAGTTTTGTTAATGTTAGTAGTTTACAGACTGCATCAATAAAAGCTCTTTGCAGCGATATTTTTTGTTTTTGTTTTTCACAGAGTGCCAGGGTTGGAAAACCTGGCACTCTTGGGCTGGAGCTCGCCTACAGGTGCAGCTTGTTTCTGAGAAGTGGAGCTGGGGCAGAGAGGAAGCCAGAGTGCTGCGGCAGCACTCGGGAGTCCCTGCTGGCCGATAGAAAAGCCAGGTCCGGGAGAGTTGCCCGGACTAGACAGGGTACTTCTGAGAGCCTGTCTGGTTCTGAATTGATTTTCTTCTTGAGGAAGGAGACTCCCACGTCAGGTGTGTGGCAGGCAGGCCTGACTAAGAATGTATAGCGCTAGCTGTGTCCCGACTGTGTCCATGTGTCAGCTGTGTCCGTGCCTGAGCGTGTGAGTGGGTGGGGGTGGGTGGTGGAGGAGGGGTGGCCAGCGCCCGCTCCTCCCAGCTTTCTCGTGTCTTCGTCCATGATGGATTACCGTGAAGGCGGGCTTGATGAAGATGGAGCATGCCTTGATGTAGCATACTGTTAATCTTCTTTGAAAGGGGCCTCCTGGAGGAAAATAAAATTACCTTTTCTGAGGCTGTAGGAGCCTGATCAAAGCAATGTAGTCAACATAGAGTTTTTAATAGTACATAAAAGCCATGTTAGGAATTACCTTTTAGCTTTTAAATATGAATTTTAGTTTATTCTTTGAGATTTCATAAATGTGTACAATGTATTTTGATCATGTTCACTCTTATTTCACTCTCCAACTCCTCTTGGATCCTCTTCCTCCATTCCCCATCTCCACACTTCATGTCCTCTTTATTTTCCTCTTAAAACATCAGTGTGATGTTTTAAGAGGAAAGACAGTTTGCACTGCCCATGTGTGTGTAGGTGTGAGGTCATCCCCTGGAACATAGGCCGTCTACCGGGGCCACACCCTAAAGAAAATGACTCTCTCTCCCTGTGCAGGTTAGTTGTGTTGTCATCTTGACATAAGCTAAGTTCATCTGGGAAGAGAGAACGAAATTGAGAAAACGCCTCCATCACACTTTCTTGACTTAGGATTGTTGTGACAGCTCTGGGCAGATGGTCCTCAGTTGTCTAAGCTGGCTGAGCAAGCCATGAGGAGCAAGCCAGTAGGCAGTGTTGCTCTGTGGTGTCTGCTTCAGTTCCTGCTCCAGTTCCTGTCTGCCTTCCTGCCCTGGTTTCCTTTCATGATGGACGTAAGTGATAAGATGAAATACACCCTCTCCTCCTTTGCTTTTGGTTATGGTGTTTATCGCAGCAATAGAAAGCAAACTAGAATATTTCCCTAGCAGCTATCAACTAATAGCTCCTCAGCTACGGGTAGGAGCTTGTGAGTCCCTCCCCTCAGCCCATGCTGGAATGGTGACTGGCTTCATTTTGTGCAGGTCTTGTGCAGGCAACCACAACTGCTGTGAGTTCAGAGTGCAGCTGCCTGTCATGTGCAGAAGACACCGTTTGACCCTGTTTCTCAAGGACCTCCGGTTCTTATTGTTGTTCTGCCCCATCTCCCCCGGTGTTCTCTGAACCTCTGGGAAGGGTGCGTGATATAGATACCTGGCTTATGGCTGAGCACACCGTAGTCATACACTCTCTGCATTTTGGCTGCAGTCCATTGTACAAGGAAGCTTCTCAGGCGAGGACGGGAAGCTGCACAACCTGTGGGTATAGGAGTATGTATTTAAAAGGCAATTTGGAACTATAGCTGCTTACTGAAATAATAGTAGGGTCTCTTCTAGGGCTTGTGAGCTCACTAGCCATGAGTTTATGGCCACATTACTGTACCAGGGTACCTGGTTTCCTTCTGTGGAAAGCCCTCAAATTCGGTATAAAGTGCTGGCTACTCTAACATTCATGGCACTATTGCACCCACGAGGATATCAGTCTTGCCATATTTTGGTCATTATTGTGACCCACAGAGTTCACAGCTGGGTAAAACTGTTGATGGCCATCCCCTGCAGCAGCCTATAGATCACTTTCTGGTACCATTAGAGCTAGCTGTTATGGACAAAGCTTCAAGGTCAGTACTAGCTTAATTTCTCTATGTCCTGTGACCAAAGTGTGTGGTGTCTTCAGCAATAGGGTCCTATCTGCCATGAAGTTTGGGAAGACAAGTAGGAGCAATGCCTATAGCCTGTATTATTTGGGTTATGTCTTTGGGGACACACACGCTACCCCCACCTACACACTGATTAGGTTTTGTTATTGGTTTGAGACCAGATCTCTTTATGTAGCCATGCTATCTTGGAACTCACTATATAGACCAGGATTGCATTGAACTCACAGAGATCTGCCTGCCTTTGCCTCTTGAGTGCTAAGATTAAAGGAGTGTGCCACCACACTCAGCTGGTTAATTTTTTGTCAGCACAAGCTAGGTTCATCTGGGAAGAGGGAATCTAATTTAAGAAAATGTCTCCATCAGATTTGCCTATAGGCAAGTTTGTCAGAGCATTTTCTTTATTAATGATTGATGTGGGAGGGCTCAGCACACTGTGGGTGGTGCTACTCTTTGGCATATCATTCTGGGAAGTATAAAAAATGTAGCTGAGCTGGGTGGTGGTGGCACACACCTTTTTTTTTTTTTTTTTTTTTTTTTTTGGTTTTTCGAGACAGGGTTTCTCTGTGTAGCTTTGCGCCTTTCCTGGGACTCACTTGGTAGTCCAGGCTGGCCTCGAACTCACAGAGATCCGCCTGGCTCAGGCACACACTTTTAATCTCAGCACTCAGGAGGCAGAGGCAGGTGGATCTCGTTGAGTTGAAAGCCAAGCCTGGTCTACAGAATGAGTTGCAGAACAACCAGGGCTACACAGTGAAACCCTGTCTTGAAAAAACAAAACAAAACAAAAAACAACAAAAATAAATAAATAAAAGAAGAAGAAAAAGAAAAGAAATGTAGCTGATAGTGAGTCTGGGAAGGAAGCCAGTAAACATCGTTCCTCCATGGCATCTGCTTCAGCTCCTCCCGTGACGTCCCTTCATGATGGACTGTAAGCTGTAGATGAATAAAAGAAGCCCTTTCTTCCTGACGTTCTTGGTCATGGTGGTCATGGTGTTTGTCATTGCAGTAGAAACTTAACTAAGACACCCACCTCCTAATGACTCAAGGGGAGGTATTCCATATTAGATCTTTTATTTGGCTAACTATGGCTCCTGGGGGTTCTTAATCCCTTGTATAGTGTAATTTCTATTTAATCTCCCCCCCCCCTCTCTCTCTCTCTCTCTCTCTCTCTCTCTCTCTCTCTCTTTCTGTGTGTGTTTAGGAAGCTTATAAAATAGTAGGTTTCCATATGACATTTTGAGAAGTCTTTAGTATTAATTCTCTTCTGCTCTATTTTTGTATGTTTTACTTTTATTTACTTATTTTGTGTATGTATGTGTGTGTGTGCTCACACATGCGTGTAGAGATCAAAGAATAATTTTTTTTTTTTTTGGTTTTTCGAGACAGGGTTTCTCTGTGTAGCTTTGCGCCTTTCCTGGAACTCACTTGGTAGTCCAGGCTGGCCTCGAACTCACAGAGATCTGCCTGCCTCTGCCTCCCGAGTGCTGGGATTAAAGGCGTGCGCCACCACTGCCCGGCCAAAGAATAATTTTTGAGAGTCGTTTCTCCCCTTCCACCATGTCATTTCTGAAGTATCAAACTCGGCAGCCAGGTTTGGTGGCATGTCCTTTTAACCATGGAGCCATCTTGTTGGCCCCTATAATCCTCTTTTTAGTACTTTTTCTAATTCATAGAAACCAAATTGAAATTGAATATAAAGAAAGCCAGGAGAAGCTGGGCAGTGGTTGTACATGCCTTTAATTCTAGCACTCAGGAGGCAGAGGCAGGCAGATCTCTGTGAGTTCGAGGCCACCCTGGCCTACAGAGTGAGTTCCAGGACAGCCAGGACTACACAGAGAAACTCTGTCTTGAGAAACAGTGGAAAAACCAGAGGAGTATATATAGGTATTCAATTAGGCCTTTTTCCTTAAGGCAGCCTGGTGTCTCTTAAAGTCAAGCATTTTAAACGTCTCTCTCTCTGTCTTTGGGAAGGTTTTATTATTTTCAGTGCTGGGTATTTATTTAACTTAGGTCCTGGCACATACTAAGTCAGTGCTGTACTGCATAGATATACCTCAGCTACCTGGAAAATGTCTTCACAAACTTGACCCTTAGCGTTCTCAGCACTGGAATTTGTGAAGGAACTATCCCCTTGTCTTGTTATGTCCTTTTTTTGATTTTGAGACAGGTCTTGCTGTGTATCCTGGGCTGGCCTTGAACTCACTGTGTAGCCAAGTGGCCTTTCACATGCAGCAGTACTTCTACCTCAGCTTTCTTTGTGTTAGGGTGACAGGGACATACCACTGTGCTAGCTTAGCTGTTTTCTTTTTCTTTTTTTCTCTCATGGCCAGCTTTCATAGATTTGTTTTATGGAATGTTCTCTAAATAAAGACAGGCTTTTCACTGTGTAGTAGATGCTAGCCTTTAACTCACACTCCTGCATATACTGCCCGAGTGTTGGGACTTCAGGTATATGCCATCATGCCTGGCTTCAATAAGAATATTTAAAAGTTTTTAATAGGCAATTAAATTTCCCCCTTTTTTGGTTCTTAATAATTTTTAAATTTTAATTAAAATACAATTACATTGTTTCCCTCTTCTTTTTCCTCCTACCAAACCCTCTCATTTTCTCTCCCTCTAACCCCCCCCCCCTTTGTGGTCTCTGATTATTATTGTTACATACATGCATGCATGCATATGTATATATAAACACAAATACATAAATGCAACCTGCTGACTCTGTTTTGTGTTGTTTGTGTGTATATGATTTCAGGGCTGACCACTTGGTTTTTGAAGGCATAATTTCCAGTGGTTTATGACCACACCCCTCTAGGCATCCTCATGGTCAGATCCCATCATCCCACAAGTCCTACCCCTATATCTTCATATTCCCACACCTAGCAGACTCCATCTCTTGCTGTTCTTAATGCTTTAAGGAGACCTGCACTCCTTCTTCCCAGAAGTGGCTCACAGTCCAGCTGGTAACTTATAAACTTATAAATGGGTGACTGACCTGTGCCTGCACTTGCCTATCCAGAAGGCAACTCTGACCCAGGCTTAGAGAGAGCTTTTACTACTGCCATTTTACAAGTTTTCCTAAGCCGTTATTTAAATAGTATGCTAGGATCTGAATCCTTGAAGAAAGTTGCTGGACGTGTAAAATTACTAGATTGTAACTGAATTTGTAGTTTCTAATGTGAGCATGCTCAATTTCGTCTTGTATATTAACTGCTACCAATCAGAGAGCACTCAGCCTTTTCCCTTTGAAAAGAGAGTGGTTAAATGAGTAACTAGAACAGGCTGCTGTTCTTGTGGAGCATTGGCTGTGTTTTAAGTGGAATAGGTTAAACCATTATATAACAGTAGTTAGCTTTATCATTACTTAATCTTGATAGAGCTCATTTAATTGGGCACTCATTGATAGAGCTGATTGCAATCTGTGCAGTAATAGAAAAACTGGAGCTTCACTGAAGGAAACTGTTAAAAACACTCATGCTTACATTTTAAAAGATTTATTTTTATTTTTAGTTATGTATATGTGTGTGGGTATGTGTGTTTGAGTGCAGTGCCCATGAAGGCCAGAGGCAGTGGATTCCCTGGAGCTGGAGTTACAGGCCGTTGTGAGCCATCCGGGATGGATGCAGAGAACTCTGGTCCTCTGCAAGAATGATAGGTACTCTTAACTGCGGAGTCCACTATCCACCTCCTCACGCTTGTATCTTAAACAGTTCATAAATACTGTTTGTAATACTTACACTCCTACATGCATTTTTAAAAACTACAGAGGGACTTTTGTGGTAGACATTGATGGAAACATTAATTTTAATAACAAATTTATGAACTGATATTATGATTATTGATATTTTGGAGATGAGAATTAAAGAATAGAGACACATAGTAACTTTCGATGTTAATCTTTCCTATTGACTTTAGAATCACTTGGGAGACACACTTGTGGATATGCTTGTGAGGATGTTTCTAGAGAGGCTTAACTCTGAAGAGGGAAGATTCACCTTAACTTTGGGCAGCACTGCCTCATGGGCAAGAGTCCCAAACTGAATAAAAAGATAAGAAGGAGAAAGTGAGCTGAGCACCAGCATTCACCTCTCTCTGCTTTCTGTGAACACATGTGACCAGCCAGCTCCTGCTGCTGCTGCTGCTGCTGCTCTGCCTTTCTACCATGATGGACTGTACTGTGCACCTGTGAGCAACCGTGAGCGGGAGGACCCTTCCTTTGGTTGCTTTTGTCTGGTACCTCGTTACAACAGAAGTAACTAGTACGCTTGCCCAGGCTCAGATGGCTAGTAGGTAGCAGTACTCCCTGCCTGCTTCCCTGTGTTGTCTTTGTCCAGCTTGTTGTTACCTTCAGTGTGATGCGGCGACCCAGTGTGGAAATCATCTCGGTGTCCCTTTGGAACAGTGAATGTCTGCACATGCCTCTAACCAGTGACTCCTTCAGTTACAGCCTTTTGAAGCCAGGGATGTGCTTCAGCCAAAATGAAACTTGGGAAAAGGCCCGATGCAGCCCATAAGCCCTCAGCCCTCATGAATTAGATGGGTGCAGGTTTTCTCCTGCAGGAATTTATGAAATAGGCCGATTCTAAATCACTCAGAATGGTTTAAGATTTGTCCTATATATCGAAATCCTTGGGGAAATTGGACCTGTAATTCTAGGTGTGCCTTGGGGAAACTTAAATATCTTGGGAATGAATACATTGAGCTTAGTGTCTTAGACACTTACTCCCTGTGGTTGTTTGTGGATAGTTTTTGGCCTATACTTCAGTGGATAAAAAGTTTCCTGATAGCCTAAAATAAATAACTAAAGGTAATGTGTAGGGTGTGTTGCTTTAATGCAGAGTATAACATTGAAAAATGTGCATTTGGTCTTTAGCCAAATCTGCGCATTCCATTTTGACCTCACCTCTGGCTCATGAATGCTCATGTGATAATTGGATGCATACTGCTTTTTAAGTTGACACTGGCTAAACTTTGGTTAATTTCAGAAGTGATTAAAAAAAAAATCCCAACCTGAAAGAAGTAATGTGATATTTTTAATAAAAGTATCAGCAGGTTGAGGAAATGGCTCAGCTGGTCTAGTGCTGCTGCACAGGCCTGAGGGCCGGAGTTCACCCCCAGCACCCATGTAATGCTCCGGCATGGCACCTACCCGTAACCCGAGCACAGGGAAGACTTGCAGAGCAGTGGTGCTTTTGCTGGCAGTTGACTGGAAGATGACCTCAGCTATCCGAAGTTCTGTGTGAGACCCCAGCATGGCTTCCCTCTTCTCAGAGCCAGCCAAGAAGCAGCTCCTCCAACACTGGGTAACATGACCATGGACTTGGAACCATAAGCATCGCGTCAGCTTTGCTAAGCTCTGTTGCCTAGAGGCATACTGCAGGTCTCATCTACATGACCGCCAGGATGTGGAGACCACAGGACCACCGTAGAGTCTGTCCATAGGATCAGAGGTCACAAACCATATGACATGCCTCTTACTGTGCTGTAAGAGCACACTTCTGCCTCTCAGGGAGCTTGCTAACCCTGCATGACCCAGGGACATGAGATAGATGAATACCCTAGGAGCTATGTGCCCACCTGTACTTCTCCTAAAGACAAAACTAAGGAACTGTTCTAGGTTAAAGGAGGCTAAACAGATGAGGACAAATGGAATCGATGATACTGGTTAGGAACAAAGTACAGAGGACACATTTAGGGGACAGTTGTTGACATTTTAATATGAATTATGCATTGCATTGTATAGGTGATAATTTTCCTGATTTGGATAACTACTGTGGTCATCTAAGATATGTCCTTAGTTTTAGAAAATAAAATTCTACAATATTTGGATAATAGGTAGGCATTATGTGTGCTACTTTACTCCCAGATCTGAGGTGTGTGTGTGTGGGGGGGGGGATAGAGAAGTGTGATACAGCAGATGAGACGGTCTTAATTAATTATTGATAAAGCTGGTAAAAAACAAGTAGAAATTCTTAAGGGCTACTTTTGAGATGTTTCTGAAACTTTAAAATTATATCACAATAAAGTTCCCCAAACTGACTTGAGTGACAAGAAAATTGTCCTGGAAGTTGGGAGTCTAATTGGGGATTGGCCTTAGTTAATGCTGGTCTGTCTGTCCCCAGCTCTAATCTCTCAGGAACTCCTCCTCTGCCACATGCCAGGGATCCTTAGAGATGCCGCCTTTCTCCCTGAGTCAATAAATATTGTTGCTATTTAAGTTGGTTTAAGATTTTGTAAATTGCTGGGTGGTGGCAGTGGTGGCACACGCCTTTAATCCCAGCACTCAGGAGGCAGAGGCAGGCGGATCTCTGAGTCTGATGCCGCCTGGTCTACAGAGTGAGTTCCAGGACAGCCAGAGTTGTAACACAGAGAAACCCTGTCTTGAAAAACTAACCAGCCAACCAACCAACCCAACAGAAAACCAACCTATAAGCAGTGCTTTATGTTACACATTCATTGAGACAAATACAGCTTGAAAGCAGGTGTGAGGGGAGAGCCTTTCCTTTTCTCCTGTGGTCATTAAATGTCATTAGACTTGTGTCTTGTCTGAGGGAAATCTTAGAGGTAAAATACTGTTTTAATAAAATCTAGGAGCATGGAGAGTATTCAGAAAAGAATCAGTTCTTCTGAGGTAATTTTAGATTTGCAATACCTTCTAAACATTGTGTAGGTCTAGTTTAGTTTAAAATACAGTTGTAGACCTGTTAGATGGCTCAGCAGGAGTATACCTGCAGCTAAGCCTGTGAGCTCGAGTTCTATCAAGCCCTGGAACCCACTTGGTAGGAATGACTCCAGAAAGTTGTCCTCTGACCTCCACAGGCATACCGTGACACATCTGCGCCCCCGCCCCCACATACATGCGCCAGTGTAGTTAAGTCATACCAGGCAAGTACAAGAAACTATGTAACTAAATGCCACAGTTATTACTTAGTGTCTACATTTATTTCAGAATTTTGAAATGTCAGTGGTTTGATATCCTTTCCTTTGGTGATTCAGTCTGGTCTATTGTATAAAAATGCAAAATATTCAGACTGTGTGCTGCCTTGGCGTGCAGACACCAGTCCAGGCCAGTTGTCTCCACACCCACCACCTCATCCAGCTTCCTGGAGTCCCTAGTAGATGTGATTGGGCAGGGCCTACACACCCAACTATGCGCTAGTGTGGGCATGGGAGCCACTGGGGTCCACTCTTCTCTCCTTCAGCTGTCACACTTAATCAGGACTGTCCTAGTTGGCTTTCTGTTGTAATAACACTAGCCAAAGCCAGCTTGGGGAGGAAAGGGTTTAGTTTGCTTTACAGTTCCAGTCCAGGGCAGGAGCTCCAATAAGAACATGGAATCAAGAACTGAAGCAGAGACCATACAGGAGTACGGCTTACTTCCCAGCTTGCTCTCAGGCTTGGTTCTGCTACCTGCACAGTCCATGCCCTACTGCCTAGGGATGATAACACCCACAGTGTACTGGGCCTACATCAGTTAGCAATCAAGAAAATGCCCCACAGACATGCCTACAGGCCAATCTGATAGAGGCAATTTCTCGGTTGCCTTCCCTCTTCTGGGTGTGTCAGATAGACAACCAGTATTAGTTGTCACAGACTTCGTGGTAAGTGGTGTCAAGAAATTAACTCAGCTATTTCAGGCCTTTGAGAAGCTCTGAAAAAGCCGTAGAAAACTTTTATCTACTTTGCTTCTTGAGCACTATTAGTATAAGAGAAATCAGGAGTTGAAGCTGTTGGTATATAATCTCAGCAATTGCCACTCTGCAGCATTTCTTTTCTTCCTTGCCAACCATGTCTTTGAAGCAATCAAATTTATTTTGGGGACCCTGAGATGAATTCTGCATTTAACAAATGCGCAAAACAGCCAGGCACAGACATTCAGAATTAGTCTTGCCTTACTTAGTGGTACCAGTGTAGCATAGGAAAGCTTTTCTGGCTTCTACCTGTCTACACAAGTCTTCAGTGCCTGCTCATGGGTTAAAGCAGCACCTGCCACCTGGTCACAGCACAGCCTTCCCCTCTGTATCATTACTTCTGGAGCCCAGAAAGGGGGGATGGCTGGTGGGAAATGAAACAGCGACTCTGAGTTTGAGTAAGGGTTGCTCAGGTTGTACGAAGAGGCAAAAGAAGCAGGTCTGGCCCACCTTCAAAGCTGGAATTGTGGAAGCAACAGGGCTGTGGAGATGGGAGCAGGGTTTGCTTGTCTTACAGTGAGGAGGAAGTAAGAGGGTCCGGGGTCCTGAATGCTCACGTCTGCACGGATCGTGTATTTTGAGACAGTCTCCTGTACCCCAGGCGAAACTCGAACTTGCATAGGAGAATCGTGAAGTTCCAATCCTCTGTCTCTACTTCCCAAGTGGTGGGGTTATAAGTGTGCACCACCCTTCTCAGCTCGTCCTCTGGGTCGAACCCAGAACCTCTTGCACACTGAGCAGACACTCTGCCTACCAGCTGAGCCACAGCGCCAGCCCTCAGTGACTTCCTATAATGTGAAGTCAGTTGTTAGAAAGTTAATGGCAAAGGCCTGTCTCCCTTTTTTTGTGAATTATTTGATTGTCATTTTAAACATTAAGATCAATCAAATAGGAACAAAATAGTACTTGTCCTTGGAATATATGGAATTTGGTCTAAGCTACAGATTCCCCCTAATGAAATTTCACTGTGAATTATCTGTCACAATTACTAATGTTGATTACTCAAAATACTTCCTCTCTAACTTTGTAGGGAAATATTTCTAAGCTTCTGTACAGTAAAATCTAAATACTCAGTGACTGTCTTTTCTGTCTGATTTGTGTATTACTGTATTTTTGAACATTGGAAGTAGAATGATGAAAGAGAAAAATGTATGTGACACAAAAAAGGCAAAATAAAACTGAAATTCTAGTGATGGTTTTGAGAGTTGAAGACTTAAGACTGAAGTGGAGAGGGGAAACACCTGTTTACTTGACACATGAAACAAGAGAAAGTACTAGTTGCCTTTCCTTGGCTTCTGTTTAAGTCCTCACCTCTTTTTCATTCAGTAAAAATAGGTGGGTACTCTAGGCCTTCCCGTTTTCTCGGCTCCTTGAATTTACTTGAAAACTGCACATGGAGTCAGACCCGGTTGCACACCTGTCCTTGACAGTCCAGAGCTCTGCAGAGTCGGGGTGGAGCTAGAGCAGTGATAAGGACTCTGGGTCTGGCCATTGTGTCCTTCCAACAATGGCTCCTTGTAAGGCAGGTTGAGTGCATCAATACTACATTGTAGTTCTGGTGTGTGTAATTGGTACAGTGTCTCTTCCAGCCCTCTCCCCAACTTTCTTCAGGTGGCAAATAGGTCAAGGTCTTGTGGATAAATGTGACTCTCTGAGGTACATGAGGAAGATAGCAAGGACGGGCTTCTCAAATGACAGTGGCCTCTGACCTCAGAAATCCACTCTGCTGTGACATCTCTCCTGACAGTTACCTCCCGAAGCCAGACAGACTATCTCTTCTCCCTCTGTCTCTCTCTTCCCCTCAGGTGTTTTTCAGGAGCTGTGCACCTTTGTTTTTGAGACAGGGTCTTTCTCTGGGACTTGAGGAATGATAATTTGGTTCTCTGGCCGGCCAGTGAGCCCTAAGGATCTGTCGTCTTGTCTTCTCCATGCTAGGATTACACGTGTGCAGCACCCTGCTCTCTTTTTAACGTCGTGTGTGCTGGGGATCAGTAAGCACTGTACTGGCTGAGCTTTCTCCCCAGCCCTCCAGGTCACACTTTGGATGTCCTGTGTATCTCTTCCTCTTGACTGAGCTGTTGACCGAGCTGGTTGAGGTCAAGGACTGTGCTTCATCTGTCTTCGCAACACATTTCAGTGTGTGGTGTGAAGCAGGGCTTTAATGAAGATTAGTTGCAGAGTTGCTTAAAAACCACAGACACGACTTTGACTGTTTGGGGAGAGGGAGGGTTGAGCAAAGGGCTCACAAAGCCTAGCCTTCCCTCCAACTCACTAGATGGCTGAAGCTGTTGTAAACTCCTAGTCTTCCTGCCTCCACCTCCAGAGTGCTTGGCTTACAGGCTTGTAGCCCTGGTGCACACTGGATGACTTCAGACGTCTGCTGTTCTCCTGTCTCAGTGGCAGGTGCGCTGTATTCCATTTTCTTTAATGCACTTAACCCATGCTAAGGATTCTAGTTCATTTTGGCTTGTTTTTATTAATATTTGTTTGTTTGTTTGTTTTTGAGATGTGGCCTCACTATATACAGCCCTGGTAGGCCTAAAACTTGATATGTAGAGCAGGCTGGCCTTGAACTCAGAGAGATCTGCCTGCCTCTGTCTCCTGAGTGCTGAGATTAAAGGCGTGTGTCAGGCTTTATTTATATTAATTTTTACAGTAAAAAATGGAATGATTAGAAAATAAGCCACCCCCCATCACCTCCTGTTCCCACTCCCTAGTAATAAAAGCCATTAGAATTTTATATTTTTCTTACCTTTTTTTTCTTGTGGGCATGTGTTTTTGTAAGAATTATATTACGTGTGAACAATATTGGTTTGTAACCAAATTTTTTTCACCTAACTCAGAGGCTCCTGATCTTTGCTTTGGTGGTAGAGATTGAGCATCCAAGCTCTTAGGCAGATGGATTAAATCCATTTTTCTTAGGATGAGTTCACGAGATGCAGCACTCTGTGTTAGTTACTGTGTGTATGTGTGTGTGCGCGCGCGCACGTGCGTATGCATGTGCTGTGATCAAATAGCATGAGCAAAGGCAACTTAAGAAGAATTTATTTTGGCTTATCCAGAAAGCCAGATGTCCATAATGTGGGGAAGGCATGGTGGGTGGCAGGAAGAGGAAGCTGAGAGATCACATCTCAAGCCCACTCAGGAAGTAGAGCTCGAACCTGGAGGTGGGTCAAGACAATAGACCCACAAAGCCTGTCCTCAGTGATATACTTCCTTCAGTGAGGCTCCACCTCCTACAGGTTGGACATCCTCCCTAAACAGTGCCATCACTGGGGACCAAGTGTTCAAATACGTGAGTTATGGGAACATTTGTTCATTTAAACCACTACACACTCTCCTAAACAGAGGAGCAACTGCGTTGTCTTTAAATACCAGTGATTCTGACCTGGATGTGCTCAGGGTGTTGTGCCGATGTGAAGACACTCTGAGGAACCATGCTAGATTTGTAGTTGTTGCTGTAAGGAGAGGTTCATGTGGGCGGCTGTGGACGGGAGGCTGGACCTGGAGTCTGCACGCTGGTGGTGTACTTTCCCTGGGGCTAGATGTGTGAACTTTGAGCAAGTCCTTTAACCTCTTTTCACCTTCTTAGAACAAAAGAATTGAATAGAGTGTGAACTCCCTTGTTGTTGTTGTTGTTGGTTTTTCAAGACAGGGTTTCTCTGTGTAGTCCTGCCTGTCCTGGAACTCACTCTGTAGACCAGGCTGGCCTCGAACTCAGCGATTCTCCTGCCTCTGCCCCCCAGTATTGGAAAGGCACGTGCTACCACTGCCTGGCTTGTGAACTCACTTTTATAAGACGTGTTCTTTGATTTTTTTTTTTTTCTGATGTTCAAACATACAAAAAAAATTGTGTGTTTCAACTGTCAGTTTTGTTCTCAAAAGAAGAATCATGTGAGTGGAAACTGCTTATGCCCCTTGCAGTAACTGAGTGCTGACGTGCAGCTGGGAGCCCACCTTCTCCCCCTCTCTCCTTCCCACTGCTCTTTTCCCTGCAGTCCAAAGGCAGGCAGGGCATTGTCGTGTCACTCTGTCACTCTGGGGGCTCTTGCAGGCTCCCATTGTCCCTTCATCAGAGTGCTTACAGGAGTTGGTCTGGCTTCTGTTGGTGTCACAGCCTGGCCTCTCGGCTGATGCTCCTCTCTTGTTCACTGTCCCTCACACACTGGCTGCCTTGCTGTGTGACAGAACATCTCAGGCCCTTCTGTCTCCGGCGCTTTGTACTGGTCACTGCTGCTTCTGATGCTTTCTCAGATTGTGGTGTACCCAGCTATCCCTCACCCACCTCCATTCTTCTCTGGTGTAGCCACAGGGTATAAAGTATGCATTAATTATTTAAAATCTTACGCTGCTGCCTTGAAATACCTGTTCTCTTCACACGTTATCTTGTCTCTTTCCTACGAGCACGTAAACTTTAGAGAGCACAGGTTTTTTTTTTTTTCTTGTGTTCACTGCTGTGTCAGGCTCTGCAGTTCTGAGCAGATAACTTCATCTTCAGAGACTTTTCTCATTCGTATAAAACGGTAATGTGTTTATAGTGTTTATAGGCGTCATTTTGGCTAAGCACTGCTCTAGTGAGCTTATGTTAACTAAGCTCATAAAGAAATAAAGATTCATAAAGAAATCATGACAGTAGTACAACCCATTTCATAAGCTGCACACAGAAGCACTGGTGTGGAAAGTCCCTGACTCAGGACAGGTATCCTGCTACGCTATACTAGTCTGGGGGTCTGTGAACCCTCCCCTCATGAGGATGGTATCCTTAGGGAGCCGCTGGGGACCCTCACACTCATGTCTTTCCTCTACAGAGCTCATGCTGCCCTTTCCCTCGTGACTTAGGGGCTGTGTGGTGGATGTGAGGCTCATGCCGCTTTTGAGATGCATCTAGTTGAAATGTTCTGCTGTGGCCTCATACTGGAATGTTTTCTAACTTTATGAGGAAAATTAATTTGGAGTTTACAGACCACATCAGAAGAAAACTTTGAAGCCTAATCTATTCAGCAGTTAGAATGGCTATTCAGCCACTGGTTAAAATGCTCTCACGTGCCAGCTAGTCTGAACCTGCGGACCTCTTCTTTATCAGGGTTTGCTTATTATGCAAATGAATTCTATGTAGGCAGCTCTTGGGAAAGTCCTTACTTTGTTACCTTTAAACCGCCCTCTGTGTAGCAGAAGGTCACTTGGTCTTTAATAACATTAGGTCCCTGCTTCCTTGGTTTGCTGCATAAGATAGCAGAGTGGTGGCTGTCACTGGATTAGACTGGAAGGAGCCTGCAGCAGTGTGTCCATCTGTCTCTGTCCTGTTTCTCCTCACACTGGGCCTCCTTGTTTGTTTTTTCAGCTTGGCACAGAAGCTCTTTTCAGAAGTGATACACTGTAAACCACTTAGAACAGGCTGCTTTCCCTAGAGCAATTTTTACCCAACACCTGGGGCTGAGGGCCAATGTTCCTTATATACTGGCAGAGTTTGGACCCTTTCTGTCCTGCTGATGTTTGTGTGTGTTTGAGGCTGATCATGGTAAGAGTCCACGGGATTTCTCTCCAGGAAGTCCCAGTAGGGCACACCTCCTCTCTTAGTCCCTGGGCAGGGTGGTCCAAGGTCAGTGTTTCCTCTTCCCTCTGTTGACTTTGACCACATAGCACTAGAGTTCATGGGTTCTGGAGATGGAACTGGGGTCTAAACTCTAGCTGAATTGCCTGCTCAAATCCCTGATATCCTTAATCTCGATTCCGAGCCTCTAAAATTGGGGAGAGGTGTAGGTTAATATGCATAGTGCCTATTTAACAGTACTAGTATGAGAATTAAGATGTGTGAAAAGAATTAACCGGGGACCTTGCATATCACAGTCCAGTAGATGTCAGCTGATAGGAAAATCTACTTTAAGTTGTACTTCTTTCTTTTACATGGATGTTAACTTATCCATACATGTGAAATCCTATCTGATCTCTCTAGGTGCTGAATACACAAGAATGACCCAAACAGACCTGACCTTGAGCAGAGTCCACTAGGAGAGACGTGTGTGCCTTGAAACCTGACAGTTACTAGGACATTTATGTTGAACTAGGAATGGAGTTTTAAATAGACTTTAATTTTTAAAAACTTCTACATGAAACAAAATGAGAAAAAAAAATTAGTGTAGTTTTCTAGAGTTTTGAGAAAGACATGCTCACATGAGCTGAGAGAGCTTGTGTAACTGTCCTTCAAGGACAGTTATTAGGTCAGTAGAAACGGAAGAAAGGGATAGAAAGAAACAGGGTTTGTAAAGCAGACTGGAGCAAGTCCATTGAGGGTTTTTTTTTTTTTTTTTTTTTTTAAAGTGAAACAAGGAGAGCAATTGTGAAGTGGAAAGTGAAGTCCGTAATTTTCCAGCCCTGAAGCCATAACTTCTGACAGCAGAGTCAGAATGAGTAGCTGGTTTTGCCAGAAATAAAATTTGGTTTAAAAGTATGAACAAACCTCAACAATTCTAACATGGTACAGGGGTCATGTTTGTTTTTGGTGTAGCCAAATATGTAAAAGTTTACTATTAACTATTACTATTAAACAGTATATCATTTAAAAATGTTTTCATGTATATGAATGATTTCTCCCCCATATATGGTACACACACACACACACACACACACACACACACACACACACACCCCTGGTGCGTACAGAGGTCAGAAGAGGACATTGGATCCCCTGGAATTATAGTTACAGATGGTGTGAGTCATGCCATGTGGGTGCTGGGAACCAAACCAGGTCCCTTGCAAGAGCAGCAAGTGTTTTTAAAACTGAGCCATCTCTTCAGCCTCTTACACATCATTTCTATAATGAATGAGATTTAGCATAATGAGAGCTGGGCACAGTGGCTCACACCTTTAATCCTAGCAGTTGGGAGGCAGAGGTAGGTGGATCTCTGTCAGTTTGAAGCCAGCTTGGTCTATAGAGTGAGTTCCAGGACAGCCAGGACTACACAAAGGAAACCCTGTTGTTTTGTTTTGTTTTTCGAGACAGGGTTTCTCTGTGTAGCTTTGCACCTTTCCTGGAACTCACTCTGTAGACCAGGGTGGCCTCGAACTCACAGAGATCTACCTGCCTCTACCTCCTGAGTGCTGGGATTAAAGGCGTGTGCCACCACCACCCGGTGGAAACCCTGTCTTGAAAAAAGAAACAATAACAACAAAAGATTTAGCATAATGAACAGATTAAGTATATTGATGCATTTACTTTTTAAAAATGTAAATGCAGTTTTTCCTCATTTATTTTCTTTATATTAAAATAAGGCAATTAAAAAAATAATAGCTATCAACTGATAAATGAATGACTAAAATGTGGTATATCCATACAATAGAATGTTATTTGACAATAAAAAGATACGAAATACTAATATAGCATAATATGAGCAGAACATGCGAAGTGAGAGTGGCCCTTTACTAATGACCATTTGTTGTATGATTGCATTTATGTGATGTCCAGAATTGTTCCTCTATAGAGACAGAAAGTAGACCAGTCATTGTGTGGGATAGGGCAGGAGAGAGGTTGGAAAACAGTGACTGCAGAGGCCACGGTGTACTGAGGCAAAGGAGGGCAGTGAACAAATAGAAGTCTGTGCCTGTGACTGCGCATGTACATTGAGTGCATTGTATGGTATGTGATTATGTAGTATGGAAGCTGCTGGTGGTGGTTTTCTTTTTCTTCAAATTAACTGCTAAGGTATAGAAGGTAGAACTCCATGCGTATCCTGGGGCTCTAACTTACAACTCAGGTTGTTAGATTTGGCAGCAGGTGTCTTGCTAAGCCATATCTCAGGCCCTGCTTCAATTTTTTAAAAACAAATTTATAATTATTATTGTCTAATGTGTGTGTGTTGTGAGTTTAGCCACATGTGTGTGGGTAAGAGTGGAGGCCAGAAAAGTGAGTTGGCTATCATACCTAGTCCCAGCTGAGTTCAGGCAGTTGTGAGTAACCTGACTTGGATACTGGAAATTGAACTCAAGGTCTCTGGAAGAGCAGCAGGTGCTCTTAACCATTGGGCATCTCTCTAGCCCTTGGCTCAATTCCTTTCTTTCTTTCTAGCTCTTTTTTTGAGATAGGGTTTCTCTGTGTTTCCCTGGCTGTCTTGAGACTTGCTCTGTAGACGAGACTGGTCTCAAACTCAGTGATCTATCTGCCTGCCGCTGCCTCCTGAGTGCTGGTATTAAAGGTGTGCGCCACCGTGCCCAGCTTTACTTGAATTTTTTAATCAGGAAGAAATGGGGTAACAATCACATCTCCTTGGTAGAATTATTGTGAGGACTTGCAGTGTTATATATGTGGATCTTGATGGAGATGCTGGTGAGTGCACAGTAAAGTTACACTGTTTTGTTTCGTGATTTCCTAATAATAGATGATTTTCAAGTACTGATCCCTTCCCACCCACCCCCAACCCCCCCACCCCCAGTTTTTCTAGACAGGGTTTCTCTGTGTAGTTTTGGTTCCTGTCCTGGATCTCGCTCTGTAGACCAGGCTGGTCTCAAACTCAGAGATCCGCTTGGCTCTGTCTCCCGTGTGCTGGGATTAAAGGCATGCGCCACCACTGCCCGGCTCAGGTATTGATATTTTAATAGCCTTGAGCCATGAAATATTTTTAAATTAAAATTTAAAATATGCATTTTCTCAACTTACCTACAATGTAAATTTCCAGCTTGGGCTCAGGCTAAAAACTAAGAGCAAAGATTACCAAATTTTACCAAATTTGTCTTGAGGCTGGAGCCCTATGCTGTTTTCGGGACACATGGTAAACTGGATGTAGACTAGAAAGAGTGTATAATGAAGATGTGGTATATATACACAAAGGAACTTTAACTTAGCTGTTAAGAAAAATAAAATTATGATATTCACAGGAAAATAGATGGAACTGCAAAGTGTTTTAAATGACATGACCCCATATCAGAATGACAAAATTTGCATATTCTCTCTCACGTGTGGATTCTAACTTAATGTTTATGTGTATGTAAATAAGGAGGCATGAGACATTTTCTGTGGGCAAATACTTCCCTTTACTTACATCTAGATGATTATTCTGTTTGTCCTGGAAGCATAGATCTATCTATACCCTGTTCCTTAGCACATGTTTTACACATGGCAGAGTCTATAAATGTCCATGGAACTATGAAGTAAATATTTCACTGAGTGAAATAAAAAGTTCAGAACTCCAGAGGGTGGGATTGAGAATCTCTTAAAAAGAACAAACACGGCCCATCTTATCAAAATAGCACAAAATAATCATGATATGTAAATCAGTGATCTGAGGCCAGTCATTTCTCCAGAAAGGTCAGCTGCTTATTTGAAATGTTATTATGAACTTTGAACTGAAGGGACTTTCATCTCATGCTTAAAGCACATGATTAGTAAGCATTAATTAAGGTTCCATATGACACAAAATTATAATCTCCATTTTGAAAGCCAAGGTTAAATACTAACCATGACTAAAAGATACAGATGTTGAAAGTAAGAAGGCCTGTTGGTTATTATTTAACTTTACTCTGATTAAATATGAACTCCCCCCCTTTAAATTTATCTATTGAAAAAATTCACTTTGAGAGCCAAGCCAATGTTCCCAACACTTGAGATTGATAATACAGACAAGAAACTCGAGGAACTACTTTTTCAATCGAAGGTTTCACTAACAACTATTTACTACTCTACAAGGTTCAAAAGCTCTCAAAGAAAACTCCATCCCCCCAGTTCCACAGGTGGTTCAACTCAAAGAAGCCACCCTGAGTACAACAACATACCAGAGCACCGTAGAAATCAAGTCAACTTCATGTCCATGATAACTCTGCCTTCTGGGAAGAGGAAACTACTTCTGGTCCAGCCACTTGTTTTCTGTGCTTCAGTAATCTCTGGCTTGCCAGTTATTGATACTGATATTGATATGAGAAAGCATAAGCATGTGTACGGAAAAACAGGAAAGCTTAAGGAATATTTGAAGAAAAAAAATTAACAAAAGGACATATTTCATCTTGCTTTACGTTACCCAAATGGTGATGCCCACTTATCCATCAACTTTAATAAAAAATTTTAAAAAAGAAGCTAAAATTGTGGCTTGGTATGTTTTTGTATATTACGCTGATCTGACGTTTGGCATCACAAAATTGTCCTATTGTGTGTCTGGCTTGCCTTTACTATTTTTTGAAATGTTTCTTACTACTTCTTTAAATATCATTTTCTTTAAACCTGTTTTTCCTTTTTGTTAATACAGTCTTGTTTGAATCTCAGGTGGTCTTTTAATAAAAAACCCAGAGCCAGATATCAGGGTGAAAGCTGAAAGATCAGAGAAGCAGAACAGCCAGCCACTAGTTCTTACCTCTGTGAAATCCTCAGCCTCAAGAGAGTGAGTTCCTGTTTCCTCACGCCTTATGTATCTTTCTCTGCCCTGCCATATCACTTCCTGGGATTAAAGACATGTGCTTCCCAAGCAAAGGCATGAGATCTCAAGTGCTGGGATTAAAGGTGTGTGCCACCACTGCCTGGCTGTTTCTCTCCTATACCGGATCAGTCTCATGTAGCTCAGTGTGGCCTTGAACTCACAGAGATCCATAGGATCTCTGTCTCTTGAGTGATAGGATTAAGGGTGTGTGCCACCACTGCCTGACCTCTATGTCTAATCTAGTGGCTGGCTCTGTCCTCTGATCCTCAGGCAAGTTTATTCAGGTACACAATATATCACCACGCAGTCTTTCTTCTGATTTGTTTTTTTCCTGGCATGGCAGTTCTGCCCCTTTACACTATTCTGTGCTGTGTCTTAGGTGTGTTTGTAGTGACTAGTGTGTTGTGAAGTTACTTTTTTAAAACAATTCCCACCTGAGAATCTGCCTCTTAATGGGCATGTTTCACCTGTTTGCATTCATTAGGATGTCTAATATATGTGGACTAAGATCTGTTTTCAGATTGTTTGCCCCATTTTGGTCTCCATGCCTCCTCCCACACTGCAGAGCACATTTGCAGCCAAGCATGCATTTCTGCATAGAAGCAGTGATATAGAAAAGCCATGGGCACTGCTCTCTCCAGTTGATCAAAGTCCCCACAGCTCTTTCTGTCCTTCTGACCCATGATAACAGGATCCAGACCAAAAGTTCCTTCAGAGAATGAGTACCAGACAGATTTGGAATTACTTAAACTGTTTTATGGACTTCTCTACCCATTGTTGAAAACTGTGATGCAAAACATTGATTACTGGGTAACCTACTTAATGTGATTAGTGTAGGGTCAAGTTTCCTATATACAAAGCCACATACCAAGCCACAATTTTAGCTTTTTGTTTTTCTTTCTGTAAGTATACTGTAACAAAGCACCATGTCATCCTAAATGTATTTAGTACTTAGACGTCAAGTATATTAACTCATGCTCACAATATTGGGTTCCTGGGACCATTGAGATGGCTCAGTGGGTAAAGGCTCTTACTGCCAAGCCTGACAACATGTTTGATCCTTAGAACCTACATGGTGAAAGAAGGGAACTGAAATCACCCTCTAACCCCACCACACACAACACACACACACACACACACACACACACACACACACACACACACACACACGAATGTAAATTAAAAAAAAGATTTGGTTTCTTTGTTGTATAGTAACACTAATAGTGGTTGAATTTGTAGTATTTTTCAGGCCCTACCTGTCTTTATTATGCTTTGGGTATAAAATATAAATGTGTTCCAGAGCCCAACATGGCCTTTCTTGTAATGTCTGTGACTTGTCCACAGGCTCATATAAAAAGCATTGTTTTCCTTACTCTATAGACCTGCGTTGTTTAGTTTGGTAGCCACTTTCTACCTTTTAGAATTATAATTAGATAAAAATGTTAGCTTTTCAGTGGTCCCTTGTGCCTAATGAACAGCAGTAGGCAACCTAAATATAGAGCATGTTGCACTAGAATATTCTTTTAGACAATGCTGCAGTTTAGAATAAAGATCACTTTGTAGATTTATGTATATTTATTCATTCAGTTGGGTTCTGCCCATCAAATTCACATTTTAAGATATTATTGTAGTTATACCATGCTGTGTTTTTTGTTTTGTTTTGTTTTTGTCATTTTCCATTTTTACTATACCTTTAGCAATATTTTTAAATGCTTTTTTTAAATTTGAGACTTTCATACATGGCTACATTCTGTTTGCATCATTCCCACCCTCTTCTCTCCTCTTCATCCCCTCCTGTGCTCCTCCTATCCCTTCTCTTTTTCTCCCCAACTCCCTCTCAAATTCATGACCTCTCTTTTAATTATTGTTACACACACATCCCCCAACTGAGTCCAGTTAGTGTTGCTGTTATTTGAACGTGTTCGGGGCTGATCACTCAAGGATTGGGGTCTGTCCCTGATAAACACTGGTTCCCTCTCTCTGAGTAGTCATTGACTTCCTGTAGATTTTTATATTTTTAATCAAAACACAATTTACATACCATGACATTTGTCCATTTAAAATGTGTAGTTCATGATGCTCAGTATGTGCTTTTGGGAATGGGGAGGAAAGGGTTTATTTGGTTTACAGTTTATGTCACAGTCCATCATTGAGGGAGGGAAGTCAGGCAGGAACTCAGTGAAGAACCTGAAGGTAGGAACAGGCAGAAACAGCTGGAGAACAAAGCTATATGAGCATCACAACCACCAAGTTGTGAATATTTTCTTCATCCCAAGAAGTGTTTGTTTTGGTTTTTCAAGACAAGGTTTCTCTGTGTAACAATCCTGGCTCTCACTTTGCAGCCCAGGCTGGCTTCGAACTCATAGAGATCTGCCGGCCTCTACCTCCCCAAGTGCTGGGATTAAAGGTGTGTACCACCACCACCGCCCAGTGATTTTTTTTTTTTTTTTTAATATTCGGTTTTTTTTTTTTTTTTTATGTGTTTGAGTGCTTTGCTTGCATCTAGTAAGTGAACCATGTGCATGCCTTATGCTGCAGAAGATATGGATCCCCTGGAGCTGGAGTTCCAGGAGGCTGGGAGCCTCCCAACGTGGGTGCTGGGAACCATAGTCTATTCTCCTAGAACAGCAGGCACTTCTAACCACTGAGCCATCTTGCCAGCCCCAAGGATTTTTATACCGATTGGCAGTTATTACTCACGTCTCAGTAGTCTGGCTTTAGGCAATTAAAAAATCTTTCTGTCTCTATAGATGACCAGTCATAGGTATTTTATATAAATAGTGACTTTTGCTTCCCAGTGTCTGTGATGGAATACCTGTGTGTCAGTGGGACATTTGTCTTTTTATGACCCTCTAATACTGTTTTCTATGGATACACCAAAGTTATATGCTGCAATTGAATTTGGGCTTTTACTGAAGTTTATAACCATTCTTATATTTCTGTAATATTTAAAATAAAATTTGCTATATAAAGAAGTTGGGTGCTGAGGCTGTAGCTCGGTAAGTTTTTAGAATGTGTGAGAATCTGAGCATTTTAGATTCAGAATTTCAGAATTGTGATACCCAGCAATTCAAAGGAGGGCACTGGGGAGAGAGCTTAGTTAGTAAAATACTTGTGCAAGTATGAGGGCCTGAGCGGGGATCCCCAGCATCCACATAAAAGCTCGGGGCCTGGTATGTCTGCAGTCTCTTCATGGTGAGGGAGGAGGGACACGCCAGTCCCCTTGAGTCACCGGGTGTTTATTTGGTGATGAGTATCTCCAGCATCACTGCTCACATCAGGTGTGTGGGTTAGCATCAGATATTTTATCAAAAATGTCTATGTGGTAAATAGAAATTATATTGCGTCTCACTCCCCACGTCCTCATGCAGTAGATGCTACTGTGCCTTCCAGTCAGTCTGAGGGCATGCTGGGCTCCTGGGCACATCCCTTCCTCTAAGAATGACTGCTGCTTTCTTCCCCATGGGGAAGGCATGAGGGACTTCATCTGACTCACACTCACTGGAACATTCTTTAGTGTACTTTTTTTTTTTCAAGAGAACTATAGTAACATTTCACCGAGACCATGTCCTTGCTCAGCTGGGAAGCACTTTCAAACCTTGTTTTCCTCTTCAGCTCTTCAGTACTCTCCTCCTTCCTCACTCCCAGCTCTAATTGCAGTTCCCTTCACTTGAGAAAACAGAAACACCCAAGGAGCACTTCCACATTCTCCTCCACACGGTGTACTGCCGAGTCCGCTGAAATCCTCACTCAGGAACAGCAGTTCTCATGCAGGCCGCGATCCGGATGGAAACCAGCAGAAGAGTGTGGAACCAGGAGAAGAAAATGGCTCAAAAGGAGGCCAGGCACTGTGGGTCTTATGCGGCCCTGGTGGATTCAGAGGCTTAATGATCGAAGGCAGCTGAGGCCTGCCCAGGGCTCTGCACTGAATGGTGGCATGACATGCAGCTGTCCACATCCTGAGGAGTAGTGCTGCTGGTGCCTGAGTAGACGTGTTGACTCTATCTGGGACATTTATCTTGTTTTGGAAACTTAGGAACCACAGTAAATAAGAAGGCTTGGGCCTTTTGATTGCTGCTAAGTGGTAACACTTCCTAAGGACTGAATTCAGCTCAGTGTTTTTTAAAAGTCTATACCTTGTTTGTGTGTGTGTCCCTGGAGTTACAGACGGTAGTGAGCTGCCTGGTGGGAGTGCTGGGAATTGAACTCGGGTTCTCTGTGAGAACAGTCGTGCCCTTCACCACTGAGCCCTCTCCTGCCCTGACCCCAGCGTCCCTGTTGTAATAAAATATACATACCATCCTAACCGTTTCAAGCATACACCCTGTGGCATTAAAACCATTTATAGTGATCCACATCTGTCACTACTGTCTGCTTCCAAAACTGTTACATAAACTCTGTACTCAGCAAACCTTAACTAACCTTCTCCCTACTGGTCTTGAGTATGTTTTCTGTCTCTATAAATTTCCTTATTCTAGATGTTTCATTTAGTGGAATCCTAGCTTTTTGTGTGACTTATTTTACTTAAGATAATGCATTAGTTTGCTTTCTGTTGCTGTGATAAAACACTGTGACCAAAGCCCACTTGGGTTTATTTCGTTTACACTTACAGTCCATCATGGAGGGAAGTCAGGGCAGCAACTCAGGCAGGAACCTGGACGGGGACTGAAGCGGAGGCCGTGGAAGAGTGTTGCTTGGTGGCTGGCTCTTCGTGGCTTACTCAGCCTGCTTTCTTACACAACCCAGAACCACCTGCTTAGAGTAGACTGGGCCTCCCCACCAATCATGAGTCAAGAAAATGCCCCAAAGCTTCCCTACAGTACAGTCGGATGGAGGCGATCCCTCAGTTAAGGTTCCCTCTTCCCAGATGACTCTAGCTTGTATGAGCTGACCAAAAAAACAAAACAAAAAAAAACCCTACTAACCAGCACACGTTTTTTTTTTTTTTTTTTTTTGGTTTTTCGAGATAGGGTTTCTCTGTGTAGCTTTGCGCCTTTCCTGGAACTCACTTGGTAGCCCAGGCTGGCCTCGAACTCACAGAGATCCACCTGGCTCTGCCTTCCGAGTGCTGGGATTAAAGGCATGTGCCACCACTGCCCGGCCAGCACACGTTTTTAAGGTTCATCCATGATATGGTATGGCTCAGAATTTCACTGCTATAAGGGCTTGGTGATGCTTTACTGTATATATAGCCTCAATCTGTTAGTTTGTGTGTGTCTCATATTGCCCAGTCTGGCCTTGAACTTACTGTATAGCCAAGGATGGCCTTGAACTTCTGATCCTCCTGTTTCAGTGACCCAAGTGCTGGAATGATTGGCATGTGTCATTTCCCAATCATTTTAAGCAGGCTTCAGTACTACTTAGGAATGTATATGTATAAATCCTTCTCAACAGTGGAAAGTTCCTCTTTCTCAGCATTGTTCAGATTTGATTGTCTCTGATTTGTTTCTTCTCCAGATGACCTTAAAGCCCAATTTGTTTTCAACTGAAGGAGAGAACCAGTTCCAAAACTGAGTATTTCTTCAGAGGCCAGGCAGGTTGTCATGATGACGGTTAGGTTGCTAATGTAGTTCTTCTTTACAGTACAATTTATTTTAACACCTACTTGAAAAAATTTTTACTTAGCCTTTCTATTAATCAAAACTAAAGTATTATACCTTTGGTTTTTCATGTTTTAATTCTGTGTTTTATTACTCATAATGTTAATGCTGGTTGGTGTAAGCTGAGTAGCAGCATCACCTGGGATTGAGTGGTTGGTCTGAGGTCACACATCAGCTAGCAGGCGGAATCCCATCTCACGATTCCTGGTTCAGTGTCCTCTTCACAGAAGAATGAACTCACTCCGCTAGTTTCAACAGTCTTGAGAGCCAGGATCTGTGGTTCACACCTTCAGTCCTAGCCCTTGGGAGGTTGAGGCAGGAGACTACTACTACAGAATGAGTTCCAGGCCAGCCTGGGCTACCAAGGTGAGGCACTACTTGAAACCAAACAAATCTTGAGCCACAAATAATTTAAATGTAATAACATATTGCTAATTTAGATAGTTTGATGTATAAACAAATCTGTAGTCTTGTATAAATCCTATCCAAATCATTTCTTCACCCCAGAAGTTATCTTTACTGTCAGGTCTCCTACCCCAGCTCCAATTTCCTGTACATGGAATCATACAGGATATTCTTTTTATACTGCCTTTATTGTTGCTGCTGGGTTGTTCCTTTGTTCCTATTTCTGATTCAACAAGAATTTTTGCAACTCCTCTATGTTATCACATTCTCTAGTAGTGTGTTCTTTCTTTTTGTCACCACCTTGTATTCCGTTGTATCACGTTAGGAGTGCTGGGATTAAAGGCGTGCACCACCACCGCCCGGCATGTTTGAATCTTTTAAGAATCCTGTGTATGATGTGTGTGTGTGCATGTAGAGGTCCTAGGACGACTTTAGGTGTTGGTTGTTGCCTTTTTCTGAGATAGGGCCTTTTGCTGTTCACCCCTGTGTACAGCAGGCTGGCTGGCCTGAGGGCTTCTGGGGACTCTCTTGTTTCTGCCTCCCGTCATGCTCTAGGAACAGGTGTGTGCTACTACTTTCAGCTTTATGTAGGTTCTGGGGATCAAACTCAGGTCCTCATGCTTGCAAGCACTCCACCTGCTGAGCCATCTCCCCAGCTTATGTGAGTCTTTGTTTGTTTGTTTGTTTGTTTTGAGACAGGATCTTTCTGTGTAGCCCTGGCTGTCCTAGAACTTGCTACATAGACCAAGCTGGCCTTGAACTCACAGAAATGCACCTATCTCTGCCTGTGCCTCCTGAGTACTAGGATTAAAATCAAGCCCTGCCATGCCTGGTCTGTGTAAATCTTTTTATGGACATATATGTTTATTGCTCTTGGGAAATATCCTGGTTGGGTTTTTGTCAACTTGACCCAAGCTAGCATTATCTGGGGAAAGGAAACTTAAATGAGAAATTGTCTTCATCCAGATTGGCTGTAGTCCAGTCTGTGGGGATTGGTTGATTGTTGATGTGGGAGGACCCAGCCCATTGTGGGTGGTGCCACCCCAAGGCCTGTGGTTCTGAATAATATAAGAAACAGGCTGAGGAAGCCATGAGGAGCAAGTCAGGAAGTAGTGTTCTCCATGGCTTGTGCTTCAGTTCCTGCCTCCAGATTCCTACCTCGAGTTTCTGCCCTGACTTTCTCAATGATGGACTGTGATGTGGAAGTGTCAGTGAAATAAACCCTTTCCTCTCCAACTTGCTTTTGGTAATGGTGTTTTTATCACAATAATAGAAACCCTAAGACAGTAAATAACTAGAAATGTAAATAACTAAAAACCCTAAGACAATAAATAACTAGAAATGTAAATAACTAGAAACCCTAAGACAGTAAATAACTAGAAATGTTATTGGTACTTAGTGTGGTAAATATGTGTGACTTTTAAAAGAAACTGTTAGATATTTTTCAATATACTTGTAGTTATATTATTTTCTGTTCATATTAGCAAATATGAAAGTTCCCACCCTCCCCAATACTTGGATTTAAAGGCTGAATGAATAGAGGTGGATTTGTCAGACAAAACGTTGGACGAGGACCACTTGGAGGGTATTGTGAGTCCAAAGGAAAGGTACAACACAGTGAAAGTGCTCCAAGTGATCTACAGTGGGATGCGGAGAGCCTGGGGACCATTTGTAAATGGTTTGAGTGACATGTGAATGAACAGATGATATGTTGACCTAGAAAGTCCTCTAATGTTGGTCAAGGAGTAACTACCATGCATATGCATGTAGACTTTTTTTTAATCACGTAACTAAGCAACTGGGCCAGCACTTGAAGCAGAAGCCCTGGGTTCAGTGCCCCCAGCACTGCACCAAAAACAACCACACAAGCAGATCAGATCTACTTCAGGGAAAGTGGTTTTTTTGGAGGGTCGGGGAAGTCCCTAAGTTGTTTGGGGGATATAATTGGTCACCTGATCACTACAGTAATCCTGACTTTTGTCTTTCCATTGTCTTCGACTTTTCGCTCCCTGCTTCATCACTATTTCCAGACATACAATACTTTGTTGTCTGCGCACACACACACACACACACACACACACACACACACACACACACACACACTGAGCTAAATCCCCAACCCCCCCCTCTGCCTATCACATGATTCCTTCAGCAGTTTCATTTTGAAGCTGGTTAGGATGATTCTAATTGCATGATTCCACAGTCATCTTTCAGATATATTTAAAATCCTTGCTGTCTCAGATATAGATTAGGAGTCTGAGAATTAGACATGCCAGGTGGTGGCGGCGGCGCACACCTTTGATCCCAGCACTTGGGAGGCAGAGGCCAGCCTAGGCTACAGATCGAGATCCAGGAAAGGCTCCAAAGCTACACAGAGAAACCCTGTCTCAAAAAACAAAAAAACAAAAAGAAGAAGAAGAAGAAGAAGAAGAAGAACTGGACACTCTGATTCCAAACATAGAGTGTGCAAGCGTGGGAAGCTGATTTGATCCCCAGCATCCAGATGCAGTGCAGCACATTCTAGCCCTGGAGGAGAGGCCTGTTGGTCAGCCAGTCGAGCTGAACTAGTTAGCTCCAGGTTCAGTAAAAGAGCCCATCACAAAACATAAGCTGAAGGCCCGGTAAGGTAGCTAAGCAGGTAAAGCCCTTCCATGTAAGTCTGATGACTGACCTGAGTTCTATCCCTGGAGTCCCCAGTGGAAGGAGAAAACTGACTCCTGAAAGTTGTCCTCTGACCTCCACTGTATACCGTGTGGCATGCATGTGCCACATTCTCACACTCATGTGCATACACAAGTAATTAAAATTAAAAGATGAGGCAAAGAATGCTTGAGGAACCTAGGAGACTCTGGGCTTCACATGAACACATATTGCTTGTGCCCTCAGACACACGCTAAGTATGTATACACAGCATACACATGTGCACACACAAATGGAAGTTACATTTGAAAGCCACTAGACTTCTAAGAGACGAATCTAAGTGAGACTGCTCACATTACAGAGGCACGTGTGCTATCTTTTTTCCTCTTTTTACTGGATTTTATACCAGTGCTTAAACTTAACTGGGCCTTAGCTTGAGGTTGTGTGGGGTGGGAGTGCTTTTGCTGTGAGAAGTGAGACAAGCGCTGCCTAAGTGTTGCTGGAAGCCTGGTGATACTCCATACCAGCTCCTCAGTCTGTGGCTATCTTTCCGGACACTTCACTCCCTCTCGAGTAGTTTAGAACTGAAGGAGGTTTGCCAAGTGTCTGCCTGTTTGCTCTTCCTTCCCCCTTCTCTCCCCAGTCTTCCCGCCTTGTTTTCCTCTTGGTCAGTGTGTGTAACATGTAGGATTTGTACTACTCAATCCAACTGGAGACACAGATATAGACTCTTTACCATGCAGAATTAACAGTAAGCCTAAATAAAGTATTCAACATTCAAATCATCACGATACTTTTATTATTTTTTTAAGAATTTATTTATTTATTATGTATACAGTGTTCTCTTTGCATGTATCTCTGCAGGCCAGAAGAGGGAGCCAGATCTCATTACAGATAACCATCTCACTATAGATGGTTGTGAGCCACCATATGGGTGCTGAGAATTGAACTCAGGACCTCTGGAAGAACAGCCAGTGTTATTAACCTCTGAGCCATCTCTCCAGCCCCCACATGATACTTTTATAGTACCTAAATGAAAGCCATGCTGCAGGCTGGCTTCCTGACTGGCTGGTTCCCCAGTGCGAGTCACAGGCAGAGGTACTAGAGGGACCTGTGCTCAGCAATGCCTGCCACTGCCTCTTTGCTACGAAGACAGCAAACGGGCTGGAGAGATGACTCAGAGGTGAAGAGCACTGGCTGCTCTTCCAGAGGTCCTGAGATCAATTCCCAGCTACCACATGGTGGCTCAGAACCATCTGTAATGAGATCTGGTGCCCTCTTCTGGCCTGCAGAGATACATGCAAGCAGAACACTGTATACATAATAAATAAATACATCTTAGAAGAAGCCACCGCCGCCGCTGCCGCCGCCGCCGCCGTTTGGGCTGATTTCTAATTTGTTCTTTGCCACTGTGCCTTCTAAGCTACAGCTTCTGTATATTTATTCCAGTCAGTAGACTTCATTCTCTCAGAGCATTGTTAGGTTTGGAGAACAGAGGAGTCCCCACACAGTCCTCCCCTTCTCCCATAATGTTCTGCATAGTTTTGGGACATTGGTTATTGCTGAAGAACCAATATTGGTATGTTATTGATGGAAGTCCATAGTATATTAGGGTTCATTCTTTGTGTTGGGCATCTATTGGGTCCTGACACATACATAATGATACGACACGCCTCTCATACTGTGTCCTATAGATGTACTACTGATAGAGTACTTTCATTACCCAAAAACTCTGGTACTTTACCTCCTCCTTTCCCCTGAACCCCAGCAACCATTGTTGATCTCCTCCAGAATGTGACATAGTTAGAATGATACAAGGAGTAGCCTATCAAATTGGCTGCCTCATCTAGTAAAATCATTAAGGGCTTACATTTTGTACAGTTCCTTGAACTTGATAGCCTTTTTGATTGCTAGGCTCAGGCCTCACTGAGCTGTACCAGCCTTAATTCAGTTCTTTTTTTTTTTTGGTTTTTTTCGAGACAGGGTTTCTCTGTGTAGTTTTGCGCCTTTCCTGGAACTCACTTGGTAGCCCAGGCTGGCCTCGAACTCACAGAGATCCACCTGGCTCTGCCTCCCGAGTGCTGGGATTAAAGGCGTGCGCCACCACCGCCAGGCTAATTCAGTTCTTTTTATCTGTGAATAATATTCAGTGTCTTGATGTGCTACATATTATTCATCCACTTATTTACTGAAGGATGTCTTGTCTGTGTGTGGGCAATTATGAATAAAATTGCTGTCAATATTTCATGTCTTGATTTTTTTTATGTGGACATAAATGTTTAGCTTATTTGAGTATAATTGCTGGATCATATGGTAAGAAGATGTTTACTTTTATAAGAAACTGCTGAACTGTGGGCATGACATGGTGAGCATGCCATATTGCATTCCCAGCATCAATGAATAAGAGTTCCTGTTGGTCACAGCTGGTGAGCTGTCATGCATTTGTCGATTCAGCCACTTCCTAGTCTGAGGAAGAAGGGTGGCTTGAGGCCAGCGAGAGAACCATTGTGAAACTCTGTCTCAAAAAGAGAGAGAGAAAAGACAGTTCCCATTATTCCACATCTTGTTAGCACTTGTTGCTGTCAACTTTGGGACTAGCCTTTCTAGTAAAGGGGTATAGTAGTGACTCATTTTACTTGAAGTTCCTTTAAAAATCATAGAATGTACAGCTTCTTCTTTTTTTTTTTCTTTTAGTTTTTCAAGGCAGGGTTTCTCTGTGTAGCCCTGGCCATCCTGGAACTCACTGTATAGACCAAACTGACCTCGAATTCAGAGATTCACTTGTCTCCCTACCTTTCCCCCCACTCCCCAGTGCTGGGATTAAAGGCGTGAACCACCACCACCTGGAGAACAACTTCTTTTTATGTGCCTGTTGCCATGTACTTTATCTTTGATGAGGAGTCCACATACCATTTTACTTTTTAATATTTATATTTTAATTGTGTGTATGGTGGGGTTATGTATACGTAAGTGCTCATGCCTGTGGAGGCCAGAGGCATCAATCCACATGGAGTCAGAGTTACAGGTGGTTGTGAGCGTGCCAAGAATCAAAGTCAGGTCCTCTGAAGAGCAGTAGTATGTGCTCTTAATCACTGAGCCATCTCTCCAGTTCCTCAAGCTTTTTAAAATGGTTCCACATGATTTGGCTAGTGCTCTTCTAAAGTCAGTTTTAAGTTGTTGTCAATGGGAGCGGCCATGTCCAGATATGTGTCCAAATCCTCTTAAATTTGTAGTAGTTTTTCTGGTGGTTACCTCTTGTCCTCAGCTCAAGACTGAAGAACTACTTAAAAACTACTTGCATACTTCTTGAAGTTTTTTCTTCCTATCAAAGGGAAGAGCCACCTGGTGTCTAATGAAGCCCAGCTGTGTGTCTGTGTCGTGCCTGTGTCTGTAAGAGGCTGGCTTACGTTTAGAGCTACCTGTGACTCAGGCTGGAGTCAGGCTTAAGACGAACAGTTCTGGAATGTTTAAATGGACCAGATGCTGTTTACTTCTGAGTAGGAGATCCTCCAGGATGTTTCAGAGCCCATCAGGCAGGACCACCAGTGTAGTGATCAGTTCGGAAGACAGAGGTTGAAGTGATAGGTAATCCAACCCATGACCGTAAGGTCCATATCTGAACTTGAGACCTTGCATACATGAGTGGAAGGAATTTATATCTTACTGACCTTTTCATTAACTATTAAGTCCCTACTGCTTATAAAACAACTTGAACATATGAAGTGAAGAGGGATTTTTACTTTCAATATGAGCTTAGTCATCTTGTTGGAGAATTAAGATGTGTCCATAACAATTCACACTCTTGGAATGAGCCACAGAGATTCACAAGGCAGTGTCATGGAGTATTCCTGTTCTTATTAAATGAGTGTCTGCTTAGTTTATTTGTGTCCATTCCTTTAAGAATCAAGTTCACATGGAGTCAGAGTTACAGGTGGTTGTGAGTGTACCAAGAATCGAACTCAGGTCCTCTGAAGAGCAGTAGTATGTGCTCTTAATCACTGAGCCATCTCTCCAGCTCCTTAAGCTTTTTAAAATGTTTCCACATGATTTGGCTAGTGCTCTTCTAAAGTCAGTTTTAAGTTGTTGTCAATGGGATATTGACATTGTCCAGATATGTGTCCAAATCCTCTTAAATTTGTAGTAGTTTTTCTGGTGGTCACCTCTTGTCCTCAGCTTGGTATGCTGATTTTTAGTTCACTTTTAGACTTGTATTTGAAGTGTGTAGATTATTGATGCCCGAAATTATTGCTGATAAAGTTGTATTAACATCTACTATATTTGTTTTCTTTTATTCTTGTTTGTTTGTTTCTTGAGACAGGGTTTCTCTGTGTAGCCCTAGCAGTCCTAGAACTCGCTCTGTAGATAGGCTGGCCTCGAACTCACAAAGATCCATCTGCCTCTGCCTCCTGAGTGCTGGAATCAAAGGCATGTGCTGTCACCACTGCCCGACTTTGTTTTTTTTTTTAACCTTTGTTCTCCGCTCTTTTGCATTCCACGGTCTTTCTGCCTTTTATGATTTTAAAGGAGCATTTTATGTGACTGTTTTCTCACCTTTGTTAGGACACCGCTACACTTATGTTGTTGTTCTCTTCAGTGGCTGCCCTAAAGTTTGCACTGTGCATTGACAACCAAGTCAAGCCCAGGTTCCTGTAACACTACTCCACCCGCTTTGTAGGCCGCGCAAATGACCTGTCCTACCAAAACAATCCCAGCTCTTCCTCCTGTCACTTGTATTATTTCAGGTTCACATTCAGACATACATGCAACACAGGAGATACATATATAAGCACACATAATTACTGTGGCTGTTATTATTTTAAACTGTCATCTGTTAGTAGCCAGAATAAAAGTTTTTACTTCACCTTAATTTATTCTTTCTTCAGTGGTTTTCTTTTCATGGAGATCTGAGTTTCTGACTCACTTTCTTTCTAAAGAATTATTCCCCCACTCCCCAGGCTAGTGATGGCACCTAGGACATTGTATTGAGCAAGGGTTCTGAGAAAGTCTCCTTCACTTTTGAAGGATAACCTTGTAGAGTACAAAGTATGGGTTGGGTTGGTTTTGTTGTTGTTTCCTTGTAGGTACTGAATATTTTGCTTCTGTCTGGTTGAATGCTTTTTGTTGATACAAGAAACACAGCTCTCACACTAAGGAGAATAAGAGATGGTTTATTCTGGAGCCATTTTGAGTGACCGTGGCCCAGGAACCCGAAGTTTCCTGAGTTTTACAGAACATTGGTGGGTACATCAGAGAGGTGGGTACAGCAAGATGAGGGAGTCTTTTCTGTAGGCCTCAGTGGCCATCTGATGACATTCTTAGGGTTAGGGTTGGCGGAGGCCAATGGGTCTGCTAAGTCAATAGATTCCAAGAGTTTATCTATTACTCACAGGATGTTAGTGCAGACACACAGGTGTGGACAAGGTGGACTATCCAGGGGGCTAATGTTAGCCCAAGATAAGGTGACTTGCCTTAGGACCTGTATGTCATTTTGGTCTTCCCACAGTACTGCAGTTCTGATCAGTCGGACAGTCTCTGCAGACAATGTCTTTCCTGTGGAGTCCTTCACGTTTCTGAGAGTCGGATGTCCTTCATCTCCTTACTTTAATAAGATGGCTGTTCCCCCACTAGCTTCTTTCAGAATGTTGTTTCTTTGATTTGCTGTAATTTGAAAATGCATGTCTGAATTCAAATTTTGTTTGTTTCTATGCTTGTTTGGTTTTGCATTTATCCTGCTTGGTGTTTGCTGAGCAACCTGGATCGGAATGAACCTCCCGCCAAGAATTTGTGTCCGAATTAGTTAGTACTTTCCTCTTTCAGAGCTTGGGATGGCTCCTTGAGTCTCCCACTACCATTTCCAGCTACTGCTTCTCTATGGTCTGCCAGCATACATGGCAGAATATTAAAAGAAAATACAGTCAACAACACCAAGTTGGTTTGCTCCAAAGAGAGAGAACAGCTAAGTGGAGAGGCAGAAGGATGTGGAGAGAAGCATATGGAGGGGAGATTTGGAAAGTCCTCCATGACTGAAGAAGCCCTGGGAGCGGCTGCCATTTAGTGCAGGGCCTGTTCACTGACACCAACTGCTGGGCTAGAATGCATGGTATCCAACACAAGGACTCAGGGCCCAGGGAGCCAGAAAAAGATGGAAGGGTCATAGAAGGGCCAGAAACTGGTAGTTATAGGTGCTGGCTGCAAGGCCATGGAATGTGGCAGCCTTGCAAGTTCTGGTTTTAAAAAAATAAGTAAATCTCCCATTTGCTTGTATTATTTGAGAGAGATGTGTTTCCAATGAGTGGAACTCAGAGAACAATCTGTATATTGATATGAAGAGATTTCTTATTATTTGGGCTTAAGTGAATTGCTACTTAGAACTGAATTTTTAGTCTCAGCTACTTTGGGGGATCTATGAAGTCTCTAAACATTGGCATAAATTTTTTTTTTTTTTTGGAAATATAGCAAGTCAGCTTGGTCAGTATTTTATTTTATTTTATTTATTTTTTTTTTGTATGAATGGGAAATACTGATCTTAACATCTAGTATAATTTTTTTTTTTTCCAGACAGAATTTCTCTGTGTAGCTTTGGAGCCTGTCCTGGAACTCAATATGTAGACCAGGCTGGCCTTGAACTCACAGAGATCCATCTGCCTCTGGGATTAAAGGCGTGCGCCACCACCACCACCCGGCCACCTAGTATAAATTTAACAAAGTATGAAAAGGGTTTATGGATAGGTTATAATGAAATCACACAAAAATTGCAGTTTTCAAAATTTTAAATACATGTGTTGGTAAAAAATTTTAAATTTTTCCTCAAATATTAGTTATGTCTGAAATACTGAACATTTTATACCTTACAGTTAGTCCTCCATTCACGACCTTCTTTAATGCCCGTAGGTTATTGAGTCCCTGGGAATTATTATTTATAAAGCACTGGACTATGGCTTGAAGGAAAATGAAGAAAGGGAGCTGAGCCCTCCTCTGGAGCAGCTCATCGACCAAATGGCCAACACTGTGGAGGCTGATGGTAACACCGATGAGGGGTATGAGGCTGCAGATGAAGGCCCGGAAGATGAAGATGGAGAAAAGAGAAACATCTCAGCTATTCGGTCCTATCAAGATGTCATGAAGGTAAGCCATAGTTCACTTAGTGTTTGTCCCTCTGTGAGTCATTATCTCATCGTTTAAGAGTGGCCTAGTGACTCAGCATTTGACAACAGTTCAGACTGCCTGCAGCCTGGCCGTGTCTTTTGCTGGGTCCTAGCTCTTGGCCACTTGTAGGTGTGTTAGGTGTTGATCATCTTCCTGTCACCACAGCCTGCCTGGGCATGATGCTGTCAGCTGGCTTCTGCAGTTCCTTTCTGTGGAATGGATGGCATCTGGGAGCAGGATCTGTACTTGAAGACTGAGCTGTGCCCATCACAGCTGATTGTTAGTTGGTTTTTGATTTTGATCTTCCTATAGCATCTGAATACAGTGATAAGACTGAAGGGTTTTTGTTTGTTTGTTTGTTTGTTTGTTGTTTTAGTTCAGTTTTGCTGCCCACTTGAAGGCTAAATGTATAGAGATGAAAACTGAGACAGATTTGACAAATTAACCTTGAGATACTCTATTCCGAGTTATTTAGATAGAATCTTTACTAGTTTTGTTGTTTTTTGAAACAGGTTTTCTTTGTGTAGTCCTGGCTTTCCTGGAACTCACGGAGATCCACCTGCCTCTGCTTCCCAAGCACCAGGATCAAAGGTGTATGTGCACCACCATGGCCCAGCCTTTTTTGTTTTGTTTTGTTTTTAAAGATTTTTTTAAGAGAGAGAGAGAGACAGTGTTGCATGTAAACACAGGTACCAGCAGAAGGTGACAGATGTCTTGAAACTGGAGTTACAAGCTGTTGTGGGCCACCTACATTTACTTTTCACAAATTTTATTCATTTTGGATATTCTAGATGTTAAGGCTTATTTTAAAAATAGATATGAAAGGATAGTATCCTAAGTGAAATAAACTAGCTATAAAAAGAAATACCATGTTTCCCCTCATGTAAAAGGAAAACAAAACTGATTTGACTATAAACTAGGGGTTAGTAGATGTTAGGCACTACAGGTCATATCCCTGTGTGGAAGTATCGGTTAAACCCCATCCGTGCATACAGGGTAGTCAAAACAAAATAATTTCATGAAAAATATATCCAGGCAATGGTGGCACACACCTTTAGTCCCAGCACTTGTGGGGCAGAGGCAGGCAGAGCTCTATGAATTCAAGGCCAGCCTGGTCTACAAAGCGAGTTCCAGGACAGCCAGAGCTGTTACACAGAGAAACCCTGTCTTGAAAACCAAAAAATAAATAAGCAAATTAATTAATGAAAATAAAATAAATATATTTGAGGGTTGGCAGACCAAAAATGACCTGCTAATTCTGTGAAGAGCACTGATAACAGTGATGTAAAATGTGAAGAATAGAATAAGGTATTGTAAGAGGTAAAGTTCATGTTCTGACAGTGGCTATAGGCTTGACTGTGTGTGCTTTGGAAGGGCTGCACAGAGACAGATGAGGAAGGAACACACAGGACCATGGTCTTTGCAGCCAGCCCGGTACCATGCTGATGAGTACCAGACTGTTGTCACACTACAGGTTTAGAAGGTGAATGGAAACCTTAGAATTCTTACTCAGCAGCGTTAGGTATAGTGACTTACATTTTTAAGGTTCTTGGGTATGTATCAGTTGGAATTAATTCATTTTACCTATTATTTTTAGATTTGAGCCACTATGCCTATGAAAACTATATCATTAAAAGCATACTTAAGACATATTTTATAGTTTGGAGGAAATCCATGCCTTTACCAATTCTATTCCTAGCACTTTTGTTGGAGACTATCATAACCTCACTGTTTGCTCTTTGGTTTCTGTGTTAATCAACCTTGCCTGGAAATTTCCTGTTTCTTTAAGTAGTATTCTGACTGTCCTTTTCAACTAAATGAAAGGGGACAAATTGCTGAGACATTTGACAGGTTTTGAAAATTTGAAATACAAATATCATAAAACCCATCGTGTATGACAATAGAGACAGACATATGCGTCTGTGGATTCATTGGTGGGGGCATTGAAAACCTCAGTAATGACTGATTGGCTTTGTTGAAAGAGAAGACAAAGAATTAACTGAGGAAATATGACTGCTCCTTCTCTTTTTAAAAATTTTAGCTATTTGTGTGTGTGTGTGTGTGTGTGTGTGTGTGTGTGTGTGTGTGTGTGTGATGGTCAGAGGACTACTTGTAGAGTCAGTTCTCTCCTTGTACCTTTACATGACTTCCAGGATCACACTTAGGTCATCAGGTATGTGCAGAAAGCCCCTTTACCTGCTGAACCATCACACTAAACTATGATTGCTATTTTATTGTTAAATGTAAAAACATGAAACTAAGTTGGAATAATCTTATACGATCTTGAAAATTTGTTTCATTTTAGTGATCAAGATCTCTGAATGTGTAACAAATGCAAACTTCATATTTTGTCCATGCCTCTTGATTATAGTGGAAAGAAAGAGAATGTACATAGGTTAAACATAAACACACATATGTAATTACTTTTCTGACTCATTCTGGGGCTCTTTGCTGCTGATTCTACAGCCACATAAATTGCACACACAAATTAATACATGTGCTCCCCTTAAATAAAGAATATGCTCTGGACTGGAGAGATGGTTCCATGGCGAAGAACCCTTGCTCCTCCTCCAGAGGACTCAGGTTTATAATAGTCTTTATAAACGTGTTTTTTTGTTAGTTTGCTTGTAGTGAACATCTTATGCAATTTGATATTGAATTGCTATCATAGAAAATACATTCTAGCCAGGCGGTGGTGGCGCATGCCTGTAATCCCAACACTCGGGAGGCAGAGGCAGGTGGATCTCTGTGAGTTCGAGGCCAGCCTGGTCTACAGAGCTAGTCCAGGACAGGCTCTAAAGCTACAGAGAAACCCTGTCTTGAAAAACCAAAAAAGAAAAAAGAAAATACATTCTAGGGTTGGGGATTTAGTTCAGGAGTAGAGCACTTGCCTAGCAAACACAAGCACTGGGTTTGATCCCCATCTCCAGAAAGAAAAAACAGTCTTAAGGAAATCATTTGAATTTGAGTAGGGAGCTGTTAGAGTTAGGCTGTGGGATAACCCCACAAGGGCTCTTGTTAGAGGCTTGGTCCTCACCCCACAATGCTGTTGAGAGGTGACTGAATCATAGAGGTGCTGTGACAGCTTCGTCAGTGGGTTAGTCCTCTGGGGAGATCACAGTTGGATTGGCCTTGTTGGAGGAAGTAGACCTTTGTGGGGTGTTTTGGAGGGTATTCTCTCCCACCCATTCCTCTCTCTATGCAGCCTGTCCATCAAGACATAGCCACGTTACGGTATCCCATCTTGTCCTTGGGGTGTTCAGCCTTTCACCACACAAGGACCCAGAACCAAGAGAGCCAAGTCAGCATGGACTGAAACCTAGGAAGCCTCGAGTCAGAATTGGTCCTCGCTCCTTTGATATTCTTAGTACTTTGTCACCACAGAAAAGTAACCCAGGGACCGTCTGTGTGGTACTAGAAAAAAAAAAAAAAAAGCTAAAAACCATGAAAAGCAATACAGCTACCATTGAATGCTTTTTATTCTTTTGACTTTTGATATTCCCTTTTTTTTTTGTTTTTTGTTTGTTTGTTTGTTTTTGTTTTTTTGAGACAGGGTTTCTCTGTGTAGTTTTTGTGCCTTTCCTGGAACTCGCTTTGTAGACCAGGCTGGCCTCGAACTCACAGAGATCTGCCTGCCTCTGTCTCCCGAGTGCTGGGATTAAAGGCGTGCACCGTCACCGCCCGGCTGATATTCTTTTTTTATTTGTTTGTTTTGAGACAGGGTAGCTTTGGCTGGCCTGGAACTTAATATGTAATCCAGGCTGACCCAACTCATAGAGTTCCTCCTGCCTCTGCCTCTGGAGTGCTAGGACCTTTGTTGTGGGTCACTACACCCTCTTTTGATGCTTTTAATAAAATAGTATTTTATGGAGCCCAGGAGCGCCTTGAACCTTCTGTATCATGGAGGACAACCATGAATTCCGGGGTTTCCCTCTCTCTGCCTACTTAGCAGTAGGATTGGTCATAGGCATGGACTCACCTTCCCCAGCTCTCTTTCATTATTTCTAGAAATTGTTAAAATAGAGCAGATTTCTTTCCAGCAATTATATTAATGTCTAATTTATTAAGAGAAGTTAACCGTTTTTTATTGCAAACAAAGTGCTTTAAAATGTGACTATTGAACATGGATACATAATAATTATTTTATAGAAACATAACATTATTCTTTGGACTCTTAAGAGAGGGTATCTTTGCAGTAATAAAGGACCTGGTGTGCATTTGTTTCTAAATCATTTGCATCCTGCTAAGTTGCATCTTTTGCAGTCATCTTGGGACATGAGGACTGTAGACAGCACCATAGACAGCACCTGAGTGCCCGGCCAGCTCTGTCCTCCTCTTACCCTCCATTTCCACTTCCCCAGGCTCCACAAGGGATCGAGTGTGGGCTTCCGAACCTAGTAGAAGTGTGCTTAGGTTCTCCTTGTGGTCAAAAAACAAAACGAAACAGGGAGACTCAGGATTCTATTGGCGAGTGCGTGGTATTGTGCTGTACATGTGACATATCAAACTTGTGCCTGGCATGGTAAATGCTCAGGAACATTGTCCTAGTCTGCCTTCTGTTGCTTCGATAAATACCATGACCAAATGCAACTTGAAGAGGAAGGGTTCATTTTACAGGGTACGGTCAGTCCACTGTTGAGGGAAGTCAGGCCAATAACTTGAGGCAGAAACCATGGAGGAATGTTGCTTACTGGCTTGTTTCCTCTGGCTTGCTTAGCCAGCTTTCCTGTACAACCCAGACTCACTTGCCTAAGGATGGCACCACCTCATGATGGGACTTTCCTTCATCTAAAAGAAAAAAAAAAAAATACAGGTAGACTGGGTGTGTCTGATTTAATGGTACCTAAAATGCCAGTAATAGCCAAATTCCATTATTTCATTTTTTTTCTTCTCTAGATATGTGCTGCTCATCTCCCAGCTGAGTCGGAGGCACCAAATCATTATCAGGCAGTATGTCGAGCACTGTTTGCAGAAACCATGGAACTGCATACATTTCTGACCAAAATTAAGAGTGCGAAGGAGGTAGGTACAAATATTAATATTTATAGACTCTGAAACAGGTAGTTTCCATTTTCAGTATTGTCCATTCTGTGCTTTTTTGTTTGGTTTGTCCTTTTTTAAAGACAAGGTCTTATTGTATACCCAGGCTGGCTTGGACTCATGATCCTCTTACCTCAGCCTCTCTGGTTTTAGGATTACAGGCATGTTCAGTGTTCTGTCATACATATTCTTGAATAGTAACACTGTGAATCTGTTTTATAAAACAAAAATTTTTATAAAGCTTCCTTCTAAATGAAATAAACAGCCTAGAATTGTTTTTATCTGTTTCCTGTGGTACTGGATTTTCACCTCATTCTGCACTCTTCTTTTGTTCATTTTGGGACATATTAGTACCTCCTTCAGGAAATTGTGGATAAGGTGGAGACACTCTTATCCTTAAGGCCACACTCTCTTCTCATTGTTCAGCTGTTGAAGTAGACTTCATTGAAGATTTGGTGGAGGATACCAGATTTCCTGTTGAGATAATCTGAATAATTCCACTATTCTGTTCAGTGTAAGGTTTGAAATGTTACGTTCAAAGAGAACCATTCCAGTTTATTGAGAAGGAGAGTCCTGTTTTATATTGCACAGATGGGTGTGAAGATTCAGAGATCTTACATAAGACTTGGTGGCATCTGCCCTAAGTGGGACCTCATTTTCTGTATGACTAGAGTGCAGAGCTATATGGAGCACTCGGCTAATATGTTCAGGAAGAGACACCTGTGGGGTATGTAAGCAAGAAGGGAGAAGCTGACCTGGGGTTAAGTGAGACTTCAGTAGCCCTATTAAAAAGTAGGTGACACAGCCAATAAGTCACACTTCATAAGCTCAGTTGTGTGGATGTAGGTGACAGTTCCAGGTTTTCTCCTGCTCTGTCGGGGTACTGTTCATGCCAGTGACAGGCCAGGGAAACCTGTGCCTTTTAAAACCATGTTTGATAAAGTGGACCCAAGAGGAAAGTTGTGAGAAGCGTGAAGAGTGGATTGAGTTGTTGAGGATAATTATACCTATTTAGATACAGAAACAGGCAGTACTCAGTCAAAGAAAGCTCCCAACTGAACGTCTCAAACCTTTCTTCAACTAAAGAGTATCAGAGATTAGAAAAGATTATTTTTTAGGGTTGTCTTGACCTAACCCCTTTGTTAAGAGTGAATTTGCCTTCCCAGAGCATTTTTTTTTTCAGGCTTGGTACAGTAAATTAAAGGAGTTTAAAAATCTTTCCAACACTAACATTCTCAGAAAACATTTTTGAACTGAAAGAACAGTAAGCATTTTTAGCATTCCATTAGCAGGAAAACTTCTTTTTACTCTCAATGTAAAGAGATGGCCCTTTGGTTAAGAGCACTTTATGCTCCTACAGAAGACCTGGGTTCAGTTCCCAGCACCCACATGGTGTTGAACAGCCAGTTCCCTCCAGAGTGCTAAGATTAAAGGTGGGAACCACCATGCACAGACAGCCCTTGTCTCCATGGTGAAAGACTGTCGCTTGTTTGCATCTGCTTCTCCAGTACACCAGAGGTGTATCACTGTAGGAGAAGACTTAATGGACCAGAGAAATAGATCTTGTCAAACCCCACCTCTGGGAGAGTAGAGGCAGGAGGACCAGGAGTTCAGGGGTTAGCCTCTGCTACATAATGAATAAAGGCCAACTTGAACCACATGAGTTCTTGTCTGAAACAAGCAAAAGTAGGAGCTTTGTTTTGAAAAAGAACATCTTGCCGGGCGGTGGTGGCGCACGCCTTTAATCCCAGCACTCGGGAGGCAGAGGCAGGCGGATCTTTGTGAGTTCGAGGCCAACCTGATCTGTGGAGTGAGTTCCAGGAAAGGCGCAAAGCTACACAGAGAAACCCTGTCTCGAAACGCCCCCCTCCAAAAAAAAAACAAAAAAACAAAAAAAACAAAAAAAACTTTAAAAAAAAAAAAAAGAAAAAGAACATCTTTTTAAAAGAAAAACTCATTTTCAGCTTATAATTTTAGATATTGATATTAACACTGATCCATTTTTTAAAGTTTCTATGGATGAAATAAATTCTATTTCTTTTTTTTTTTTTTTTTTTTTTTTGGTTTTTCGAGACAGGGTTTCTCTGTGTAGCTTTGCGCCTTTTCCTGGAACTCACTTGGTAGCCCAGGCTGGCCTCGAACTCACAGAGATCCGCCTGGCTCTGCCTCCCGAGTGCTGGGATTAAAGGCGTGCGCCACCACCGCCCGGCAATTCTATTTCTATTATGTATGTATACACCACATTTTCTTTATGCATTCATCTGTTGATGGGCGTTCAGGTTAATTCATGACTCTGCTGTTGTGAATTAGTGCTGTGATAAACGTAGATGTGCAAGTATCTCTGTATTGTGTTGCATTTAATTTCTGTGCTACGTATCTAGGAGTGTTACAGTAAAATCATATGGTAATTCTATTCCTAGTTTTTTTTTTTTTGTTTTTTTTTTTTTTTTTTTTGATTTATTTATTTATTACGTATACAGCATGTATGACTGCAGGCCAGAAGAGGGCACCAGGTCTCATTACAGATGGTTGTGAGCCACCATGTGGTTGCTGGGAATTGAACTCAGGACCTTTGGAAGAGCAGTCAGTGCTCTTAACCTCTGAGCCATCTCTCCAGCCCCCTCTATTCCTAGTTTATCTGAGGAACCTCCATACTGATTTCCATGTTGGCTGGACTCATTTACATCTCCATGGACAGTGTATAAGGACTCCTTTATGCTGTGTCCCTACCAGTATTTGTTGTTGCTGCCATAAAGAAGACGCAAGGCAACACTTTTTAAGTACCTATTCTGTTTCAGGGAGCTGTTTCTCTACTTCTTGTCTTTGTGTCCTCAGATTCTGGTTGGAAACTGGAACGATCCTGTTGGAGTATAAACCAGATCACAGCCGTCCTAGCGTAACCCTTCACAGGTATCAGAGGACTTGGAGTAGAGCCAAGGTCTTTAAGGCAGCCTGAGGTTCCTCCAGTTTCCAGGACTAAGGCCTGTGGGAGGGGAAATGAGCAGGTGTGCACAGGTGATTTCAGAAGTGTTCATGGCAAGAGGGAACCCTCCAGATACTTCTGAGAGAACAGGCTGGTTCTGACCAGACTGCCCCATTCCTATCTCTGGGTCTCAGAATTATAGATACAAAAGTGTTGATCAAATTTTAGAATGCTGTAGATCTTCACAGAAACCACAGATTTAACTTTTAAATGGGTGAGTTAACTACAATACTCAGTATGGACATTATTTATAGTTTGACACTAAAAATAAAGTGCTTTCTTTTACGATCTAGTGGTAGATAAATTCTGAAAGGAGCAATTATTTCCTGGAGGGGAAAACCCCACAATAATAGTTAAATAATAGACAAGGCCAATAATTTAGTGTTGTGAATTATTATGTGTGCTTTAAAAATTTTTTAATTTATGAGGTTGGGAGACTGGGGCAGGAGAATTGCAAGTTCAAGGCCTTTTTGTGCAATAGAGTGAGTTCAAGGTCATTTTAGCAAGACTTATCTTAAAATTAGAAATTAAAAATAAAAAAGGGGTATAGCTTGGTGGGAGCATGAATGGCCCAGTGTTTGTTCCTCAACACCACAGAAATAACAAAAAACTTTGTAAGTCGTGTAAAATAGTTTCAGGTTCTGTAAGGAACCTTGTCTCAAAAAAAAATCAGGTAGAGAGTGATAGAGGAAGACATCCAACATCGGACTCTGGCCTCAGTACATATAAACACCCACACCCACACACCACCACCACCACCACCACCACCAACAACAACAACAACAACAATGAAAATGGAGCTTGAGATGAAAGACCAGAGCACGAAGGAGGTTTCTGTCAGCCCCAATATGAGAAGCAGTGAAGGAACTTGGAATTACGGTCAAAGTTTGACAGGATGCAGTGTTTCTAGTTAGGCATGCTAGTGAAGGAAGGCGGTACTCACTTCTGGAAAACCAGGGACATGGGCACAATGATTTTATTCCCAAAGCAGTTACTTAGTGTACATACCAGGGAAGAGGTGCTACATTTAAATCATTCATTTCTTACTTACTCTGTGCACATTCAGTCAGTCAGTCATCACAGAAAGTCATGTGTTAAGCGCTCTTGCTATTTCCTGTCCTTGGAGTTACAGGGTAAACAAGATGCTGGCCCGTCTTCACAGCACTTCAGTAGGAGTATCAGTCTAGGAGTCAGCTCAGCACGGCATAAGAAAGCTGGGTGGGTGCATGGAGGGAGCTAATTCAAGACACAGGGCTTGAACTGCAGTCCAGAACTGACTTTGCTGAGCAAAGTGGTGAATGGAAGCAGCCCAGGTGAGGGCTGGGAGACAAGGGCAGGGAGATAGGAAGGGAAAGAGGGCCAGCTCCTCAGACTGAGGGCCACTGTTAGGAGGAGCGTCTGTCTCATAAAGGTGCTGCACAGGGGAAATCAGGTGTCCGGAATGGGGGTGGGCCGTAGAGTCTATTTCTGTGACTGCTTATTCTGTGAATGCTTTCTTTGGCACTAAGCAAACCTCTGTGCATGTTTGTGACTCTGACCTTTGACTTCATTTGTTTAGTGTTGTATGTGGCTCAATACCTCTGTGTTTAGTCGGGTAGTAAACCTCTGAACATATGCAGATCACTTTGTCTCCATGGAGATGCCATGAAACACTCCTGAGCAAAACACATGACAAAGAAGATGAACTTGCATCCTAGGGACAGTCTTTTCCCTGGTGCTATTTATGACTAGCTCTTACAGAAAATAGAGCACTTACAGAACACAGTTAGATGACTGGGGAGATAGGCCGTCAGTAACGGGCTGAGGACCCGAGTTGAATCCCTATGGCCCAGGTACAAAAGCTAGAGCCCTTGGTTCACTAGTTTGTAATCACAGGTAGATCCCTAGGACCTACTTAGTAAGCTTTGGAGCGGTGTGAGACCCTGTCTCAATAAAACGAGGTGGGTGACTCCCAAGGAACCTCTACCTGGGGTTGATCTTTGGCCTGCACATATGTGAACTTACAGGACCACACACAGAAAAAGAAACAAAATACAGTTAGTCTTCAGTTACCCAGTTTTCTAGAAATGAAACTGCTTTCTTTGTTTGAAAGATGGCTCTGTTTTAAAATAGAAATCTTGATGAATCTGGGCTTCTCAGGGAACTTGGGCCAGGAAGCAGGAGGAGTGAGGAAGCAAGTTGTGGCTTTTGGTGTTTGTTTCTGGGCTGACATCAAGAGGGGCCAGGCTTGAGAGAACAGGAAACCAAGCATGCCTTCTGCAGGATGGAGGGAAGGAGAGTTCATGCTTCCGTTTTTCCTGTGTTCTCTTCTGAAGATCTCCACTGGGCCCAAGCAGTTAAGAGAGTAGAGGGCAGGAGTTTGGTTTCCAGCACTGGCACCTGGTGGCTCACAACCCTCTGTAACTCCAGCACTGGGGGGTCTGACGCTGTTGGCCTCTGTGGACAAACGCACTCACATGCACATAGCCACAGATACTGCACATAATTGAAAATAAGAAGATTCTTTTTAAGAAGGATGAAGAGTCTACTCAAATTAGATAAAAGGCTAGAATTTAGGTTTGTGTTGGTCAGCCTTTGACTCATAATTCTTCTGTATTTTAAAGATTTAGATTTATTGTGCCTGCACGTTCGTAAGTCACCACATGTGTGCAGTGCCTGTAAAACACTGACGAGCGCATCAGATCCCCTGGAACTGGAGGGACAGACAGTTCTGAGCTACACTCGCTGCTGGGAACCAAATGCAGGCCCTCTGCAAGAACAGCCAGTGCTGAGTCGTCTCTCCAGCTCAGTCTGTAATGTTCGCTCTCGTAGAACTCACAGAAGGAGCCTGAACTACATCTTCTTCATCTCCCGTCCCCTCCTTTTTTTTTTAAACTTCTTTAACTCTCTCTTCTTCATTGGAGGATGTCAGGTGTCCTGCTCTATCACTCCCCTCTGTATGCCCTTGAGATGGGGGTCTCTCCCTGAACCTGGAGCTGGGCTGGTAGCTATCAAGCCCCAGCAGTCCTCCTGTCTCTAGCCTCCTATAATGCTGAGGTTACGGGCATATACACTGCTGTACCCAGCTTTTTATGTCAGTTCTAAGGGTTTGAACTCAGATCTTCATGCTTCTGCAGCACTCCTCATCCCAAGGACATGTACTTTTAAAGTACTTATTGGTTTTAACTCTACAAGTTAGACAATGTCAATGAGGATATAATAGTTTCATTATTGAAAAGGGCAGTATTAAATTGTTCACCTTTGACTTCTGATCTGTTATACTGAAAATTATAACTTTTTTTTGGGGGGGGTCGCCCTAGAGCTGAAGTTACAGACAGTAGTGAGCTGCCGTGTGGGTCCTAAGAACCGAATCTTGGTCCTCAGAAAGAGGATCCCATGTTCTTTTGTTTTGTTTTGTTTTTTATTTATTTATTTATTTATTTATTTATTTATTTATTTATTTATTTATTTATTATGTATACAGAAGAGGGCGCCAGATCTCATTACAGATGGTTGTGAGCCACCATGTGGTTGCTGGGAATTGAACTCAGGACCTCTGGAAGAGCAGTCGGTGCTCTTAACCTCTGAGCTATCTCTCCAGCCCAAATTATAACTTTTTTGGTCTTTCATATTTCAAGTTTTTTCTAAAGTTGTCCTGGAGAAGAAAATACTTTCCTCCTGCGTCAATACTGATAGCCACTACTGCTTTAAAATGGGATTATTCAGGGTTGAGAAGGACCTTAGTTCAGAAGCCCAGCATCAGTCATGGTGGTATTTGCCTGTAATACTAGAACTAGGTAGGTAGAGACAGGAGGATCCCTTGAGCTTGCCTGCGAGCTACTCTTGCCAAATTGGTGAGCTCCAGGTTCAGTAAGAGATCTTGTCTTGCTGGGCAGTGGTGTCACACACCTTTAATCCCACCACTTGGGAGGAGTCAGATCTCTGTGAGTTCAAGGCTAGCCTGATTTACAGAGCTAGGAGAGCCAAGGCTACACTGAGAAACTATGTCTCAAAAACAGAGGAGAGTGATGGAGGAGGACACCAGCTATTGACCCATGGCCCTACACACACACACGTCCACATGCTCATGTGCACATACCCAGCATGCACACCCTCCACAAATGACTTTCAAATGTTGAAACAGTTCTCACATGTGACATTGAGACTGACATCAAATTTTTCTAAATGGCTTAATGTTGTCCTAGTTTTAACAAAACAGTAAGATGGGAGCATGACTGCTAGATGCCAGTTAGTGTTTAATTGCCAGCAATTCACCAGGCAATGAAGTTCTGGGGTGAGGAACTAAATTGGAAATAAGAATGGCTCCTTATAAATTTTTTCAGAAAATTCTATCCACATTTTATACTCTGCGATCTTTTATTACTGAGAAACTTTACTCAGTAACTTACATGTATTGTTTTACTTAGTCCTATGTAAGAAATCATGACTTCATGATGGCATCTTTGATCTCAGTTTATTTTGAATATGACTTTGATTAAAATACCTTTCTTTTTTTTTTTTTTTTTTTTGGTTTTTCGAGACAGGGTTTCTCTGTGTAGCTTTGCGCCTTTCCTGGAACTCACTTGGTAGCCCAGGCTGGCCTCGAACTCACAGAGATCCGCCTGGCTCTGCCTCCCGAGTGCTGGGATTAAAGGCGTGCGCCACCACCGCCCGGCTAAAATACCTTTCTTAAAATAGAATTTATATATGCATGTATGAAGTGCTCTCAGAGAGCATTTTTGGAATTGGCTTAGGTGTTATGAAATGGTTTTGGGTACTGTAACTACATTTTAAAACTTCAAAGTTATTTTTCAGAAAATTAGTATAAATGTTTTTAATCCCACTGCCTCTTGTCAAGGAAATAGGCAAATGCAACTGTGTGGTGTACAGACTCCTGTTAGCTCAAACTGAGATGCTTGCTTGTGAGATCAGAGAAACAAAGCCACAGACCTCTCTCATACTGAAGTGCATTTTCATCAGCTTTCCCCCTCTCCTTGCCTGTCCCTCCCTCAGGCCTGTTCTCAATACCTCTGGCGATACATCTGTGGCGTTTAAGTTGGCTGAAATGTATTCCCACTCCTAAAGTGGGTTTATAGCCCTTCAAATGGTGAACATATCACTTTTTGACAGACAGAATCACCACCAGATGTCTATGTGAATGGTAGCCATTTGTTCATTTTAATTGGCTCATCCATCATTTGTAACCTTCCAGGTCCTTCTTGCCGCCTGTGTTTTTTCTTTTGTTGTAAACGCTGGTGTACAAGAGAATGCTCACATTGCCAGCAACATTTAAATACTCTCTATGCAGAGTGTCCTTGTTCTTATCACTAGTGTACTGCTTTAAAAGTGTTTCACAAGAACATTTTGAATAAAAGATGTTAAAAGATCTCTTCCAAGTCCCCATACATAGAGAAAATGACACATGGGTTGAAATGGTTATTACCAAGACGAGAAAAATGTTGATCTTTAAAATGTAAGAGACACTTAATCAGAAGGGGGCATTTGCATAAGAGCTGACATTGAACCTACTGAAATGAATTGTACTCTGAGCATTTGATGTAGAGGTGATTTACAAAGTACATTTTATTTATTTGTTTTTGAAGATGGCAATATATATGCTGGCATGGAGATATCCTAATTGCTAGCTGAGAACGGTTTCACCAGAAAGGGAAGAGTTAATTGGCATCTGTGTACTCCCAATTAGAGCTTTCTCACCGCATTCCAAGCATAGGCCAGCATCTGTCATTACATTTATGTAAGAAAAAATTTATTCAGAAGCTAAAATAGAATCAACAAGAGGACAGAAGCTCATCTCTGAAATAAGACAGATTTGTAATTTACTTTCAAATAATTCAGTTTCTTTTTTTGTTAACTAGAAAACTAGAAGTTTTGAGTCTCATTTGATCAGGCTGGTACAATTGTAGTATTTACAGTCTTAAAACAGTTTTATTAATATGTTCTGAGTCAGGATTTTAGTTTCATGAAGAGATTAGAAAGAGGTGTCATCTGAAACAAATCTGCTAAGAGTAGAATGTTCTGGAGGTGAAATGTGAATTAATAACTAGATCCCTGCATGCACTCACTGGCTCATACATACATACTGCCCTCTTGTGAGTTCCTAAGTAGACCCCTGCATGCACTCACCTGCTTATACATACATACTACCCACTTGGCTACTAAGTCTCTGCATGTGAGTCAGGCTTCATCCTTTATCAAAAATCCAAGAGTTCTTTTTTTTTTTTTTTTTTTTTTGTTATTTTGCTTTTTTAGAGACAGGGTTTCTCTGTATAGCCCTCTGGCTGTCCTGGAACTTGCTCTGTAGACCGGGCTGGCCTTTGCCTCCAGAGTGCTGGGATTAAAGGCATAGACCATTACTACCAGGCTAACATCTAAGAGTTCTTATTGTGCCCATTCTAGAGATGACAAAATCAACTGAGGATTAGCATGGTTAGCTAAGGCGTGAGAAGTCACCCAGCTAGAAAGCCTCTAATAACCATGTGTGCTGCTCTTCAGGGAAGTTAAGACATGAGATGTTCTTGGGCCAATCATTTAAATTACCTTTCATATTATAAAGGACAGATTGTTTGTCTTAGTAGTAGGGAGGAAGGAGTTTGATCCCAGTGAAGTAAAGGCAAGGATGTAAAGGCCTATATTTAGTCAGAAATATGTAAAAGAATAATAAAAGAGAGAGTGGAGCATGAGCTGTGGCAGGATTCACAGCAATAAGAGTTTGGGAAAGAATGTATCTAATTACTGCTTTTCATGCCATTCCACCATATGACTAAAAGTCAAAGAAGAAGTTGATATTTCTGGAATTATGAGCATTTGAAATCATGACTTTGAGTTTTAGGCTTCTGCTGCATCTGTATAATCCAGCATTTTGCTCTGCTCCACCACCTGAATTTTGTTACTTTTTGTTTATGGTTATTAAACAAACTGTAGTCCTTGCTGTGGGATAAGCCTTTAAATTACAAGAACATGAAAGAACATGATAGAAAAAAACTTGGTTCCTGTTGGACCTGAGCAGCCCCATGCTGAACTCTAAGTTATGTGTGGGCAAAGGGGTATTGGTTAGAACATCAGACCAATAATACCTGATGATTTTTCTTAAGTACTGAGATACCAAACTAGCTCATTTTGATGCTGGTTGAATCTTGGTGACCTGATTAGTATTGTAATTACAACGAAACAATGGGTTCTGTTCTTGGTAACTGCAAAGCCAATAAGCACAATTAGAAGGTCAAAGAACAGAGGGAGGATTATTACCTGCAACCAGCCAGGAGAGCACAGTAGTTGTTCCACAAGCAGTGAGAGCCTTTCGGACAAAGGAAGCATGCGGACTTTATTCAGGAAGCCTGTACATACTTACATACAAAACCGCTTGGGGTGGACACAGTCCTGAGCATACTCTATTTAAAAAGTACACTATTCACGAAGTAACTATGTTCGTTTTAAGACGGGAAGATGGTGGATGCATCCCTGGACCTGTTCAGCTCAGAGTCATGAGGCACATACACATACCTTGTTAAAGTAAGTGGTGGATGAGAACACTTCTGCGCATGTTTAGCTTACATCACAAAGATGGCAGACAGGAATTCTTATGGACACACTTAACTTTTTGCAAGAAGTCTTTAGCTGAAACAAAAGGAGAAGTCACTGTGAAGGTGTGTTCACATACAAGTTTGCCCTTGAGCTGGTCTCATGTGCTGCTGGCATAATTACTTCATTCTTCTATAGGTCTTAGAAATAAATTTCTTTTTTATTATTTATTTATTATCTATTTGGCTGAATGTAACATTTATACATTGTATGAGCTCAAGTTAAGTATTTTCCTGAACAGGCACATGTCTCTACCCCCAACTCTCCCATAGGATTTTGAATTTAAAGGCCAGAGATTTCCTCTGAATAATTTTCCCTCAGATTGAATTTGCTCTAGTTAAAGTTGACTTATTAAAGAGCTGTTGAAGAAATTTAAGTATTAATATATAATATAATACTATAGCACATTCTTACTTTAAAGTATCTTAATTTATTTATTGAACAAATACAAGTGCCAACCTTGTACAGAGCACTGTTCTACATATTTGAGAATCCTATCACTGAACAAATAAACTTCAAAAAAAAAGCCTTTCTTATTATAGAAGGTAGACAGAAAACACACAAAACCAGTATATCATACAGACTTTTAAGGTGAGGGCATTCTTTGGAAATAGTGTAGACTAAGTTAAGTGCTAGAGGCCAGGGGTGGGGCTTAGGATGTGGTCAAGGTAGGCCATTGAGAAAGAATCTGATGAAAGACAGGGAAGGCTTTGCTTGGTGAGTATCTGAGGTGAGCACTGGACACAGAGGGAGCCCTCAGAGCAGGTACTGAAAGGCTGGAATGGGCTGGAGCAGCAGGAAATAGCTCCTTCCAGCTCAGTGGACTAGGCGGTGCTGTTAGGTGTGGTCCCAGGCTCCCCAGAAACAATTCTCCTAAATCCATTTTCTTCTACCATTGTAACTTAAGAACCCCAAAGACTCTTTCAATCAATAGAATAGTGTATACTCTCAAGCATTGATCCTTTTTGCATAGAACTTTAATAACATCTTGGAAAGCAAATAAGGGCTTCTGCCTGTGTGTGGTCCCTTCCCCCCTCAGCTGTGATTTTGATACTTCATGAGGTTGTGCACTTCAGACTATAGTTTTGAATCATCAGAGATTTTTTTTAAAAAATACCTAATTTCTAGCAAAAAAAAAAAAAACGGGGGAATTTTGAATATCAGAAATACTTTACTAGGTTGGTACATCCTAGTAAATAATAGACAATGAAGAATACTGATTTAGTAATAATGATTCCTATTCAGATTTTGATGTAAAGTCATGACACTTTTTGCAAAGACCAGTTAGTAATCATAAATTTTATTCTCTTTCTTTGTGTGTTATTAGAATTCTTAAGTATTTGTAAAGGTTCCATTTAACAAAATAAGTAGAACCTGACCCCCAGCTGTCTTATGAGGGTTGTTGATAATATAAAAAGGTAGATTATGGAATTTACTTTTAAAAAGCAACTACTTGTTTTAAATATTTTACATTGGATTAGATTTTTGTATATTGTATGCAGATTTTGTATATTGATACAAATTTGAGATTATTTTAGTTGCAACATACTGTACATATACTTCTAATCTTGTTCAAGGTATTGTACCTATACAGTTCATTTAACAATGTAATGCAAATTGCTAGTCCTTGAAAATTCTTATTACCAACTAATTAGGATATAAAAAAATGCAAGTTAGTACAATTAAACTTGTAAGTCATATTAGGTATATTTTCAAGGTCAAAGAAATATATTTTAGTTAGGTCATCTTCAAACACTTCAGAGATCTACAGAATATGGCATTTAAAATGCTGACAGTATGCTGTTCAAATGGGACAAGCAGGGCACAAAAGAAAGGACTGCCGAACTTTGCCAAGACAAAGTAGGACAACCCTTCAGAAAATCCTGCTTCACAGATGAGTCTGTCTCATATGCTAAGCCTGTAGGCCAAAGATGATGCCCCAACATTGCAGAGGAACCTTGAGTGACTGTCCAGGCAGCTAACTGTTTCTGTCATTTCTCACAGTTTTTGGAAGTCGCTTGTTTGCACTTCCTGCTTACTCAGTTAATATTATTTCTTTCTCGGGGAGTGGAAGACTAGATAATTATATAGTTTTCCTTGTTAACAAATTCAGAAAAGAAACTCACTAAAGAGGTGTAAAGTATATAAGCTTGAAAAACATCAAAAGATAGTATTCAGTTGGTAATACAAGTTAGGATAGAGAGTGAGTTAGGTACACTTTGGACTCACCAAAGTAGGATAAATAATAGAGTATTTTCTCTGAATTTGTCAAATGTTTATGGACTGGACATTGTTAATGTAATTCTTTTTTTTTTTTTTTTTTTTTTTTTTTTTTTTTGGTTTTTCGAGACAGGGTTTCTCTGTGTAGCTTTGCGCCTTTCCTGTTGCGCTGCCTTTCCTGGAACTCACTCTGTAGACCAGGCTGGACTCGAACTCACTGAGATCCGCCTGGCTCTGCCTCCCGAGTGCTGGGATTAAAGGCATGCACCACCAGCATAATTCTTGACTGTATATATTGTATATACTTATTGTACTTACTATATATATTTTTTCTTATATTAGTTACAACCTTTTATTATTTTAAACAAAAAAAAAAAGGGAAATGTGGTAATATATTGTGTACTCTAATAAACTTTGCCTGAAGATCAGAGACCAGAACAAGCCAGTAGATTAAACATAGATGCCAGGCAGTGGTGGCACACAGCTTTAATCCCAATGGTTGAGAGTCAGACGCCTTTAATCCCAGCACTAAGAAGGAAGTGTAATGGTGGGCTGAGAAAGGTATATAAGGCGTGAAGAGACAGGAACTAAAGTCTTTGGGCTAGAGGTTTTTCAGGCTGAGGAGTCGGTGAGGTAAGAGGTGGTGGCTGTGGCTTGTTCCTTTGTCTCTCTGATCTTCAGGCATATTTTATTAGGGTACACAGTATATCACCACATTTCTGAAGGTGACTGACAGCAGTTGGCGGCAGTAGTCATGCTGCTAATTTACCTCCAAAAGTTTGTGTTTAGCACATGAGAAATACCTGTTTTAGGTTTTGATATACCCTATGGTATAATCAATTGCTATTTGTTATTCTTAGGAGGTTATGCCTGGTCTCTTTTCTGTGTCAGTAATTTAATGTGTCACTTCCTCTACTTAAAGTTAGACGGGTAGATCGTGACACTTTGATTTCATAGGTGAACAGAAGCCCCAGATTGGGTAACCTAGACAAGGCCATGTATCTTATTTCAGCATTTTAGAAGGAATCTTGACTTTTAAAGAAAATTGTGTAAACACATTCTGAAATAACTAGAAACGAGTTGGGTGTTTTTCTTCTGTTTCCCCCTAGGGATAGAAGAAAGAATGCATTACTTGTACCATACTTTCTTTTTTCCTGCATTAACATTTCTTTATTAAGAGTATTTTAAAAAGGTGGTGGTGTTAGCCTTGTTTTGCAGATGGATAATATGAGATGTTAGGAAGCTAAAAATAAACAGTTTGGAAATGTTTTGTTTATAATGTCATATAAAACAAGCTAGGTCTCATATAGTACATTTCAATCCAGTCTGTGGGCAAGCAGGCAAATAATTCAGCCGAAGGTAATGTATATTAAGGTTGAATTGCTATTAGTAGGCATGGAATACAGTGTGTTTATAATTAACTTGTAAATATGCTTTTCAAAATTTTTATTTTGTGTGTGTATGTATGTGTGTGTGTGTGTGTGTGTATACATGTGTGTGCATGCATGCATGTACGTGTGTGCATTTCATGTGTGGAGGTCTGATGACAGCTTGCAAAAGTGAGTTTTGTCTTTCCAGCCTGTGGGTCCTAGAAATCTAGCTCAGGCCATGGGCTTGGTGGCAAGTGCCTTTATCAAGCCATCTCACCATCCCATTGTTTTATTAGTTTTATTGATGCTGCTTAAAAGGCATTTTATCAGTTGAGGTTTATAAATAAATTACTTGATAAATACTGTATTAGTTGTTTTTCTTGTCACTGGGCAAAATAGCTGACAGAAACAACTGAAAGAAGGAGGCTTTGTTCCCCTCAGGTTTAAGGGTACGTAGTCCATGGTGGCCGGGAGGCACGGTACCGGAGCATGTGGCAGAGCTGTTTACATTTCATCCCAGGAAACGGAGGGGGGTGCTGCTTTTCTCCCTTTTCACCCTGGAATGCCAGCACGTAGAATGGTATCATCCACATTTAAAGTGGTTCTTTCCACCTCAATTAACCCAGTTTTTAAAAACCGCTCTAAGACAGGCCCAGAGATTTGTTTCCATGGTGATTCTAAATCCTGTCCAGTTGACAATCAAGATTAGCCATCACAAATGCATGCCAAGCATCCAAAATTTCCAAAGCTCCTATTAACTCTGTGCATGGACTTCTGCCTAAGGGAGCCTAGAGGGGAGCCACAGACAAGTGTGAACCTAACAGGATGCTCAGAGCCCAGAGATGTGAAGAGATTTTGTTATAAAAGGGAAGAAAGGAAGGCCTGTCTGAGGAACTAGTGGTTTCAGTTGAACCTGATATCTGCAGAAAAGGAGAGGGCAGTGGAGAGAGATGGTGTGGAATGGAAGACTGCTTTACTAGCCCAGTACTGTTTTCAGTAGTCAAGAAAAGAAGAGAGTGTAAATTTAAAAAAAGAGTGAAATTAAAGAAAAGAAGGAAGTAATTACCCATGGGCTTTAATGAACTATCTTTATTGATACTTTTCTCTCCATTTTCTCTAAAGATAAATTTTTTTAATTATAACTTGCTTATAGCTTAATATAATTTCCATAATTGGTTTTTAAATTTTATTTTAACCGGCAGAATCTTAAGAAGATTCAAGAAATGGAAAAGACTGATGAATCTAGCCTAGATCTGGAGGACCTGAAAAATGCAGACTGGGTAAGGAACTAGATATACTTTCTGATCAGTTCAGCTTTGAAAAATAGTGTTTGGTTTTGTTTGAATGCTGGTTATTAAGGACTGAAGGATGAATTAGTACATAAATTTGAATGCTTAATTTTACAAGTGGTGAGTATTTCTGTATCCCCAGTAGTAGATCTCCCTGCCACACAGTAAGCCAGATCAAGCCAAATTAAAAGTCTAGGTTTAAAATGAGCAAAGTACCCTGGGTGACTCAAGCCCTCCGAAGTGAGGCCAGGGAGAGAGGAGGAGAACTCACATGGCAGGTCTAGTGACTGGAATTTAAATACCCTGTAGGCGGTCTTGGGGGGGGATGGGACGGGAGGGGGGGACGGGGAGGGGGGGACGGGACGACGACGGGACGGGACACTTGGTGGGCAGGGTTTGGGATTGGGGGTGGGGAGTGAGGCCAAGGTGAGCTCCCAGCTGAACAATAAGTGAATAAATATTTTCATTATAAAAGTTTTTCTTATTGTGAAAGAGCTGCCCCCATTGTGTCTGGAAATATCGTTATTAACATTTATAATTATAAATACCTTAAATAATACTCATTACTCAAAATAGAAGTTCTGTGTCAGGATGTGAGACTAGCAGTGTGGTGCATTTTTTTATCCAATGAACATTTACTGGGTTAGAGGCCTATAGATGCAGAATGAGGGATATGTAGTCTCTGCCTTCCCTAACACAGTCTAGACTAGAGAGGATATTTTCTAGAACAGGAGATTATGGTATTTCCACATGGCACACTTGAGTATACACTCCTTTTCAGACACCATACTAAATCCTGTAGACACTGAGAATCCCTGCTCTCAGATAGAACAGTCTTGGGCACAGGACAGTGGATGTCAGGAAGTGCTAAGTAAAGCATTCCAGATATCAAGGGAGGCACACGTTAGGATTCTGACTTTGAGATTAAAGAACATGGTCAGCAGTTGATCTTACTGCTTTTGCAGAGGACACAGGTTCAGGTCCCAGCACAGCCAGGCAGCTCACAACTTACTCCAGTTCCAGGAGATCAGATGTCCTTGTGGCTTCCAAGGGCTCATACACACACATTGCACATAAACTTACTTAGATTCTCACACATACACAAGTAAAATGGAAATCTTTTTTAAAGGATAGTAATGGTATTATTAAGTGAAAGACTCTTTAAATAGATGCAGATTTGAGAACTGTGAATAAGTTTCCTTGACAGTATTAGTTTTTTTTTTGTTGTTGTTGTTGTTGTTGTTTGTTTGTTTGTTTGGTTTGGTTTTTTTGGTTTTTTGAGATAGGGTTTCTCTGTGAAGTTTTGGTGCCTGTCCTAGATCTTGCTCTGTAGACCAGGCTGGCTTCAAACTCACAGAGATCCGCCTGGCTCTGCCTCTCTAGTGCTGGGATTAAAGGCACCCGGTGACAATATTAGTTTTTGTTTGCCATGTTCCTTAACATCTTTATTAAGAAACACTATAGGGGCTAGAGAGATGGCTCAGAGGTTAAGAGCACTGACTGCTCTTCCAGAGGTCCCGAGTTCAATTCCCAGCAACCACATGGTGGCTCACAACCATCTATAATGAGATCTGGTGCCCTCTTTGGTGTGCAGACATACAAACAAACAGAACACTGTATACATAGTAAATAAATAAATTTAAAAAAAAAAGAAACACTATAGACATGCTTATAATAAGGTGTATGTGTTCAAAGTGTACAATGTGGTAAGTTTTGACACATTGGTGAGTATATCCATATGACCATCACCATAATCAAAATAATGATCCTATCATCCCCCCTTAGTTACTTTATTTCCTGCCTCCCTGCTCTCTGCATTTGCGTTGTCCAGAGTTTTATGTGAGATGGTGATGAGTGTGTGCTGGTTCATACTGAGCTTCTTGCACTGGGCACAGTGTGTTTTAAGACTTGGTGCTGCTGCCTCCTGTATCACTATTACACTTCCATTTGGTACTAAGTGCCACTCCACTTGACAGAGAAATCAGTTCGTTAGTCGTCTCTTGATGGTCACTTGGGTTGTTTCTTGGGTTTGTTGTTATTGTTGTATGTGATGACTCCCCCACCCCCCCTCGTGTAGCTCTGGCTGTCCTGAAACTAGCTCTGTAGACCAGGCTGGCTTTGAACTCAGAGTGATCCACCTGCCTCTGCCTCCTAAGTGCTGGGATTAAAGGCGTGCACTGCCACCACCACCACCAACACCACCAAGTGTACATTTTTTTTAACTAAAGAAGACAAGGTGGAAGGAGAGAACTGATGTTACAGAGTTGTCTTGTAACTTACATATGCTCCATGGGGATACATACCCACATACACATCACACCTAATAATAGTAATAATCACTGAAGTTTTGCAAAATAATAATTAAATAATAATCCAAACTGCAGCAATCACTGACCAGAACCTCACAAACTTCAAGGGGAGTTCCTTTTGCTAGATACCACCTCTTCTCACAACACCGCTCAGGTGAATGACCTGGAAAGATGAGAGTGAAGAGGGAAGCCAATGGAGAAGTTGATGTCTCTAAAGGGGCTCGAGCGGCGGGGAAAGGTGCCTGATGTCTCACCTGATGACCTCAGGTCCATCCTCAGAAGAGAGTGAAAAAAATGGATTAGTGTATTGTAAATGAAAAGTCATCTTGAGAAATGTAACCATTCATTTTATACAGAGAAATTGGTTTGGTTTTGTAGATAGACCCTAGAAACTCATACAAACCTTCTTCTCTATCAGTGAGCTGCACACCTGAGTGTGGAAAATTCTTATGACTTAACTTATGTTTTTAGGTAGCTATTGAAGACACATTAATTTTGATAAGTTACATTTTAGTTAAATACTGTATGGGTTGACTTTTCACTGAAGTAGACAATGATAAATAAGACAAGTAAACCAAGGGGTTAAGGAATAATGCACATTTTAGTATATGATATACTAAGTATTTGATGTAAGTCTCATCTTATTAAAACTCTTGTAGGTCGAGAGCAATTTATTATTTCTAGATAAGAGAACTGATTATAGGATGTGTACTAGATAATATAAAATTGTAATTTTCAGCATTGTATATTTATAAAACACAAGACGTCAAGTCTTCATTATTACTTACTTGTCATTGATGAGATGAACTCAGGCAGGTGAAGCAGCTGCTGGTGCCCAGCTAACAGCAAGTACGGGTATCCACCAGCTCTAGATGCAGCAGTGCTATGCGCTAAGTGCAACACAGCCAAGGGGGAAAGCGTGGACTTACCTAGTCACTCACCGGTCTGCAGGGCAGCTGTATCGTCTCTGCTCTGTCCTGAGAACAGAGCCAAACCACGCTTGAAGAAGCATGAGAAGGACAGCTTGCTGTACTTGTGCTTTTGAAGTCTTTAGTGTCCTCTCACTCACCGATACTCACTGACCACACAATCATATAGCCAGACTCGAAGTCGGTTTGGGGAATACACTACACTTTCAGTAAGCAGTAGTACTGGGGACTGTCTTTGTGGCGTTTTTATTGTTGTGAAGAGACATCATGAACCCAGCAACTTTTATAAAGGAAAACATTTAATTGAGGGGTCTCTATTCCAGTTTCAGAAGTTCAGTCCATTATCATCATGGCAGGAAGCATGGCAGTATGCAGGCAGACATGGTGCTGGAGGAGTAGCTGAGAGTTATACATCTTGCAGGCAACAGGAAGTCAAAGTTACACTGAGCAAAGCTTAAGCCAAAGACTTGGGAGCCCGGCCCACAGTGACCCACTTCCTCCAGCAAGGCCATCCCCACTCCAGCAAGGCCACACCTCCTAAAAGTGTCACTCCCTGTGAGATTATGGGGGACAAATACATTCAAACGACCACAGGGACGTGTGTCTTGTAATTCAGTCTACTCACTTTCTACTCATCCAGTGATATCCTAAAGTCTAATGTGTTCCCTTTCCTTGGTTGGTGTTTTATATCCATGACTTTCCTTTATTCTCTATGACTGTAAGTATTCAGAGAAAACTAGTGGATTTGTTTATTGATGATTATCCATCGTTGGTTCTTTCAGGCACGATTTTGGGTACAGGTGATGAGGGATTTGCGAAACGGGGTAAAACTTAAGAAGGTCCAACAGCGGCAGTACAACCCATTGCCGATTGAATACCAGCTCACCCCTTATGAGATGCTCATGGACGATATTCGGTGCAAAAGATACACCTTGAGAAAAGTAATGGTAAGCACTCAAATGGTTGCCTGTAGCTTATTTGGAAATGGGTTAATCAGTATTATTTCTTCTCATAAAATACTTGATCACTATAGAAAACTTGAAAAATACATTAAGCTCAAAGTAGGAAAGTTATAAATGTATAACTTTATAACCAAAAGAAATTTTGTTATTCTACTGGCTCGTTTTATGTGTCAACTTGACACAAACTAGAGTCATCAGAGAGGAAGGAGCCTCAGCTGAGGAAATGCTCCATGAGATCCCTCTGTAAGGCTTTTTCTCAACTAGTGATCAGTGGGGGAGGGCCCAGTCCGTGGTGGGTGGTGCCATCCCTGGGCTGGTGGTCCTGGGTTCTATAAGAACGCAGGCTGAACAAGCCAGGGAAAGCAAGCCAGTAAGTAGCTCCTCTACATGGCCTCTGCGTCAGCTCCTGCCTCCAGGATCCTGCCCTGTTTGAGTTCCTGTCCTGACTTCCTTCAGTGATGAACAGCAGTGCTGAAGTGTAAGCTGAATAAATAAACTCTTTCCTCCCCAAGTTGCTTTTTGGTCATGATGTCTCATCGAAGCAGTAGAAACCCTAAGACAGTTATGTTGCTTTGCCATTTGCATTCATTTTCCTTCCCCCGCCCTCTCTGTTGTCTGGCAGATACTGCTGTTGTTGTTGTTTTGATACAGAGTGTTGCTATGTTGCACTGGCTGGCCTGGAACCCACTGTGTAGACCAAACTGGCCCAAGAGTGGTCCTCCTGTCTCTCCTTCTGCCTCCTGAGTGCTGGGGAGTCAAGCATGTGCCACTATGCCTAGCTTAATCCTCAGTCTTCTTTCTGCATTTTATTAGACAAAATGGGCTGATTTCAGTTTATAACCTATTATCCTTGTTTCATGTTGTGAATAGTCTGTGTCATTAGTACTTCTAAATGGTTACATACTTTCTAGCTGATGGATGTATCAGAGGTCATTAAACTCATCACCTCAGTATCAGGTACAAGCAGGCTGTTTCGTGTATCCTGTTCTATACGTCTATTAATAGCTATACCGTGAGGTCCTTGAGCCATGTTCTGAGGACAGGCACATCCAGCTCCTCAGCAGGTCATGGGAGCTATGCCTTGAAAATGTCTCCTTTGTGTACCACTTCTCCCACCACCTCCGTCTCCCATTGAGACTGCCGCAGTGGCCTCACTGTCCTGTTTGCTGGGGTTACAAGTGTGTAACACCACGTCTTTACATTTTTAGCCTTTTTCCACTGTCCTGGAGAAATCATGTACCCTTAAGAAAAATATGTATTCTAAGCTGCCAGGTATGGTAACGTCTATTGTGATTCCCAGTACTAAGGGTGTAGAAGCAGAAGGTCTGTCTCAGAAAAGAGTAGGAGGGAGAGAGAGACAGAGGAAGTGAGGGAAAGAGAGTATTCTGTTACTAGGTGAAGAGTTCTTCTAGTTAATTTATGGAATTGTTCAAATCCCTCCCTTTTGCTTGGTTGATCTGTTCAATGCACGGTTGTAAATGGAGTCTTAAAAGTCTCCAACTAGTCTAGAGTTGTTTATTTCACTTTCAGTGTTTGTTTCTTCATATATTTTAGACTGTAATTCGGTACATATTTATTTATTCACTTATTCATTCATTTATTTATCTTTTTTTTTTTTTTTTTTTTGAGACAAGGTTTCTTTGTGTACTGTCCTCGAACTCACTCTGTAGACTAGACTAGCCTCAAACTCTGCCTCCTGAGTGCTGGGATTAAAGGTGTGCCACCACTGGCCAGCTGCAAGTACATATATACTTATAATTGTTAGATCTTCAATATCTAGTGTCTGGTTTTATCATAGCTGTTTCCTGGACATCTGTCTTATCTGCTGTTAATATTGCTGCCCTAGCTCTTTTCTTTCACAGATTACTGTTGGCATTGACTTCCTTGAACATCCTTCACTTTCGAGCTTATTTGTGTTACACATTTCTGTTTTTCTTTTTTTTTTTTAAGATTTATTTGTTTATTTTATGCGTTTGAGTACTTTACCTGCATGTACATAAGTGCACTGTGTGTGTGCCTGGTGTCCAAGGGGCTGAAGAAGGTGCCAGATCCCCTGGAGTTGGAGTTACAGATGGTTGTGAGCAACTACATGGGTGCTGAGAGTAGAACCCAGGTCCTCTGTAGCCAGTGCTCTCCCTAAGCCATCTCTCCAGCTCCTCTTTTTAATTTTTTATTTTAATTTAAATGTAATTCACTCACTGTAAAAATTTAAAAATAGAAGTAAAATTAAAATGCAATTCTACCATTTTGTAATGTATTTACTTCTTGAGATTTTATATTATATATTATTGTATATAATATAATTAAATTATATACTCTTATAATACCATATAAACTTTCCCTTCTGTTGAATATGGTGTAAACTTGATTATCTTGGTTATTTAAAAAGATTCTATATATATCAGTTTTTTTGGTGTTTTGTTTTGTTTTGTTTTTTGTTTTTGTTTTTGTTTTTGTTTTTGTTTTTTTGGTTTTTCGAGACAGGATTTCTCTGTGTAGTTTTGCGCCTTTCCTGGAACTCACTTTGTAGACCAGGCTGGCCTTGAACTCACAGAGATCGGCCTGGCTCTGCCTCCCGAGTGCTGGGATTAAAGGCATGCGCCACCACCGCCCAGCCATATATCAGTATTTTGCCTACATGTGTTTATGCCATGTGCGTGCCTGGTACCCATAGAGATCCAAAGAAGACATTGGATCCCCTGGACCTGGAGTTATAAATGATTGTGAGCTGCCATGTGGGTGCTGGGAATTTAACCCAGGTCCTCTGCAAAATCAAAAGTGCCTTTAACCACTGGGCCATCTTTCCAGCCTTTTTACCATTTTTTTTGTTTTTTTAAACTTTCTTGTTTTGAGACAGGATCTCATGTAACCTTGTCTGGCTTTGAACTCTCAATGCAGCTAAGAATGTTCTTGAACTCCTGGTCCTCCTAGCTGCAGCTCTTGAGTCCTAGAATTAGAGCCTGCCAGCATTCCCAGCTGCTTTAAAATTTGAAAATAATTTAGTTTAAGTACGGAATGCATTTTCATTATTCTAAATGAAGAAACTAAGGTTTGCGTTTGAAAAGTTGCCCTCTCATGCGTTTATTTCTTAGAGGCAACCAAAGTTGTTTTTTGTATTGTTTTCTGGTGATGTTTTGTGTGGCTGCTTCCCTGTTGATTGAGCATGTGCACATCTGCCCCGTTACAGATCCTGCTGTGTCTGTATCTGCTGACTACATTGTTCATAGCATGTGAAAAGCTTTTACATTCCAGTCCACTTCTCATTCGTTTTTAATTAGCATGCAAAAGGTTCACTATGACATTGTCATACGTGTATATTGCTGTCCTTTGCTCGTTCCCTCCTCTCCTCAACTAGTCCTCTTCTGCTCTCACAAATCTGCATAATTTTATGTAGCTAATACAGTCCACAATTTGTAAAAGGTTTATTGTATTACATTTTAGTCATGTGTACATATGTGTGTCTGTGTGTAGGTAAGTGCACGTGAGGGCAGGTGCCTATGGAAACCAGAGGGATCAGATCCCCTGAAACTGGAGTTATAGACATGATGGGGCCGCAGAGGCCCTTGTACTCACAGACTAGCATTAAGGAAAACCGAGAATGTTAAACACAGGGGCCTCTTCTCAATGAAGGAGATAAAATACCTGTTTTCCTGCCCAGAAGTCTGAGAGTGGATTATATTAAGGACCTGGTGACCTTTTTGCTATAGAGGCAGACCTCACTTAAATTCCCCAGAATGATTATCCCAGACTTTTCCCTCCCTAGACCATTACCCATCCTTAGGGGAGATGTCACATGTACTTTATGGCCTTTGACCTCTATGCTATTGGTCAGAGACCACACTAGATTCTAGGCCTTTTAGCTCTAGAACCCACCCTCATGGTCACATGTACTTTATAAAAGAGTTTCTATGCTGTCACACCTTAAGCTTTATTGTATACCTGTAATTGGACTCATTGGACTGATGGTTGCCTGGAAACCTTTCCCCAAATTGTACTGAGATTTAAATATCTGACAGCGAACTGCCTGGCACCAGGTTTTCATTCTTACCTCTTCTCAGATCACTGCTGGCATTGACACCTGCCAGGACTCACACAATGGCAGTTGTGAGCCACTCAGTGTGGGTGCTGGGAACTGGACCCAGGTCCTCTGGAAGAGCAGTAAGAGCTCTAAACTTTACTAAGCCATGCCCCCAGCCCACAGTCTACAGTTACTAATAGCCCAAAGTAATCTATAACATGGGCAAACCAAAGTTGAGCTAATCTCTTATTGTTGATTTACTGTTTTTAATTTTTCTTAATATAAGTTCTAGCCATACAATTACTGGCTCAATGGATATACGTCTGTAAACAGGCAGTGGTTCTTAACCTTCCTAACCTTTTAATACAGTTCCTCATGCTGTGGTAACCCCCAACTATAAAATTATTTTTATTGCTACTTCATAACTAATTTTGTGTTGTTATCAATTGTAATAAAACTATCTGATATGCAGGATCTCTGATATGTAAACCCCAAAGGGATTGGGACCCATAGGTTGAGAACCACCGGTCTAAGGACTAATAAATACTGCCAGGTTGTCTAATATACTTGTAAGCCATCTTGTGTTTGGAAGTCAGATACACATATTTGATGTAGTTCTAATTCTAAAATTATAACTTCATGTGGTTCTAAAGAAGCTGTTTTCTTTACGTGAGCCAGGGCCATAGTGTCAGTTGATAGAGTTCTTTCAACCTTGTCAATGTTTGGCATTAGCAGAGAAGTGTACATCTCAGCTTTGAGCAGCTACTGAAGTGTAGCATGGGTGAGTCATAAAACTTCATTTCCAGAGAGTTGCCAAAGGGAAGGCTGTACAGTGTGAGAATTGGGTGGGTGGCAACTTACTTTTATCTGTTTTACTTCAAATTCAGCTGCCTAAAACTTTTTACTTAAGAAACAGTGCAGAGTTCACAGGATAGTTTTGTTTATTTTTTAAATAACATATTCTTATTTTATGTATTGGTGTTTTGCCTGCATGTATATCTGTGTGAGAGTGTCAGAAGCCTTGGAACTGGAGTTACAGATAGGTGTGAGTTTCCATGTGGGTGCTGGGAACTGAACCTGGATCCTCTGGAAGAGCAGCCATCTCCCCAGCCTCAGTTCAGGGTAGTTTTAAAATAATTCAAAGGAATCACTTTTTGTATATTAGAAAGTTTCTGTTTGTAAGCCATTGTGCCCCACAAATAAGATCAAGTTCCTGTATTTTCTTTAAATATACAATTTGTCCACCTGGAATCATTTCTTACTTCGGTTGTTTTGTTTTGTCAAGTATTCTGTGAACTGAGAATGATCTGCTGGCCCTGGAGCAGTATTTTTTACCTACTCTAGCTTACTTTGTATCCACTTAACTGCTGTCCTCAAAATGAGTGCTGGTCCATAGTGGGGTTCAGGCCCGGACTGTAGCTCTTGTGCCCTGAAGAGAAAGCCAGGAGTGGTCGCACATGCACATAATCTCAGCACTTGGGAGTTGGAGACAGAAGGATTAGGAGTTTGATGTCATTCTTAGCTACCTATCAATTTGAGACCAGCCTGTGCTACATAAGACCCTGTCTCAAAAACAAAAACACCAGAAAAGCAGCTCGTGTGATGTGTTTGTGTGGATGTTGGAACCTGCAAGCCAACTTAACTTTTTCCACTTTCTCATCTTCTTGTTGTGATGGAAAGAATATTAAAAGCATATGAAGATTATTTAGAAGGGATATATTAGAAGTAGAATTCTAAGTATAAGAATGTCTGATTAAGTTGTATAATATCAGTGGATTTAAAAAAATCTTACACACCAGGAAATCCACAAGTAAGGATCATGCCACATCAGCCTCTGGTTCTGCTGGTAGGTCCTGCAGCTCCCCTTCTTAAGCTAGGTACTGGCACTCACATGCTGGGCTGGGCTCTCGAGTGATTGCTGTTGGTGCCTGCCTTGTGGCCTAGTATAGGAGACGTGGAGAAGGGAGTGGTGTGAGGTAAGATCCCAGTGCGGCTGTCATGGGGGAAGGGCCGGGCCTAAGGTGGTAGTTTAGCCTGTTTTGTTTAAGTAAGACTGAGAAACAAAGTTGTGTGTGTGATGGCACATACCTATAACACCAGCACTTTGGATGTAGAGACAAGAAGTTTGGAGGTTCAAGGTCACCTTCCACTGCCTGTGAGTTCAAAACCAGCCTGGGGTACACAAGACTTTACCTCAAAAACCTACCCCTTAAGAAAGACAGAGTCACACCTGTGCCATCTGGGAAGTCAGAATCTTAGTCACTGAACATACAGTGACAATTTCTTGATTCACATCTGTTTGGTTTTTGTTCTTTTGTCTCCTTTTAGGTAAATGGTGACATTCCCCCTCGGTTAAGAAAGAGTGCTCATGAGATCATCCTTGACTTCATCAGATCAAGACCCCCTTTAAATCCAGTATGTAACTTAACACACTCTCCCCAGGGATGGGTCTGTAGCTCTCTACCAAGCTTTCCCTTGAGAGTATGAAGCCTACCTGTAAATTACAGTCTAAAGCACAGAGACACACCTTCGGTTATTTAATACAGTTATTCAGTATGTTTTCACTCACAGCAGTCTGAGTCATAGTGCACAATCTGTCTGAATACCTGCTATAACAGCTGAAAACTAATACCACACAGTTTCTAGCATGAGTTACCTTTCCAGCTCAAATCATGCTACTACACTGCTTAGACCACAGCACAGTGACACTACTTTACACTAAATGTGCGCTCACTTTTAGGTTAACAGTCTGTTGGCAGGGTTTTTCCTAATGACAAACAATGGAATCAGAATACTGTTTGAAGTGCTGTTTGTGTTTCTCCTTACTCTTTTCCTCCTGGCTTAGTAGCCAGCTCCCACCAAACCATGTCAGGCCTATGTGCGTAAAGTAACAGCGAGGGTAAAGCAGTGTTCTTCCAGTTTGTAGACTTGTGCATAATCCATTAGCCTTTTAGATCTTTCTGAAAGAGGGGGAAATGTTGGTGCAGTAGAGAGAGGTCAGACGAACCTGATAGTCCACACTAGCCCCACAGTCTAGCTTGATTGAGCTCTAAGCCAGTTAACCTGCCTCTCTCAGCCTCAGTGTCCTCATTAATAGACCGAAGACAATGATAATCCAAGGTGGTGAATTACAAATGTTGCTTTTGGAAAAGTATTGTGGTTCGCCCTATAATCTCAACACTCAAGAGGCTGAGGCTGAGGGGTTGCCACAAGTTTGATACCAGTCTGGAGTACAGAATAAGACTGAGTCTCAAAAGGACAGCAGTAAAGTTAGTTTCCAAAACAGTGGCATTGAGGGGACATGGCTGTAACTTTAGCAGACCTGACTGCTTTTGAGTTTACCTGAGCACATGTGATCAAGTCGCTGGGAGGCCCAGGAATCTCCTGTTGCATTAGAAGTCTTGACATTGGGGCTTGAGAGAGAGCTCAGTAGGTAAAGGTGTCTGCCACCAGCCTGATGGTTGATCTAGGACCTTTGCCCAGGACCTCACAAAGTGGAAGGTGTAAACTCACTCCCTTGAATTGTTCTCTGACCTCCACTCATGTGTAAACACACAAAAGGAATTATGTATATATAATTTAAAAATTAGAAAGAAGGCTTGATATTGAATGACTTGAATAGTCTTTTATTGGGCAATATTACAGTCAGTGAAGTACAGTTCATAAATCTGTACTGTATGAATAACTAACTATATTAGATAAGAACAGCTAATCAAGTCTCTAACCATTGCACTTCCTTTTCAAGGCCTCAGCCAGAAAATTGAAACCAACCCCACCACGACCTCGGAGCCTCCATGAAAGAATATTAGAGGAGATCAAAGCAGAAAGAAAGCTGCGGCCTGTCTCACCAGAAGAGATTAGACGGAGCCGACTAGGTGAGTGCCCCTTCCTGTGCTCAGGGACCACTTAAGAGTGACCCACAGATTCTCAGTCCTTGTCTCTGGACTCCTCCTCTCTCCTGTGTCCTCCCTCCCTCCCTCTCCTCCAACTGTTGCTCACTAACATGACCGTCACATTTGTTTGCACTTGAGATTGGTATGGCGGACGGTTCTCTCCTCTCTGACGTTGAACCACCTGAGAGCACTGTGGTACAGTGGCGGGGCACTGCCAGCTTGATGCTGGGGTTTGAAGAGACGCTCTCTTTCTCAGCCTGACAACCTGCAGCACAGGAAGGGGTAGAAGGTCTTCTTGCCTCTGTTACATTTTCTGTAAGAACTAAGATCGTGCTGACAGCAGCAGCAGAAACCTTATAAACTAATGTGTACAATGGTAGATGATAGATACATAGTATCACTTCATTTCTTTCAAATCCTTCTAAGTGTGGGTGTGGTGGGTGTGTGTGCACTCGTGTGTGTGCACACTCAGAGGCCAGTGGTCAGCATGAGGGGCTGCCGCCATCTTCTACCACGTGTCTGGAGACCGTTTTTCACTGCATTTGGAGCGCAGGGTTGCAGCTCAGGTAGCTGGCCCAGCAGTCCTCTGGAATCTGTCTGTCTCTCCCCCTCCACCATTGGGGTCACGGCGTTTGCATGAGTGCAGGGATCCAGACTCAGGGCCTCATGCTTGTGCAGCAAGCCCTTTCCCCCTACCATCCTCCAGCTCTGTCTTGAAGGACCGTCCAGAGTGGGCCTGCCATTTTGTGTTCCCTTGAGCACAGCAAGTGCCCCGGGTTGCCGTCTTTGCTCTGCTTACCACCACTGGGGCCTTGAGGAGCTGGTTTACTTGATGGTAGCCGTCCTGACATGGAAGGTGATTTCTCATGTCATTTTGATTTTCATTTCCCTAGTGATTGACGGTTGACGTTTGAGTACGCTCTCATGTAGTTCATGAACTATTTCATGTCACCTTTGGATTGTCTGTTTAGGTTCTTTGCTTTTTTTAAATCAGGGTCATCAGCTATTTTATTATTGAGCTACTAGCATTTGTTAGTATTTGAACATTAACCCCAGGAATTGATGGTCAGCGATTTCCTTTCCCCATAAGTAAGCTGCCTCTCGACTCTGAGAGTCCTGTAGCAGCATCGATGTCAGGAGTGTGCAGCAGATGAGGAGGAGAAGTGCTTTCCAGACCTCCCCTCGTGACCTAACGTCTGGCAGTCAGTCCCTGCCCTCTGCAGGCTCCAAGGCCCCCGAAACATGAGCCTAGAGGGGACGTTGACCTTCAAACCATACACCGTAAGAATTTCAGGAGTGGTTTTTTTCTATTAAGATTCCCATGGAGGGGGCAGGAGGCTGGAGAGACGAATCAGCAGGTAAGAGCACTGGCTGCTCTTGAGAGGACATGGATTCAAATCCCAGTACTCACATGGCAACTTAAAACTGTCTGTAGCTCCAGTTCTAGGGAATGTGCTACAGCCCCCATCCCATGCTTCTGACCCCTGAGGGCACATACATGGATGTACGTGATGTACATACTTACATGCAGGCAAAACACTCAGACATCAAAAATTAAATCTTTAAGAAAATTGTTTTTAAAAAGAAGACTCTCTGGAGGCCTGGGGCTATAGCTCCATGGTTGAGTGCCTGCTTAGCATGAATGAGGCTCTAAAATTAATCCCTAGGCATGGTGGCACATGTCTTCAATGCTAACACTGGAAAGGCGGAGGAGGTGGATGGATCTTTTTGTAGTTTGAGGCCAACCTGGTCTACATGGTGAGACCCTGCCTTAAAAAAAAAAAAAAAAGGAAAGAGGAGAAGAAAAAGGATTTTCATGGGAACACACATCTATAATCCCAGCACTTGGATGGCAGAAGATAGAGGGATTGTAAATTCGAGGCCACCCTGGGCTATACAGTGTGTACCCTAGAAAGAGGAGAGAGGAGGAACAAAGAGAAGGGGCACAGGGAGAGGAGAAGAAAAAGAAACACTGATTGTTTTATTATTTATTTATTTATTTATTTATTTTGAGGAGGGCTGTTGAGTTGAATCTGTAGGTGGCTTTGGGTATATGGATGTTTGTTGTTTTGTTTTGGTTTTGAGACAGGGTTACCATGTAGCCCTAGCTGTCCGGAACTCACTCTATAGACCAGGCTGGTATCAAACTGAGAGAGATCCACTTGCCTCTGCCTCCCAAATGCTGGGATTCAAGGCCTGTGCCTCTGTGTACAGTGGGTATATGGTATATATATAACGGTTTTTAGAGACGGTTTCTCCATGTAGCCTTGGCTGTCTTTGAACTTGCTCTGTAGACCAGGCTGGCCTCGAACTTAGAGATCCACCTGCCTCTGCCTCCCAAGAGCTTCCATTAAAGATGTGTGCTACCACCGCCTAGCTGGTATATGGGTATTTTAACAATATTAATTCTTCCAATCTATGAGCACAGACCATCTTTGTGTCTTATAATTTTCCATGCTATTAATGTTCCTAGTTTATTATTTTTGTGGTGTAACAAGTAATATTGTTTTCTTGTGTTTCTTTTCACATGTGTTATATCAACACACAATACATTTGTCTTATGTTGACTTTCTATCAAGAAACTTGACTGAATTTAATAGCACTTTAAAAAGATTTTTTGGCTGGGTGGTGGTGGCGCACACCTTTAATCCCAGCACTCGGGAGGCAGAGCCAGGAGGATCTCTGTGAGTTCGAGGCCAACCTGGTCTACAGAGTGAGATCCAGGACAGACACCAAAACTACACAGAGAAGCCCTGTCTCCAAAAAACGCCCCCCCCCCAAAAAAAAAAGAAAGAGAAAAGATTTTTATTACTATTTTCCTTTATGTGTGTTGGTGTTTTGTCTGTATGTAAGTTTGTGCACCATGTGTGTGCCTGATGCCTGTGGAGTCCAGAAGAGGACATCAGAAAAGGGACTGGAGTTACAGGTGGTTGTGAGCAGCCATATGGGTACTGGGAGTGCTGCTTATGTGACTGCTCACTGGCTCAGCTAGTATTCTGAAACACGCACTTTCATATATAAAAAATAAAATTAAAAAATTTTAAATAATGACAAATCTACAATATGTTATTCTCTTGGGTTATCATTGGTTATGGCCTAAACATCTTTCATCATTAAACATAAATCAAAACATGATTTATTAGAACATGATCTCCCAACTAATGTCTAAATGATGTATTTACCTACTCTCCTACTGTTGTATTGGCCATTTCCTAGCAAATCTGAAGTTATTATTATTTATTGTACCTTGGCCTCTTTCACGTCACTGGTACTTTTCTAAACATCTTAAATACTATGATCCTTCCTCTTTGTCCTTTTGGTGATACATGGAGCTGAAAAGTGAGAGCCTCAGTTAGGGATTTCACTCTGACCCTAAACAAACAACAAAAAAAGGCAAGCCAAGAATGTAGCAGAGTTGCTAGAATACTTGTCTACCCTGCATAAAGCCCAGGTTCAGTTAGCTTAACAGGTACGAGAGAGAGAGAGAGAGAGAGAGAGAGAGAGAGAGAGAGAGAGAGAGAGAGAGAGAGAGAGAGAGAGAGAGAAACTTCATAGCCCAAGAACTGATAGCATCCCTTTTGTATGAGGTGGTCATTTTATTCAAAAGTTATGTTCCTATACCAGAAAAGAGCTCAATAAAAGATATTAGTAAACTTGATTAAAGAGTCGTTTGAGAATATGTATTATTTTATTTGCTATCCTGAGCAAGGGAAATCTGGAATATATTTGAGTGTGTAGAAGTGAGTATTTTGTTTTTTTGAATGGCAGGTGGAAAATTATTCTCATCAACACAAATCCCTATTCACTTTCCTGAGACATCTAAAACTTTTAATTTGCACATTGGGATGAAAATGCTTAACCACTTAGTTCTTGATCATCAAATATTATTATTTACAACAAACTTATTATATGATGAACATAACTTTTGAATAAAATTGACCACTGCATACAAAAGGAATGCTGTCAGTTCTTGGGGAATGAGGTTCGTCTTTTTTCTCTTTATCTTGTTTTCATTCTCAGCATTTTGTTTTGTTTTGTTTTTGTTTTTGTTTTGTCTTTTGTTTTTTTGTTTTTTGTTTTTTTCGAGACAGGGTTTCTCTGTGTAGCTTTGCGCCTTTCCTGGAACTCACTTGGTAGCCCAGGCTGGCCTCGAACTCACAGAGATCCGCCTGCCTCTGCCTCCCAAGTACTGGGATTAAAGGCGTGTGCCACCACCGCCCGGCTCAGTGTATTTTTTAAATGTTACTTTTTTCTTCATGTTGTTATTCTGTCGTTTTCATAGAACTGGAATTAAGACTCAGGTGATTTTATTATATTTCAGAATTGTATCCACTATTTTCTAGCTAGCCTCCAGGGAGTGCCAGTGAGAGCTCTGACCCTTCTCCCTGTCCTGTCTCCCTGTGTATCCCTAATGGCTGAATTACTTTCTCTTTATTGTTTGTTTTCTTTTTTTCAGCAGTGCGGCCACTTAGCATGTCTCACAGTTTTGACTTGTCAGGTAAAAAAAAAAAAAAAAAAAAAAGCACTTTCACACCTGACATGGGCTGTGTGGTTTCTGTGAATCACATTCATTTGTCTGCTTGTTTAGACATGTCAGAAAAGAAAATTGAAAAGCTTTCTTCTGAGCTGTGGTCAGTAAAATAAAGTAGCCTACCTATTTCAAAGCAGTACACCTAATTAGAACCACAGTGAATGTGCAGCCTCCCAGAAGAGCTGTGCTGCCCTAGGCAGGCTGTGAATATGGCTGCCCAGCATGTGGTAGCTCTCACTGGGTCAGACCTTTTCTGTAAGGAAACAGAAAAAAACAAAACAAAACCAAAAAAACTGTAAAGAAACCATGCCCTGTTCTTTAAAACACTGAGAGCCTCAGTGGGCAGAAATTGCCTTCTGTTCCCCTCTGCTTAATGGGTAGAGCCTGTCATTCATGGCTCTGTGCTGGTCACAGAAGATCACTGTCAGGGCCTCCTCTGATGTATGCCCTAAGTTTACAGTGTGTTTTACAATTTCTGTTTAGTACTCTGGGATAGTGGTTCAATGAATAACCGAAAATGGCTATATTGGATTATAAAACTAGATCCGTTTAAAATAAAAATTTAAATATATTTATGGGCAAATTTTCATATTTTTCATAATTCTTATATTTACTTTTCAAATTTAAATTCTTAATTTCACAAGTCACTGTTTCAAGCTAAAATGAGGTAAGATGTGTTTTTCCAGAATGTTCCTTGAAATGTTATGGAATGCCTCTGAAGTTAAAAAGAATTGTTGGCATATAAATTCATGTTTAACAAGCCAGTGAGTTCTAGTATCTTTTTCTAATGTCATTATTGAATATTTACTGTCTTCTAACTACAAGCTAGTTTCCACATATTTTTTAAATTTTCTGTTTATTTTTGTAGCTCTCAGGCATGACTTTAATATTTTGGTCTTCATTTAACTATTTTTGACTGACCACTAAAGAGCCTTTTCTATTTTCTTTATCCATTTAGCTAATTTTATTTATTTTAGGAACCATTCGTGCAGTGAACCTGTAAAAATTTTAGACTGGAAAATAAAACCAAAATTTTGGACCATGTGTGCTATGGCTAATCTCTAAAAGCTGGCCACTGTCACTCTGGATATCTGCTGCTCATGTTTCCATTGGTTGGATAAGGAGCAGAAGGCTACGTAAACATACGGATTGCAGGCTGGAGTGTGGCTGATCAGGACAGTATGCATGCTCTCGCACATGATCTCTGGTGTTCTTACAGGCTCATGGTGGCCCTGTGTCAGGGAAAATCAGGGCAGCACAGATTTGTTGTCCGTGTTCATCGTCTGCTGTAGTCTGTCTGTGCCATGGTGGTGTTCCGTGTGGTTCCCAGAGCTTCCCTGTCGGCTGCTTGTGCTGCTTACGTGTTTTCATTGTTGCATTTGATGATAAGTGGGAAAGATTAATCCATTCTCAGTTTTAAAGACTAAAGTACATCTTTGTAGTAGAAGAATGAACAGACTAAGGAGTAAACAGTCTACACATGTAGCATAGATAACGACTTTGAACTTGAGTGCAGAGTGGGACATAAGCAAGTATATTCTTCTGTTCAAGGGTGTCTTAGAAATATTTCTTAGTGAAAATCCTAATAAGCCATTCAGCATCAATTGAGGTAAGTCTGGTTTATTTTTTCTTGCAAATATTAGCTATATAATCCATGTTCTTCTAGTCACATTTCCTCTAAGTAAATCAGCAGACACAAAGTTATTCAAGTATTTAATATGAAGGGTATGCCTTTTAGACTCTGAATTTAAAATATGGTAATTTCTAAAATCATCTCTATTGTATGTCCTTAACATTTGCTCTGCTTATAGATATTATCATTTTTTTTTTCCCTCAAGAAATTCTTCCTTTAAGAATTTGACTCTTTTCAGGTATGGTAGCACATACCTTAATCCCAGGAGGCCAGCCTGGTCTACAGAGTGAGTTCTAGGACAGCCAGGGCTACAAAGAGAAACCCTGTCTCAAAAAAAAATAAAATAAAATAAAAAATAACAGTATGACTTTTCTCACTTAATACACTGAAATAATAGTATTTATTATTTCAACAGTAAATACAAATAATCAAATTCCTTAAAATGTATTGTGCCAAGTCTTTTTGTTGGGCGGGTGCTGAGGACCGAACCCAGGGCCTTGTGCTTGCTAGGCAAGCGCTCTACCACTGAGCTAAATCCCCAACCCCTGTGTCAAGTCTTATAGGAAATGAGACTTGCACAGTATCTGGTCTTGGAGCCCACCGGAAGCCTCCTGGCAGAACTTTTTACCAGTCACATTCCCCTCAAAGCTTTGAACTTCTACATCTCTGTCAGTGAGCCACAGGACAGCTGCTGGTCTCAGCATATTGTTCAGGGAACCATCAAGCCATTGGAAAGCTTCTCCTGTCCCCTACGTTGACAATGAATTGAACCCAAGACAGCTTTTGTCATTTAGTGGCTTTCCCTAAATTTCAGTTCATATGTTATTTTGCCAAGTTGTGTCTGTGTAGGGGACTAATATGGCTTGAATTCCCAGAGTGCTGTACAGGGTGGGCAAGTGCTAAGCCACCTGGTTACTTCCCTAGCTCTTTTTTTTGTTTGTTTGTTTTTTTTTTTTTTGGTTTTTCGAGACAGGGTTTCTCTGTGTAGCTTTGCGCCTTTCCTGGGACTCACTTGGTAGCCCAGGCTGGCCTCAAACTCACAGAGATCCGCCTGTCTCTGCCTCCCGAGTGCTGGGATTAAAGGCGTGCGCCACCACCGCCCGGCTTTCTTTTTTTTTTTTTTTTTTAAAGTGGTCTCACGTGGCTCAGGTTGATTCACACTTGCTGTATAGCCAAGGATGACCTCTGACCCTCCTGCCTTCACTTCTGAGCCCTGAAATTACAGGGAATACTAGCATGCCTGAGTTTATGTGTGCTGGGCCTTGAACCCAGTGCCTATGCATACTAAACAAGCACTTTCCCAATGGAGTCTCTTTGTTTGAGGCAGGGTTTCTCAGGCTTGCTTTGAGTTTGCTTGTATCCCAAGCAGACCTTGATCACTGAACGTGGCGATTCTCCTGCCTCAGCCTCCCAAGTGCTGGGATTGCAGGCATGCACCACCATACCAGGCTTTGGTTTTTGCCAGTTGTATTAGTTAGGATTCTATAGAGAAACAGAACTGATAGAATGAATTATATACATAATATATATTATATGTAGATAACATACACAAATATCAATTAATAGAGTGTTTTAGCTTACAAGTTGTGGTCCGATTATCCCAACAATGGCTGTCTGCTGTCTCATGTCGGAATGTCCAAGAATCTAAAGTTGTTTGGTCCAAGAGGCTGGATGTCTCAGATGGTCTTCAGTATACCAGTGAGGGAGTGAACTTGCCAGTGAGAGTGAAAGCAAACAGGCACAGAGCAAGCTCTTCCTTCTTCTTCTGTGCCCTCATGTAGGCTGCCACCAGAAGGTGTGGCCTAGTTAAGGTAGATCTTCCCACCCAAAAAGATCAGGATTTAGGGTGGGTCTTCCCGCTTCTAATGACTTAATTAAGAAAAATCCCTCACAGTTGTGCCCAGCTGCTTGGGTTTTGGTTAATTCCAGATGTAGTCAAGTTAACAACCAAGAATAGCCATCACACCAACACTATTTAAATATTTTTAATCTAAATGATATTAACACAATTTAAAAATTGTAATCTACCCTGGATCTGAAGAGATGGCTTAGTGGTTGAGGGGACTAATGGGTCACTCTTCTAGAGGACCTAGGTTCTATTTCCAGCACCTGAATGGCAGCTCACAACCATCTGTAATTTCAGTTCCGGGGGAATCTAACAACCACTTCTGGTCTATACAGGTGCATACCTGATGCACATCCGTACATGTAGGCAAAACTCTCGTACACATAAAATAAAAATAAATATTTTTAAAAAATTAATCTACCTTAAATGACTTCTGAATTTTCTTAAGCAGTAACATGAACAAAAAAAATGCAGGTGTGGGGGCTGGAGAGTGGCTCAGAAGTTAAGAGCACCGACTGCTCTTCCAGAGGTCCTGAGTTCAATTCCCAGCACTCACATGGTGGCTCACAACCATCTGTAATGAGATCTGGTGCCCTTTTCCATATACATAATAAATAAATAAATCTTTAAAAAAAAATGTAGGTGTGATGTAATAGTTGAGGGTTTTTTGTTTTTTTTTAACAGCATAGTAAATGAATATGTAGCCAGTAAAATCTCTTTGCCTTGACAGTGTGAGCCCAGTCTTGGGGGCTGGCTTCATTCTTGTTGCTCACTCTCTTTGTGGGAGGCGAGTTGTCTCCCGAGCTTCTGCTGGAGCACGAGTGGCTGAGGAGGCACATGAATGTGCACAGTTCGTCTTTTCTTTCATATAGTTCTTTATTTTGGTTTTGTGTTTGTGTTTTGTTTGTTTTGTTTTGAAACAGGGTCTTACTGTGTAGCCCTGGCTACCCTAGAACTCATTATGTAGAGCAGGCTGGCCTTGAACTCAGAGAGATTTTCCTGCCTCTGCCTCCTGAGTGCTGGGACTGTAAGTGTACTCTTTAAGATCACATTAAACACTTACTGCCTTTTTTCTTTTTTCCTTTTTTGTTGTTACTAGTTTTTGTTTGGTTGGTTGGTTGGTTTGGAAACAGGCTTTTACTCTCTGGCCAAGGCTAGCCTCCTGCCAGTACTCCTGCCTTAGCCTCTCAGGTGCTGGGATCACAGGAGTGAGCTACCAAGCCTGGCTTCTGTTGTCTTGAATAGAAATTAATCTTCTACCATCTTTTGTCTTCTGGAAAACTTGTAAAATACTTTTCTAAAGTACCTTTCCCTGTATGTTCTTATGAAAGGTTTATTTAATGATTTTTACCTTTATAATTTGTATAAAATCTTGCTACCTTTTCCATTTTCCCCTTTTACTTTATACAACCAATTTGTCTTAGCTACTTAATACCTGAGGTGTTAATAACAAAGTAAATAAATATGTGAACACAGTGTCAGGTTCTCTTCATTAACTCTTTCCCCAGCCAATTCTAATAGTGTGGACCTGTGATCCCAGCATCTGGAAGACAGGCAGGAAGATAGTCTACATATCAAGCCAGGGCTCAAAAAAATTTTTTTATTATAAATTATTAAGCCCTGTCTTCTCCCTTTTCTTCTCTCTCCTCTTTTGTTCCTTCAGTCCTCCCATCTTTTCTAGCCTGTTCAAATCTTCTACAATTTTTGAAGGGCCTGTTCTCTGGCCTTCCTGATCTATAAAAATCATAAAATTATTATTATTCTTTTTCTTTTTTTTTTTTTTTTTTTGGTTTTTCGAGACAGGGTTTCTCTGTGTAGCTTTGCGCCTTTTCTGGTACTTACTTGGTAGCCCAGGCTGGCCTCGAACTCACAGAGATCTGCCTGTCTCTGCCTCCCGAGTGCTGGGATTAAAGGCGTGCGCCACCACCGCCCGGCTTCTTTTCTTTTTTTTTGAGACAGAGTTTCTTTGTGTAGCCTTGGCTGTCCCAGAACTAGCTCTATAGACCAGGCTGGCCTCAAACTCACAGAGATCCACCTGACTCTGCCTCCCGAGTGCTGGGATTAAAGACGTGTGTCACCACTGCCCAGCCATTAAATTATTTTATGTCCTAGTAGATGGCCTGCTACTTGCAATGTATCCCAGGCTATCAAGCTCATAGTAAGCCTTCCTGCCTTAGCTTTGTGTATTACAAACGTTTACCACCACACCTGGCCAGAAATTGTAAATATTAAATAAGAATATATCATTGTAATAGGAAGTGATATATATTGTTCCTTTAAATAATGTCAAGGAAAATGTAAGAATACATTTATAAGGGGGCTAGAGATATAGCTCAGTTGGTAGAATACTAGCCTAGCATGTACAAAGCCCTGGGTAAGATTCCTAGCATCATAAAAACTGAGCATGGGGGTGCACATTTGTAATCCTAGCACAAGAAGTGGAGGCAGGAGGATCAGAAGGTGATCCTTCTCAGCTACATAGTGAGTTCAAGGCCAGCCTGGTATACATTAGATCCTATTTTTTAAAAAAAATTAATAAGAACATACTTAAATACTGAGTGTTTTCTACTTCAAGGATATAGATATCACTTGTTGAGAGGAAAATAACCTCCAATTACAATGCTTTCACCTCCCAAAGTCTTTCTCAGTTTAGTGTCTAGAAGGCCCGTTACCCAACAAAAGCTTCATCGGTGATTCTGTATACAAAGAGCAGGTGATTGCTGTGGTCTGCACATTAAATTATGAACGGATTGCCACATTTTCACTTCTCCAGTTTCATAGTTAGCTATTGTGGGGGACCAGCCCCCATACTTATTTACCCCAGGAACTCTTGAGGAGTGAGGGATAAGAGACTTAGTTAGAAATAGAGTGGAGAAAAAACACGGGATAGACTCGGGTGAGCCTGGATCCTTATCCACTGGCCCATAGCTTTATTCCAAAGGTTTATTTATAACAGTATCACGGGTGGATCAAAAGACCTCCCCCTTGCTAGTTACAGTCAAGTGTAGACCCTTACAAACACCTGGTACCCAGGCCCGTGGTCCAATCAACCTCTTACGCAGTCCTGCTGGGTACAGCCACTAGGAAACCTAGTGGGCTCCAACAAGCTGTTTGAGGTAATCCATGTTAAGTCTTTGTTAGAAATGCTCAAGAAAATCAATTCCGCTTTCATGGGAGGATTCCAGGCTAGAGTACCAAAAAGCAGGCCTTGGGAATCAGCACTGGCCCACACCACTGTCAGTCAAGGGCTTGGGTTACTTAGAAGGAGAGCTGAAACCAGTGTTAGATTGACTAACATAGGCTAACATTGACTGTACTAGGCCCAGTATGTCAGTCACAGTTACTAACCTGCTTAACCCTCATAACCAGCTACATCGGTACGACTCTGCTTTACAGGGGAGGAACTGGAGGTTAGAGAGCTTACCCAGCCAGCTAGCAGTCGAGGTAGACTTTGAGCCCGGTCTCCGTTATGCCAGCTGTATACTGCTGTGTTTTCTCTCGGATGTTGAAGGGCTTTCTCATTCAGATGTGAGCCCTTAATAATGTAAATCTGCTGTGTTGAGGAGATGTGCCCCAGATTCTTTGTGCTTACATAAATGTGTTTACAGGAGTATAGATCTTAGCTTCCCTGATTTTTAGGACAAGACATTTTTAGATCTTACCCTAGGGAGACAGTGTGTGCTGTGTCTTTCCTCTACCCACCACTGGCCCTGTAGCATGAGTACAGCCAGCTTCTGTAAGCCTCAGTTTATTTCACTTACCTAGGATTTCTCCCAACTCTGAGTTCTAAACTACAAATGTGGATATACAGTTATTCATTTTCAATTTTCCTGTAATCTGACAATAGCTTTAACAAATGTTCCATATGCACAGGCATGGCATCACTATACTGAGCCTTTGTGTTTTATTTGTGTGGCATGGAAATGCTGTCACCTGGTTGTGCTTCTAACACAGATTCCCTTTCCTGGCTTAAGAAAAGGTAAGCTTTTGCCTTTCTCTTACTAGATGTCACTACCCCAGAATCTCCACAGACTGTTGGGGAATCATCTGTGGTGAATGGAGGCTTGACATCTCAAACAAAAGAAAATGGGGTGGGTGCTGCCCTGCAAGGCCCTGCACAGCGGAAGAAGCTTCTCAAAGCCCCGACCCTGGCTGAGCTGGACAGCTCTGACTCTGAGGTAAGGATGCCAGGCATGGAGAGGCCCTCTGACCCTGGTCGTCCCCCCTCCCCCCCCCCCACACACACTTCCTTGAGCTCTTTCCTCATCTCTTCATGGTTCAGTCAGTAAGATTGAAGTTAACGTGGCTAGCAGGAAGGATAGTTACTGTTGTTACTACAGACCAGTGTAGTGGATATGCTCAGGAAAGAGCTACTGAAACTGAGATCTGTAGTCTTAGATTCTAAGTAGGAGTAAGAAAGTCAACAACCTTAAAACTCATGTGACTGTCATCTTTGTTTTGAGAAGGAGAAAATAAAGTTGAGACAGTTTCTGTAGGTTCTTCTCCCTCTGCAGCACACACAGACACATGTAGGATGGTTCTTTCTGTAATTGTAATGCCAACAAACTTCAAGAAAAGAGCTGTTTGCCCTGGAGTTTTTGCTTTACTCTGTGCCCTTCAGGGGAGAACGCTCATCTGCTCAGTTTACACACATCCATGCTGCACCTCCTTCATCTGCTGCACTACGGAGTATCAGAATGGCCTGTTGCTGCTTGCTAGGTCTCCACTGCCTGGCCCTAACTTAGACTCTTCCACTCTTCTCTATGGTGCATGGGCGCACCTACATCATTGTCATTGTTGGCTCCATCTTCCCATGTCCATCTGAGTTAAAAATTACTACTTACTTCTTTTATTTTCTGTCTCCACCACCATCCAAAACAATACCAATAATATGGTTTCTCTACTAGAGGTTTTTCCCAACAGGGGTAGGGAGATGGTCTGGTGGGTAAGAGTGTTTGCTGTGCAAGCAGGAGGAACTGAGTTCAAATCCCAGCACCTAAGCAAAAAGTGGGATATGGATGCACCTATGCCTGTAGCCCCAGCACTGTCGGGGTATGGAGACAAAAGGATCACTGGCACTTGCTGACTGTCAACTTGGCTCCAGGTTCAGAGAGAGACCCTGTCTCAAGGGAAGAAGGCATAGAGTGATACCATCAGATAACAGACATCCTTCTCTGGCTTCTTTGAAGACATGTGTACTTGTGCAATCAAGTACAAATGCGCACACACACACACACACACACACACACCTGTTACTGACATCAGTGTCTTACTGTTTCACCTGTTTTTCTTTTTAAGCTTCCCAGATTACAACCAGCACAGATCTTTTATCACCCCTCCTTGAATGCTTTGGAAGGCAGATACTTCATGTTTCCTAAGGATATAGATGTTGGAGAGCTGCCCCCGATCCCCACTGTGAGATGCTTGTGACCCATTATCAGTTAGTGTACTAAGCAAGCACTTAGGTGTCCAGAAGGGAAGTGAATGTTGGTGCCTTTGTCACTAAATGCTGGATAAAGTAACTTTAGTCAGTAATGGGAGAAACCACAGAGTTATGGAACAAAGTAAATGACCTTAGACAAGGGCCTAGAATTAAGCACATTTCTCTTCTTGTGTTCATTTTTAAATTAGTGGGGTGTTTTGGTTTTGGTTTTGGTTTTTTGAGACAGGGTTTCTCTGTGTAACAGCCCTGGCTGTCCTGGAACTCACTTTGTAAACCAGGCTGGCCTCAAACTCACTGAGATCAGCCTGCTTCTACCTCCAAAGTGCTGGGATTAAAGGCATGCGCCACCAGCACTCGGCCTTAAATTGGTGTTTTTAAGTATAGTCACATGTATGTCCACGAGTGCTTTGTGTTCATTTTTAGATAAAAATTTTATGACTTCTAATTACATTAAATCTTTAGTGTTTATAAAGCACAGATATGCAGATGGCTTATTCTAAACCAGCTGTTGTTCACACTGGGGCTTTGTATTATGTTGTCCAAGTTTCTGTTGATGGGGCTGGAGAGATAGAGCAGCAATTAGGAGAGCTTGCTGCATACTCACGAATACTGGCGTTCAGGTCCCAGGGACCACATGACAAGCCAGGTATCCCACATGTGTTTGTGGCTGGGGCTCTAGCTCCTAATGGGGCAGAGAACAGAGACGGGAGGATTTCTGGGCTTGTTGGCTTCCCCAGGTTCAAAAAGAGACTTTGCCTATGTGGGGGACATGCTGAGGGGACATGTCTTGAATCCTCTTATACACACATAAATATTTTTTGTAAAAGCTTCTATTGATGAAACTCAACTTTAATTTAATATTGGTAGATAAATTGTATTCATCTGCCAGGTGATGGTGCACACCTTTAATCCCAGCACTCGGGGACAGAGCCAGGCGGATCTCTGTGAGTTCAAGGCCAGCCTGGTTTACAAAACGAGATCCAGGACAGGCTCTAAAGCTACATGGAGAAACCCTATCTCAGTGGGAAAAAATTGTATTCATCCTAAACATCTCTCTCAACATCAGCTACTTCCAAACTATCTTTTACCTGATTAAAACCAATATATATATGAATATATATGTATGTATATGTGTGTGTGTGTGTGTGTGTGTGTGTGTGTGTGTGTGTGTGTGTGTATATATATATATATATATATATATATATATATATATATATATATATATATATATCTTGTAAAAGCAAGATATTTACACAGGTAATGAACAAAACACCTGGTTAATAGTGAGAAATAGTGAAGACAGTCCTCCACATGGTACCTGCCCTCTGAGTGTGTGGAGAGAACACTGGCCCAAGCATTTTACGTTGTTAACTGTCAGTGTATCCTAACATGCTGAGGAGTGCCCATCCGTCCGTCTGTCCCTGCATCCTCCATTTGGTGAGACGGCCAGTCCTTTTATCCTCTAGCAGAGTGGTCAGCCACCTGATGATGTCAGTCTTCTGGGTCCAGAACTTGGGGCTAGTCCCCAGAAATATGAAGCAAGGAACAAAGTTTCCTAATTTGGGAGATGGTTCTCCCCCTATTCCTCTTTTAATTTCTCATGTCAGGAAACCCCTAGACCAACATTGATTGCTTGACTTGCTCCTCTTTGCTTTCTAATAGTGGCCATAAATGCAAAGCTGTTAGGTGTTTCCGATATCACACAGTAGACTCTATTCACTTTGGTAAATTTTGTTCCCCGAGTCATGTATTCTTCCACTCTTTGTTTCTTTTTCACCAAATTCTTCTTTTTCCTCAGTTTTTTTTTTCCATTCAAAGTTTCCATTGTTGAATGTCTTCACTAAGTATCAAATGCAGAGGCAGACGTGTAATGGCATTAACCTTCCAATTGCTTCTAATTAAATGGGAATTAAAAGCATGCCTGATGTGACACATGTTTGCCAGGCAGAAGTTCAGAGACTGAAGTTCTGGAAGGACTAGAGAAGCCTCAGTACTGGTTATGTGCCTGTAACAGGCAGGCAGGGTCCTTCCCTGTTTCTGTGTGATGGTGGTCTTGCCGGGCCCTGGCATGCGCATGGGGTTCTCACTAGCCAGACTCATCGTGCACACATCTTCCTCATCCCTTCTATGTCTGTCTGTGGTGGCTCTGCTGACTAGCTGAGGCTGTACAGTGAACAAGTAGAAGTCTCAAGAAGGGAGGAGAGGCTCATCTTCTCCCTTCTCCTCCTCTTTTTTCTTCCTCCCTACCCACTTACTTTTCCAGTTTGCCTGAACATTTCCTCCTGTCTTGAGAAGCATACAGATCCCTTGCTTTTAAACACCAAAATATTTTGTTGTTGTTGGTTTTTGTTTGTTTTTTCCAAGACAGGGTTTCTCTGTGTAGCTTTGGAGCCTATCCTGAAACTCGCTTTGTAGACCAGGCTGGTCTCGAACTCACAGAGATCTGCCTGCCTCTGCCTCCCGAGTGCTGGGATTAAAGGTGTGTACCACCACTGCCCAGTCAAAACATATTTTTACATCAGATGCACACAGAAGTATTATGTCCAAGAGCTAGAAATGGAATGGGAACTACAGCTAAGTCCACCCCGCACTAGGACCTCTTTCAGGACCTCATGGAACACTGGGAAGTTCATTTCCATTAGAAGAGCAAGTCTTGGGGCTGAGCCTGGTGGATAAAGCTCTTGTTTCTAGTCTGCTTTCCAGTTGCTGTGGCAAACACCATGCTCCAAAGTAACATGAGTTAGAATGGTTTATCAGCCTATAGATGACAGTCCACCATTAAGGGAATCCAAGGCAGCAGGCGCTTAAGGCAGGCCCTGAAGGCAGGAAGCAGACAGGTCCTGGAGGCATGCTGCTTACTGGCTTGATCTCTCCTCCCTGTCCCATCACTTTCATCCCTAATTTTAGACCCCTTGTAGTTCGCCTGGAGCCTTTGACATTGTCATTTGGTATCTCAAGTTAAAGTGTCTGTCTACTAGGGTGTTATCCAGTAGCTCGGGATCTGAAGAAGTGTACAAATTTGCTGTTTCAGGAGGAAACCCTGCACAAGTCCACCAGCAGCAGCAGTGCGTCTCCCTCCCTCTATGAGGACCCGGTACTGGAGGCCATGTGCACAAGGAAGAGTAAGTGCATACTTTACAGAACACCTGACCCAGAGCAAGGGCCACCGTACTCTGTCATCATTGGGATAGAGAACTAACCCTGTACGTCATGTCAGGAGCAGACAGGCTCGGGTGCCTTCCCAATTAGTAACTGCCTGGACAGTTAATAGATCAGTCAGCAGTGCACGCGCACTTTTTAGATTAATGACCTCCTAGTCTGAATTTAAGCTCAGAAGCACTAAATAACCATATTTGTTCCTTACCTGCCAGGTGTAACATACGTACAGCCATGCCCAATGTATAGGTAGTAAAAACACTTTTATAACTCTTGGGCAGGGGATTCTGAATACAATATCTAAAATTAAGAGATTTCTAAAGGCTTTCAGTAATGCGGAAATCATTAAGGGTTAGAAATTAATTTGTTGAGCCAGGCGGTGGTGGCACATGACTTTAATCCCAGCACTCAGGAGGCAGAGGCAGGGTGGATCTCTGTGAGTTCGAAGCCAGCCTGCTCTGCAGAGTGAGTTCCAGAACACCCAGGGGTGTTACACAGAGAAACCTTCTCTGAGGTGGAAAAGATATTCTTAGGGAATAGAGAGATGGCTCAGTAGTTAAGAGTACTTGCTGCTCTTGCAGTGGACCTAGGTTAGGCAGCTTACAATTATCTATAACTCCGTCTCTTTGGCCCCCTTAGGCACCAGGCACACACACGGTGTACATAGGAACACGCAGGCACAATACTCGCACACATAAAATAGAAACAAATCCTATTTGCTTATTTATTTATTTATTTTGTTTTGTTTTGTTTTTTGTTTTTTTCCTAGACAAGGTTTCTCTGTATAGCCCTGGCTGTCCTGGAACTCACTCTGTAGACCAGGCTAGCCTTAAACTCACAGGGATCCACCTGCCTCTGCCTCCTGAGTACTGGGATTAAAGGCTTGTACCAACACCACCCAACTAAATCTTTTTTTTTTTTTTTAAGATATTCTTAAAATACTGGCTTGAGTTCTCATATTCTTTTGAAACAGGGAGGATCTCTTGTACTGCAGGGTGGCTTTAATTAAACTCTTAATCCTCCTGCCTCTCCTTCCCAAGTTGGAATATGCTGGGATTACATAGCATTTCAGTTGCTTGAACAGATTATTTAAAAACAATAGGGGGCAGGCAAGATGACTCAGGGTAAAAGTACTTGCCATGCAAGCCTGATCACTGAGAGTTCTGTCCTCATGGTGGAAGACAACAACTGACTGTTAAAAGTTGTCAGAGTCCTCTGACTTTGCCATGTGCATTGTTACAGAGTGCACATGTGTAGTCACATCTCAACACACACACACACACACACACACACACACACACACACACACACACAAAGTCAAAGCTGGCTTTGGGGGTTGGCCAGGCCCATTAAACTTCACAGAGGCCCTGGAGCTGGCGCTTTAGCCCAGTTCTAAAGTACTGACTGCCTTAGCATACACAAAGCCCAAGATTTGAACTCCAGCACTGAACAAAACCAGGTATGGTGGTGCTAGCGTGTAACCAACACTCAGGAGGTAGAGCTGATAGGAGCAGAGCAGCAGTTTGGGGGCATCCTCAGCCATGTAGCAGATTTGAGGCCAGCCTGGACTACATGAGATCCTGACTCAAAATAAATAAGTGAATAAATGAATACTACAGAGCCGCCATCCAATTGTGTAATGAATTTCAGTATCATTCTTGACTGGAAATGACGTTTTTCACTTGCCGCTATAGTTTGCCTTCATGGGATAATCTAAGGCCATGGATCCCACTCAACTATGTTGACTCTTACTTTCCTGCCCACTGCATGAAGCAGCCTGTAGAGTAGGAGGAAGTGATAAATAGAACTGTGACAGTGTAACTTACTTCTAATATCCTTATTCCTTCACATAGTGAATCCAGAGCCATTCATAGTAAAGATTATCCTGAACATTGCTAGTCAGTATTGGGGCTACAGTTCAGAGACTAAATGCTTGCTTGCAGGCCCAAGTATGTAAAACTTAGGTTCACTTGAATTTTAATATAGTTTGGGTTTCTTTTGGGCCATACAGAATATATGTATTTCTGTGGGGTTTTTGTTTGTTTGGTTGATGTTGATTGAATTTTAAATGGTCTTTTGATTTTTAAAAAAAAAAAAAAAAAACAGTGCCAGATATTGGGGTAGATGCTAAAAGATCAGAGAGACAAAAGAACAAACCACAGCTACTTCTCACCTCAGCAACTCCATGAATCCTCTGACTGAATGTCTCTGAGTCCTCAGCCAAAAAGGCTTTAGCTGAAAAGCCTTTATTTAGTTCCTGTCTCCTCATGCCTTTCTCCGCCCAGCCATATTACTTCCTTCCTAGTGCTAGGATTAAAGGCGTGTGATTCCCAAGTACAGGGATTAAAGGTGTGTGCCACCACTGCCTAGCATCTGTGTTTAATCTAGTGGCTTGTTCTGTTCTCTGATCTTCAGGCAGATTTTATTAGGGTACACAGTATATCACCACAGGTTGGTTGGTTTTTCAAGACAGAGCTTCTCTATGTAGCTCTGGCTGTGTTGGAACTTGCTCTGTAGACCAGGGTGGCCTCGAACTCAGAAGTCTGCCTGCCTCTCCCTCCCAAGTGCTGGGATTAAAGGTGTGTGCCACCATGCCCAGGTATTTCTGTTTTTTTTTTAAATAGGAACAGAGGTCAGCTGTAAGGTTTATGGAAAGTAAAATGAGGGCATTTGCACATACAGATATTTTTTAGCTTTGGAGCCTTTCCTGTAACTCACTCTGTAGGCCAGGCTGGCCTCAAACTCACAGAGATCCATCTGCCTCTGCCTCCCCAGTGCTGTGATTAAAGACGTGCACCACCACCGCCTGGCTATTTTTTTGTGGGGGGGTGGGACACATACAGATCTTAAGGCTAATCATAATATGTTTAAATGTGAACTTGAATGGATAGTAAAAGCATTGAACTTTTCCCCCATTTTCCTTGCTGTTTCTGTAGGAAGTTTATCTAGAAACAACTTTTGGAACAGTTCTGTCTCTTTCCTCTGAGCTGCTGTCTTAAAATAGCTCTCCACTGAAATAAGTCCTTCGTCTTTGAATACAGTGATGTTGCACAGTGCAAAAGGTTATCTGTTGGAAAATTCAGAATCCAAGATTTTATTTTTTAAGAGAGTTCATTTGTTTGGTTAAATCTTTAGAGCCTCCGAAATTCTTGCCCATCTCGTCAACACCCCAGCCAGAGAGACGGCAACCACCCCAGAGGCGCCATTCCATTGAAAAGGAAACACCCACGAATGTGAGGCAGTTTCTGCCGCCATCCAGGCAGAGCTCACGCTCTCTTGTAAGTACCAAAGAATGAACAGAGATGTCTAGGGAGGAATAGTAAGCTTGTTTTCAAAGTGGAAAGGAGAAAAGCCCACACAGGTTAGCGTGAACTTTAACATCTATGTGCTTAATACCTAAAGAAAGTGAGCTCTGGCTACACTTGACCAGTCTTTGGTTTATTTTGAGTACTCATTTTCAAAAGCTTTGTTGATGAGTTATTATTAAAGAAAGGCTTTTTTTCTCTTAGAGGATATTAATCCACTTAAAGTTGTCAAAAAGTTCTCAGCATAATCTGTCTGAGTAGATTGTTTTATCTGAGCGAAAGAGGATGCGCTGTCCCTTGCTCTTTGGTGTGTCTACAGTGCATGCCAGAGCTGCTGTCTGAACTGTTTAACAGTGGCTAATCGTTCCCTTCAGTGGGGTAGCACACACAGAAAAGTTTATTGATCTAGCAACAGACGCCTGCAGACATCCTTTTGGTTTCCCTCATGAGCTTCCAAAATACAGCAAGATGCAAGGGGTCCGCCAACATTCCACCCACAGTCTAATACAGCAGTTCTGAACTTGTGGGTCGCATATCAGATATTCTGCATGTTAGATATTTACGTTGCGATTCATAACAGTAGCAAAATTACAGATATGAAGTAGCAACAAAATAATTTTATGGTTGGGGGTCACCACAACATGAGGAACTGTATTAAATGGTCACAGTATTAGGAAGGGTGACCACTGAACTAATAGCTAATGTTTTCTTTCAAATACTCAAGAATAAAAGTCACATGAACATGCTTACGGCTCCATCTTTACCTGTAATGAGTCGTAAGTGTTTCAAATGAGACAGCAAACAGATGTCCTTCCTTCAAGGAAGGGAAACAGTGGTCAGTATAGTTGGGAAGTGTGAGCAGGGCTTAGAGTCTGGCATTTGATGTCACCTCTATTCCAAAATAATTCAATTAAAGAATTCATGGGGTGATGGCCATTTTTTGATGAGATTTTTCTAACTTCTACATAGTCACTGAACCACTGCGCTTGTCTGACATAGTGTATGCTTGGTAATGCTAACATTTAGAGGGTCACCACAAGTTCAAGGCCAGCCTGAGGTACATAGTGAGTTCCAGACCAACCTGGGCTACAGAATAAGAACCTGTTTCAAAGACAGAAACTACTCTGTGGTGAAATGGAGCCTTGTTAATGGCCTATCAGCAGGAAAACAACTCAGCAAAATAAGCTCAGATTTAAAATCCAAAAGCTGTTAACCAGTGTGGACAAATTTTTACTTTACTAAAATACACAGGTGGATGTGGTGGTGCATACCTGTAATGTGTGTACCACTTTGGGAGGCGAAGAAGATCAGAAGTTGAAGGTCACCCTTGAGGTCAGCCTTCTGAGTTCCATGAGACCCTGTCTCCCTGTGCGCCCCCCACCCCCCACCCCACCCCCCCGCCAAAAAAAAGAAAATTATGAGGCTAAAGGAGCTGTAGATTACAACAGAGTAGTTTGCCTTCATAACTTAAATGACACCAAGCCCTGCAGCCACATGCAGGCCACACAAAGACTGTTTGCTGGTGGAGGTGAACTGTGGCATAAGCTTGGTTGGACTGTGAGCTCCTGGTGGAGAAGGAGAAAAAACAAAGAAAACTGTTGGCACCAGCTGAGAGGAAGAAGGCCTCCTCCACACAGTGGCTTTTCCCACTAGTAGCTTCTCATTGGTAGCTTGGCGAATTTGTAGAGATCACTGACAGTGAAGTCCTCTAGTTCAGTAAATGATATTCTTAAAGGCGTAGTCATGGAAAATGGTAACTGTACTATAGAAAAGAAGGAATAGTTTCGTGTTTATCTCTTCTACTGAAAATGGCAGGATTGTCTTTGCTGTTAATAAAGTTTATTTTATTATGTTGGAATACTTTTTCATCATTTGGTCAAATTACTAATGTTGATTGCCCATCCAAGGGAAACGCAGTTGTCTTTAAGGACCTTCCCAGGGCAGGGGCAGGTGGGCTGTGGACACAGGAGCCAGGAACTCTACCCTGCATTTCAACCAGCCTCATTTGAGAGAATCAGAGTGCTCACAGACCACCGAGTTGGAACAGCCCTAAGTGTCTGCTGAGTGACCCTCGGTGTGGCTTCCTGGTTGATTCCTGACTTAGAAAAATGAATGGGATGTCAGCATGGACCATTGCCATCCACGTGTTGTTTTGTTGTGTTTTTCTTTCACAGTCTGTAATTGCTGTTTGTAGGTCACTTGTTCAGCATTTTCTCCTTTTCTTTCCCCCTGCTGTTTTCTTTTTCCCCTCCATCGTTCAGGTTCCTAGGATAACCAGTGTATGGCCCAGGACGCCTTTCCGACCACTTTTCTCTACCATACAAACAGCTTCTCTGCTGAGCTCTCATCCTTTTGAAGCAGCCATGTTTGGGGTAGCAGGGGCTATGTATTATCTGTTTGAGAGAGCTTTTACCAGCAGGTGGAAACCCTCAAAGGTTGGCCTCTTTCTGCTGGTTCTGGGATCCTTTACTCTCTGTGTCTCTGACGGTGATACCTCAGCTACTGCACTCTGAGAATTAACAGCTCACATGGGCACTTTGCTTCTGATCGCTGATTGCAGTCTTGTGTAGGAGTCTAGATCATGCTGTGATCTCACTGGAGAAGAAAGTAGCTGAAAGGACAACAGACTCAAAATGCAGCATCAGCTAGCAAGCCCGGGGGGGGGGGGGGGGGGGGGGGTTTGCTCTGGGAGTGACTCACTGTCAGCAGGGCATTGCTTCCTCCGGATTCCTGTGCAAGCGCCCTTGGGAGGGGCCCAGTGGTCTCCCGCCACTGGAGCCTGGGAAGGGCTGATTGCTCACACAGCTGGCAAACCATGATGGTCACCATGGACAGCCTGCCTCACCTGTAGAGGAGCAGGTGCATTCCTGATGTTTGTTTACACTCCATCACCAGCTCCGTGGCCACGTGCCCAGCCCCTCCAGAGAGAGAAGTGGGTTTTTTCTTTTTACTGATAGCCATTCAAAACGTTTGTTTACTAGTTCTCATTTTATCACTTTTGGGGCATTTGTTTTCCTCACAGAATAATATATTACTATCATTTGAATGTTTTTGAAAGACCATATTGACTCCTCCACCCCTTCCCCAATGGTAGAGAGCAGCAGGGCCTGGTTCTTCAAGGATCTGTGTTATGAAACAAGCCCGTGACAGACAGATGACCCAGCAGCTGGGTTCTTTGTTACTCATCTGAATGTAAAGGACGTAAGGCACAGTGAGCACGTTCCTAATGCTGTCATTTGTCACAAAATCTCTATGTCCCATCTTGTGTCCATCACTCCACCTAACTTCAGACTAGCCCCTTAGACAAAATAGGTGGCTCTTTAATTCCTCTTACTGCTACATGTTGACATTCTATTATGAACACCCTCAAACAGAAATATCCACATGAAGTCCATAGACTGTTTTAAGCAAAAAGCAAGGGGGTTGGAGAGATGGCTCAGTGATTAGGAGCACTGGCTGCTCTTCCAGAGGACCTGAGTTCAATTCCCAGCACCCACATGGTGGCTCACAACCATGCGTAATGAGATCTGGTGTCCTCTTCTGGCCTGCAGGCATACATGCAGACAGAACATTGTATACAAAATAACTAAGTAAATCTTTAAAAAAAAAAATTTCACTTTCAGTTTTTAAAATAGAATTTAAAGAGATGAGTGATTAAATGTATGTCCTATTTTTTATTTAAATTGGCCTCCCTTTGGATAGATTATAAATATCTGCTACTGGAGTGTCTTAAGTTTCTTTCTAACTGAAGCCATTATATAAAAGATCTATCTTCTTGGAGCCTGCACAGTGGCTAAGCAGGTTAAGGTACTTGTTGCCTACCAAGCCTGTTAGCCTGAGTTCAATCCTCAGGACCTACATGGTGGAAGGAGAGAAACACAAGTGATCCTCTGGTGTCCACAGCCTCACGGTGGTACACATGTGCCCCATGCCCACATGAGAATAGATAGACAGACAGACCAATCTTCTCATTTCTCTGTGGTTCAGTAACTGATAACCAGAGTTTCACATTCTGCTCTCTAATTTCTGTGCTGCCTCATTCTGACCGCTTTTGTCTGATTAAACTATGACCAGAATCTTCAGTAAAACTCAACTTGTAAGCATGTAAGTAAGCTGTGGCATGTCTGGCCCCGTTGTCAAAGACTTGCTGCTTTCCCACACGTTTTGAGTTACTTTAGGACATAGAGCAAGAAAGAGTCAGGCTGGCCTAACCCAACCCACTGAACCCATGGCCAGAGACAGGGTCATGTGGGCAAGGCATTTTCTTGTCTCAGGACCTGGGATGCTCCTCAGCTTGGAGCATAAGATCTATTACAGTTTGATTTGGCTTTAGAGATTTTTGAATTAATACTGCCAAATGGAAAAACAATTAAAACTATTGTAGTCACAATGTTGCATTAAAGTCTTGTTGTCCTTTGGCATGCTCCAGAGTTAAAACAATAGCATTTCACCTGATAGAAATTATTTTTCCCAAGGGGTAGTCTGGATGAAGTTTTTAAAAAGAATTAAGAAAATAAGCACATCCCATGATTTCTTAGAGTGTTCTGTGAAGCACTGAATTTACAAGTGTTTGTTCAAAGCAGAAAGTTGAAGGTATCTTCAGACCAGAAGAAGCTGTTCTGCCACTTAGACTGCCGAGAGGGAAGCTCAGCTGGGAGCTTATTTTGTGTGGCAGTCTATCCTCAAGTGACAGCACCTCCCCGCCAGGGAGCTGCAGGACCCAGGGGTCCCAAGGCTTGCCTAGTTAGATTAGTACAGCATTTTGCTGCAGCTTAGCATTTTTGTCATAGTTAGCTATTAGCTACCTTTTATTAAATACTAGTTAAAAAAAAAAAAAAACTTCGACAAAAATTGAGCTAGAGAAATTATCAGAAGACCCATGTTCAGCCAGCACCACTAATTTAATAAATAGTCCACTGAAATGGCCTAACTTTCACAAAGGTGGCTCATTGGCCCTATGACACTGTTCTGTTCTCCAGGTTAAAAAAAAAATAAGTACATATTGAGCACACTGCTTAATCCTGAAATCTCTGAAAGCTGTTCCCACTAAAAGGGAAACTGTGTGATGAACGGCTCTTTTTGAATGCCCATTGTGGGCATCTCAGAGCAAATGACGCAATCTACTTCAGCAAACCTTGGCCCCCAACTACTGAGAAGTTCCTCATCTTAACGACTCAGTGGATTCTTTCCAAAGCGGTCTAAAGCAAACCCAGCCTTCCTAAGTTGGCTTAAGCAGATTCTCTGTTGAATTGAAGCAAAGTGAGCCAGACTAGTTTTTTAGTAAATGCTAATGTTTGTCAAATTTGCAACCTAGATTTATTTTTGTTTCTTTCTGATTGAAAGACAGAACTGAATGTTAAAACTCCATAAACTGACTGCCCTCATGGTCATGTGCTTTCTCATTTGGCTTATTTGGTTCCAGAATGCCTGGGAGCAGTGCCGTGGTGTGTGGGAGTGAATTGTAATGTGTGTGCTGAGAACATTGAGTTTCAGTGTCAAGGCACCACAATGGCCCCTTGAAGCCTGGCAGGGCCTGAGTGCATAGAGTCGTTCTGTCTTTCTCTTAGATCTACCAATCAACAGCACCGGATGGAGAAAGGATGGTTCGAGGCTCTTATTCAGTGGATCAGTTACATCAACATTTTTCACAGCTGTTTGTAAGGAGGCCATTAACATAAGAAGCCAACATAAATATTTATCATGCAAGGCTCTGTCTCCATCTGTGCTGACTGTGCATTCAGCACTTGGTGAAAAGACCTGGGAGGCTGGAGCGATGGGCCTGGGAGGCTGTAAGCTGTCTGTGCTCCCGCTTCCTGTTGCGGTTCCACTCCAAGTGTGTAGGGAGTTTTGAAAGTGTGCTGATGTAACTGATCACTCCATCATGCTTGTCCGTATAAAGTACTAACCACCTTCACTTGGCTGTTCTGGGTACCACAAACCAGTTTTGAAAACAGGACCACATTGTAGATTTGCTTCATGTCCAGTAGAGTGTGGCTCACAACACATTTCTGTGACACAAAGTTGTTTAGAGTGACAATGTTTTCTCAAGATTTCAACCATTGGTACAGAGCTCTCCCGAAGGCAGAAATACCTGACCCAATGTGAGGAGCTTCATGCATTAGCTGCATCCTTTCAGTCGGTCATGGTCCTGTTTTCTACGGTGCACTGAGGAGTGATGTGGTCCCCAGAGGGAGCCAGCTCTGTCCCAGTGATCATGGGAATCCTGTCCTCTGAAGCTACTAACCAGGTGTCTGATCTTAAGGGAGCACTGCAGTTCCAGAGCAGGGGAGGTGCTCCTTACTCACAAGGTACTTTGAATTTCAGGAGGAATTCTGCTACCCAGTGGAGTGCCTCGCTCTCACTGTGGAGGAAGTGATGCATATTCGTCAGGTCCTGGTGAAAGCGGAGCTGGAAAAGTACCAACAGTATAAGGATGTCTACACTGCCCTGAAAAAAGGAAAGGTAGAACGGTCTAAAGTTGGTTGAACTGTACAAGGCATGGTCTCTTAAGAGGCCTTTGTGCTAGCCAGGTGGTATAGGACTTTAGGGGTCTTAGGAGGTGAGATATTTATATTCTACACTATTTCTCATTCACAAGAGGGGATTTTTTGTTTCTCCCTTGGCAAAATTAATAGAAGGTTTAAAAACGACCCTAAAGGATAGTAGTATGGCTTCCTAAAGCCATGTGCACTTGAGTTGTACTTTCAAAGGATCAATAAAGAAAGCATGTCTGAGGAATGGGAGTTAGCTTTCCTCAGAATTGATCCTGTAACCATGAGATGCTTGAGCACTGTGATCTTTTGTTGCTTTTGAAGAACTGTCATTAAACATAGAACTGGGTTATGTGTCAGAGCCAAACATAAAAGCAGCATTTCTGGGTTCTCATCCTCTTCTGTCTGCACATATACCTGAAACATCCCCTAGATGACCAGGAAGTAGATCCACCATGGGAGCCAGGAAGGGTTGGCCCCATTTCTCTTCTCCTTCTAACTTTGTATTTTCTAGCTCTGCTTCTGTTGCCGAACCCGGAGGTTTTCCTTCTTCACGTGGTCCTACACCTGTCAGTTCTGTAAGAGGTAAGGCTTTTGTCACTGTAGAGTTCCCACAGCCACAGAGAAATGCCAGGTACTCTTTTGTTCCATCCTCTTCCCACTCGAGAGTGGAATTAGAAAGGACCCATTCTGTGGCTTTGCCCTATGCCTGCCCTATCACTTGGCACTGCAGTTTCTTCAGGAGTGGGTTGAACTATTGTTGAACCTAGAAAAAAAACTATGGCTTCACCTACATTCATTGTGTCCCACCCAGTAACACTTCTTGTTTTTACACAGGCCCGTGTGCTCACAGTGTTGCAAAAAGGTAAGCTTAACTCAATGAAATCACCAGTGCATCCATCTGCTCACAACCCTGCCCATCCTGGAGCTCATTCTCATTTTTATTTCGGGTAACAGATGCGGCTGCCCTCCAAGCCATATTCTACTCTACCTATCTTCTCGTTGGGACCTTCTGCCTTGCAGAGGGGGGAGAGTTGCACAAGGTCAGAAAAGCCCTCCACTAGTCACCATCGGCCACTTCGAAGTATCGCCAGGTGAGCAGGGACCTGGGTCTTCAAGAGCATCCTCTGAAGAAGTAACACTTGGGGTTGGGGTGGTCATGCCAGGGCTAGGGTGTGGTCAGCGCATGCTGCTGCTTCATTGATTTTTAATACAGTTTCCGTTTGCACAAATCTCCAAAGTTCCTCCAAGGTACTTTTTGGTTGGTAATACCTAGTTACTTAAAAGATATTTTAACATAGTTTTGTTTTCATTATACTTTGGAATAACTTTTATGCCTTTAAAAAGGTATCTTTAAAATTGACTTTTAGGCTAGGTGGGCCATGCCTGTGATCCCAACAGTTGGGAGAGGGAGACAGGAAAATTAGAGTCATTGGGGTTGGAAAGGTGGCACAGTAACTACTAAGAGCACTTGCTGCTCTTGCAGAGGACCTGAGTTCAGTGCCCAGCACCCACATGATGCCTCATAACGGTAGTTCCAGGTCTTGGGATTCTGGTGCTCTGTTCTGGACTGTACAGGCACTACATGCATACATGTAGGCAAAACGCTCATACACATAAAATAAAAATAAATCTAAAAAATAATTCCATTTTATCCTTAGCTACATAGTGAGGGCAGTCTGTGTTTCCTGAGGTGCTGTCTACAAAAACATTGTCCTTGTTTTTCCAGTCTGGTCTTCCTTTCCTCCTTGTCTAGTTGAAAATGAAATCCATTGACACTTGGGTTTATAACATCTCTTGTATCTGTGACTTGCTTTATTATTGTAAAGGTAGAGGTGAAGCTTTATGCCAGAACTGAGTCTCAAACCATTGCATTCAGTACAGGCTAGGGCAGTACTGCCCTTAACAGAAAGGGAAAGTCCACTCAGGCCACATGCTAGCAGGTCCAAGAGATCCCTGACTCTGGGCTGTGGGATAAGAAAGCCTTATGCATACATAGTACATAACCTGGGCCTATGAAGCCTTGAGCCTTGACTTGTCCTCCTGGGACTTGGTAAGCACCGATGGGACAGGGACAAGCCCAGGACAGTCATCAGTTGACCAGGGCATTTGTCCCATTCACTGATGACTTTGAACCCACTGTGTCTTCCTTTTTGCTTTCTCCTTTGGGAAGTAGTTAGTTGATAACAATAGCTGGGTTAGATGGTCTCTGGTTACCTCAGTTTTGAAAACATTATGATTATAATTCAGCTCTCTGGCTCCACCTAGCAAGTCACTCAAACAGAATTGCTGAGGATGAGTGAACACATTGGATACCATAAGAAGAGTGGTGAAAGGTGTTTTCTCAGGACCAGACACATAAGTTCCTTCAGCTTCCTATAGTCTACCTACTACTATCTGCTATCTCCTAAAGTTGATTGGTAATGATACAGAACACAGGGCCTTGGACAAAGACCATGAACCAATAGAATGATTCAGTAGGATGGTAGCAACATGTATTTATATGTCATTTAGGTGTTTAAAACCACAGTCCATGCCAGGTGGTGAAGGTGCATGCCTTTAATCCCAGCACTCAAGAGGCAGAGGCAGAGGCAGGCAGATCTTTGTGAGTTCAAGGCCAGCCTGGTCTACAGAACAAGTTCCAGGACAGACAGGACTGTTATATAGAGAGACCTTGTCTCAGAAAACAAAAAAACAAACAAACCATAGTCCATGATGTGGTAATCAAGAAAATACCTGGACACCCTATTTTCCAAAAATTCTACAGGAGATGAAAATTTCCAGTTATCTCATTTTCATTGTTTCTTGTTTGTTTGTTTGTTGTGGTGCTGGGGTTGAACCCAGGGCCTTCACATGCTGGGCACGTATACTACTACCATTGAACAGCTAAGCAGCTCCCTAGCCACAGTATTGGGTTTTGCTGTTGGCTTTGTTTTGGTTTTGAGTGTTTATGTGTGTGGGCACAGAGTGTGCATTTAAAGGCCAGAAGTTGACATTCAGTTTCTTCCTCAATCACTCTCCATCTCATATATTGAGACTGGATCTGAACTTGGAGCTCCCTCTAACTGGCCACTTGCTGCCGGGTCTTCTGGCTCAGCCTCCTGAGTGCTAGGATTACGGGCTAACCCCCAGCCCACTTGGCTTTCACATGGGTGCTGGGTATCAACACTCCTGTCTTCACATTTGCAGGGCAAGAACTTTTACCTGCTGGCCCAGCTCCCAGCTCCAGTGTTACTTCTTTCCATTTTTTAATTACTTTGTTAGTTTATGCATATGGGTGTTTTGCTTGCATGTAAGTCTGTCAACTACTTATGTGCCTGGTACCTGTGGAGCCCAGAAGAGGCCTTCAGATCCCATGTGTCTAGAGCTTCCTGTGGGTTCAGGGAATTAGACTCAGGTCCTGCAGAAGAGCAACCGGTGCTCTTAACCCCTGAGCCATCACTCCAACTCCACCCCACCCCACAGTAGTAGTAGTGTTGTTGTTGTTGTTGTTATTTCCTTTCTTTGTCTTCTTCCTCTTTCTTCTCTCTTCCTTCTTTCTTCTTTTCTTGAGACAGGGTTTTTCTGTGTAGCCCTGGCTGTCCTGGAACTCACTCTGTAGACCAGGCTGACCTTGAACTCAGAAATCCACCTGCCTCTTCCTTCCGAGTGCTGGGATTAAAAGTGTGCACCACCACCACCTGGCTCTCTTACCTGTTCTTAATATTGCAATTGAACTATTATGAATACTAAATATTTTTAGTATTCCCCCGCAGGTTTTCCTCAAAATCGAAGTCGGTGGACAAATCAGATGAAGAACTCCAGTTCCCCAAAGAGTTCATGGAGGATTGGAGTACAATGGAGGTCTGTGTAGACTGCAAAAAGTTCATTTCTGAAATCATCAGCTCAAGCCGGCGCAGCCTGGTGTTGGCCAACAAAAGAGCCCGGTTGAAAAGGAAGACACAGTCTTTCTACATGTCCTCGGCAGGCCCCTCGGAGTACTGCCCCTCAGAAAGGACTATCAATGAGATCTGAGCCCTGTGCCTTCCCTTTGCTCTTGTGTCCAGAGGCGCCTCAGTGCATCAGTGCTGCAGGACTCTTCCCGGGGTCTGACCTGACGGGCTCCGTCTGCAGCAGGGCAGGCTTGTGCTGCACCTTGTGGCACAGACAGACTCAAGGCTCTGTTCAGATCGGTTGATGGGACGAGGCAGGTCAGCCAGTTGCTCATTTGCACTCAGAAAGCCTAAAACTTGATTTTGTGTATATGAATAGGGAAGCCAGAAACTTCCTTAGTTCAGTTTCTCAATGTTCTTCAGATAATTTCCTAAGGCAAAAAGCTTCTTGTGTGTGAAGTCAGTCTGACAGAGTGTTGATGTTAGCACAGGTCCAAGCAGTAAGTCATATTGGCATTCCACTTGACAGTGTTCCTATCCATGTACATAACGGTCTAAAGCCCTGCCACACACCGGCTCCCTGGGGTGGGCCAGGTTGGCTATTGTCTCACAGCACAAACCTTGAAGGCCTTGCTGATAATTCTCCTACTTTGGGGCTCTGGCTGCATCCAGTGCAGAACATCCAAGTAAGCCGGACAGGTAGCCACTTCCCTGAGTTGCCTGGTCTGCCCAGGCACCATGCCTCACTGTCCCTGAGCTGTTAACAGGGCCCTCATTCCCTGTTGTGAATGTATATGGTTCTGGAAAGTTTTATAACACACGTTTAAGAATTAAAATTTTGTGGATGTTTGAGGAAAAAGGAAGACTAAAATTTTGTCAAGCAGCTAAATGTGTTTTGATAAACTGTGACAGGCTGTGACCGCAGAGGGTGCCACAGAGAAGAGCTACATCTCATACGGTTTTAGCAACATTTTCCATAACTTTCTAGTGTGGCCATTGTGACTAAATTAACCACAGTTTGGTACCTGAGTCTCAAACTGAAGTTTATTTTTATAAATGAATTTTAAAAGAAAAATCCTGGCTGTTTAAATTTTCAAGAAAATTAACCTGCTGCCGTGCATAACTTTTGGATGCTTTTTGCACTAGTTGTCTTGTAAATGTTCCGAAGTTTCTGACAAAGGGCAGTTGGCAGGTAGTGTTATGCACCTGAAATTCCTCAGTTCCTGTGACACATGCCATGGGCTGTCCCTCATTTCCATATGCTTAGAAATAACCAGTCAGTCAGATTGCCACTAATGGTTGGGAAATCAGTTACGGCACATGCACAGTAATTCCTGAAAGCTATTAAAAAACACTCTCACACACCACAGATGACAGCTCCATTTAATGATGAAAGGCATGACAGTTGCATTTCAGACCAACATCAAGATAAAGTAACATTGCCACATTAAATTGACAGTGACACCTCAGAAATGCGCCAGTAGTCATTTCTAATGCATTGAAATTTATAGTTTAGTAAATGGCTTTAAATTACTTATACTGATGAAATAAACTTTACCAATTGACTAAAGTAATGCATGTTAGTAGTTCCTCTGTACTGCATGTAGAAGTGGGCCACCAGAAAACCCTTACCAACTACATTCCAGCTGTGTTTAGGACTTGTTTAAGAGCTGTAAAAACTGTATTGTGTAAATCCCAGTTACACAGTTTCCCCTGAGACCATCTGCTCTTTACTCTGCTCTTAAAACTTTTTTAAGTTCTAAAACCAGAACGAAATGAGCCTGACCTCCTGGAAGGGAGCAAGGCAGAAGGAATGGAGGTCCCGGTGTCGGTTTATGAGCATGCATCTAGGGTAACATGCTTCTGTAAAACGGTGACTAATTACTGTCTGACTTCCCACAGAAGACACTGAGCCACACCCCCCAAGTGAAAATTTCATTCCCATTCACAAATCAATGACCTAGTAAACCTCATGGATTTGACCTCATTCCTTCAGGCTTATAGTACTGTGCATAGTGGTTTGGGCATTGTGGGCACTTTTACTAGAGCATCAGGATGTAAATCTTTCAGCACATTTGCCAAGTGTGTTGAAGAGTTCAAGTGTATGCCATGCTCAGTAAAACAACCTACAAGAAGGGGTGGAAAAATGGCACATGACAAGGTGGAAATGGTAGAATAAAACTACTGTTGTTTGAGGAACACCAAAACAGATGTGTGTGTTTAACTCCTCCTTGTCTACAAGACAAACTTTCTTCCCTAGCACTCATAATAAGCTAGGATTCCATAGGCTAAGCACTCCAGAGCTGGCTCAGCTTGTGCAGCTTGCTTTAGAAGTCCTGGCTGACAGTGGTCAGCTTCCTGTCCCCAGTAACCTCCATCTGCAGGCCCTTTGTCCTGCTTCCTTCCCTGCTGTGCTGCTGTTCCAGTTCACAGTTGTTATGGCTGACCCCAGAGTATGATGCCTCTCCTGAACACATCTGGATATGGTCCCTTCCTGACCCCTCTAGGCATGAGCACCAGTTCCATTGGTCCCATAGACCATGAGGTCAGAGTATGTAAAAATGCTTGTAAATATTGTAACATATTCATTAATATTTGAAAGACATTTGTTATCGGCAGTGGGAATTAATTCTCTCAAGAAAAGTAAAAATTAAATAATTGATTTGTACATTGACTTAATTACTAGATTTCAAGTCTCAGCCCTTTCAAATTAAACCAGAAAGTTGTTATTGCAGTAGTTCTAAAAATGATCTGTGTTGAAGAAATGTGTGGTTAGTACCATGAACTCAACACTATGAAGTTTGTAAGGTTTTTATTTTTCTAACTACTAATAGAGGGCTGGAGTTTAGGTGAATGTAGGAATCATGAAAGTTTTAAATTACATTGCTATTTGTTAAAATAAAACAAAAAATTTACACATTGAAGGACCATGAAGAAATGTGTACTGGTCTGTGTACTGACTGGTCTCTGACCTGGCTTCCCTTCCCCTATGTGTAAGCAAAGTATTGCTGGCATTCCAAGGTAAATGACAGTGCTATATGTGTTCCACAGGAGTATTTTATTTTAGCAAGATGTGACGTCACACACCTTTAATCCCACATTCCAGAGGCAGAAGCAGAAAATCTCTTCGATTTCAGGACTAGCCTGGTCTACACAGTGAGACCTTCTCCTCCTCCTCCTCCTCTTCCTCCTCCTCCTCCTCATTTTTATTCTTATTCTTCTCCTTCTTCTTCCTCCTCTTCCTCCTCCTCCTCGGCATTTTATTTTAAAACTTATATAGGGGAAAAATAAAATGGTTTTCATCATACCTTCTCTATTGAGTTCCTGTTGTAAAATGGTGATGTCTTCAGGAACTAACTAGCTGTTAGAATTCATGCAGGTTATAAAGCTTGCAGCAGCATTTAAAAACACTTTAAAAATACAGTCCCCAAGGACCATGTAAGGAAACTAAAAACAGTTCTGCCCTCAGTGACTACTGTTAGGCAGCAGGTGACTAGAGGGGTAATTGCCAGGTACGGTGGACCACATCTAAGTTCCCAGCATGTGGGAAGTGGAGACAGGAGGATCATGGGTCTAAAGTTTGCCTGGGCAGCTTGGCCTTGCCGAACAGCAGCCTTGGCCTTGCCGAACAGCAGCCTTGGTCCTGCCGCTTCCCTTAACTGTAAGCATCCACTTGCTCAGACATGGCTTTTCACCCATCTGCCCCAGAGAAAGGGGAGGGAGGGAGAGTGTGTATGCATGAGGAGGTCTCAGCTGTCATCGCCAAGAATGTTCCCATGTCCTTTGAGAAAGGGTGGTTGTTCTGAATTAACCAGTTAGACTAGGCTCATTTTCCTTGAGTTTGTATACTTTCTGCTGTTTCTGTTATTGTTGATATCAAGCTTTATTTTTTGTCTTTTTTTTTTTTTTTTTTTAAGAGCTGAGGACCGAACCCAGGGCCTTGGGCTTGCTAGGCAAGCGCTCTACCACTGAGCTAAATCCCCAACCCCTCAAGCTTTATTCTTAACATAGATACAGGATGTTATTTAAATTTCCTTATATTTTTGAGACTTGCTTTGTGTCCTAGTATGTGGTCAGTTTTGGAGAAAGTTCCATGAGCTGCTGAGAAGAATGTAGATTCTTTACTATTTGGGTGGAATGTTCTGTAGATGTCTGTTAGGTCCATTTGATTTATGACATGAATGCCATCTTTTCTTTGTTTAATTTTTGTCTTGATGACCTGTGTGTTGGCGAGAGTGGAGTATTAAAGTTACACACTTATCTGTGTGTGAGGGTCCATATGCTATTTGAGCTGTAGTAGTGCTTCTTTTTGGGGGGTGGGGTGGGGGTTCAAGACAGGGTTTCTCTATGTAGTTTTGGTGCCTGTCCTGGATCTCGTTCTGTAGACCAGGCTGGCCTTAAACTCACAGAGATCCACCTGGCTCTGCCTCCTGAGTGCTGGGATTAAGGGCGTGCGCCACCACCGCCCGGCGGATCCTGTTTTCTAATCCAGTCTGCTAGTCTGTGTCTTCTTATTGTGAAATTGAGACTATGAACAGTTTGGGGTAGTGTGTATTGATTCCCGTTATTTTGTTATGGATTTGGTTTTCCCCCCTTTCTATTTACTGTTCTGGGATTATGTTTCTTGTGTCTTCTTGGGTGTAGTTAACCTCTTCAGATTGAAGTTTTCCTTCTAGTGCCTTCTATAAAGCTACACTGGTAGATAGAAATCACTTAAGTTTGATTTTATCTTGGAATGTTTTTCTTTCCTTACCAGTTGTGGTTGACAGTTTTGCTGGGTATAGTAGGCTGGGCTGGCATCTGTGGTCTCTTCTCAGTTTGTGGAACATGCATCTAGGCCCTTCTGGCTTTCAGTTTCTTCATGGAAAAATCAGGTTCACTGGGCAGTGGTGGCACCTTTAACCCCAGCACTCAGCAGATAGAGGCAGGCAGATCTCTGTGAGTTCGAGGTCAGCCTGGTCTACAGAGTGAGTTCCAGGACAGGCTCCAAAACTACACAGAGAAACCCTGTATTGGAAGAGAGGGAGAGAGAGAGGGGGGGAGGGAGGGAGGGAGGGAGGGAGGGAAAGGAAAGGAGAGGAAAACAGGAAAGAGAAAAAATCAGGTATTATTTTAAGGGACCTGCCTTTATATGTTACTTGGTCTTTTCCCCTTATACCTTTTAATATTATTTCTTGTTCTGTACATTTAGTGCTTTGATTATTATGTGTCATGGAGAATTTCTTTTCTGGTCCTATTTGGTGTTGAGTATGCTTGTACCTTGATAGGCACCTCTTTTAGATTGGGGCATTCTTTCCCCCACCCACCCACCCTTTGGTTTTTTGAGATAGGGTCTCTCTACATAGCATAGCCCTGGCTGTCCTGGGACTCACTATGTAGACCAGGCTGGTCTGGAACTCACAAAGATCCACCTGCCGCTGCCACCTAAAGGCATGTGCCACACCTGGCCAAATGGAGAAATTTTCTTCTATAATTTTGTTACGAATATTTTCTGTGCCTTTGACCTGGAGTTTTTTCTTCTTCCTCTATCCCTATTATTCACAGGTTTAGCCTTTTCATAGTGTTCCAGATTTCCTTGTTTTTTGCCAGAATTTTTTTTTTTTTTTTTTTTTTTTTTTTTTTGGTTTTTTTCGAGACAGGGTTTCTCTGTGTAGCTTTGCGCCTTTCCTGGAGCTCACTTGGTAGCCCAGGCTGGCCTTGAACTCACAGAGATCCACCTGGCTCTGCCTCCCGAGTGCTGGGATTAAAGGTGTGCGCCACCACCGCCCGGCCAGATTTTTTTTTTTTTAATTTAAGGTTTGTTTGTTTTTTTGTTTATTATGTACACAGTATTCTGCCTGTATGTATGCCTGCAGACCAGAAGAGAGCACCAGATCTCATTATGGATGGTTGTGAGCCACCATGTGGTTGCTGGGAATTGAACTCAACCTCTGGAAGAGCAGCCAGTGCTCTTAACCGCCCAGCCATCTCTCCAGCCCAGTGGTTTCCTTTGACTGAGCTATTCATTTCTTCTACCTTTATCTTCAGCACCTGAGATTTTTCTCTTCCCTGTCTTGCTAGAGGAAGCATATTGTCTTGACTATTAGTGTTTGTGGTTTACACTAGGACCCTAGGCATGTGGAGATGTGCTGTGCGAGGTGCTTCTTGGTGTGGATATCTGGTCTTGCCTTTGTTGTGGTGCGGGAGTATTCTGTTCTTTGATTGCTGCACCCCACCGTATCCTAGGCAAGTGGAGTGGCAAGTCTGCAGGGAACACAAAGGAAAGGAGATGGGGTAGGAGGAAAGGCTGAGGGGGGCATTGGGAAAGAGCTAGCCGACCAGGGTCCACACCAAGAGGCAGAGTCCCCAGGGCATGGAGATGGGGTGGGAAGGGGTGCTCCTGAGGCAGGCTACAACAGGATGAAAAGTAAACCTAGAGAGACCATAACGAAAGCTGTTTGTTGAGGCAGGACCTCATGCAGCCCAGGCTGGCCTTGAATTTCTGATTCTCCTGCCTCTACTTCCCCAAGTGTTCAGATCACAGGGAGGCACCACCAAGGCCCAGCTCTTTGTATGCAAAATACTTCATCTGATCGTGACTCTGAAAGATTCATCATAGACTGCTCACATACACAGGTGACAATTTAACACAAAATTGATCCACACAATGTAATTCTCAAGGAACTGATGATGTTAACTTATGGTGCCCTGAGTGGCATAGAACAAAGCCAGCTCTGTGCCGGGTGAAGGCAGCTCAGAGGGAGAGCAAGTGCTGTCTGCCGGCCACATCACTGTTGGTGCCTGGACCTCAGCCTTGACTTTTACTGCCCTCAGAAAAGAGTAAGGAACCTCTCTAAAATAAAAACAAATGGGCCGAGCGGCGGTGGCACACACCTTTAATCCCAGCACTCGGGAGGCAGAGGCAGGAGGATCTCTGTGAGTTCGAGGTCAGCCTGGTCTACAGAGCGAGATCCAGGACAGGCACCAAAACTACACAGAGAAACCCTGTCTCAAAAAAACCAAAAAAAATAAAATAAATGGAATTAAACTTCCCTAAAGGCTGTCTAGTCAGGGAAGGTCAAGACAGGATTATCTGGGAAAACTTACAGTGAATGGAGCAGTGGGAAAGGGAGGCCAGTTGGAAGGTGACATGGGGGCCGTCTGTGGCTGTGTAACAAATTACCTAAAAACCATCTCGAAATTATGGGCCTTTATTATAGCAAAAGTTTGTGGGTCAGGAGTTCAGCAGCAGCGTGGGACCACGTGTCCATGCAGAGTGGCATCAGAGATGCCAGTGGACATCATTACTTGAAGGCTAGACTGGGGGCAACTCTGCTTCCAATGTGGCTCCTCACACAGCTGAGTGCCCTAGGGACCCGCTGGGCTCCTCGGTGACCTTACCATATGGCAGACTGAGTCACAGGCCCCCTCAATACATGCTGTTATGGGACTGAGTGCAGTGGCCTGTAAGGATGCAGACAGCAGAGCTTAGGAGAGGTCATGGGGCACAGCCTCCTGGGACCATCATGGAAGTGACGATCCAGCGTAGACTGGGACGGTAAGAATATGAAACAAAAATGGATCTGAGGCCTTCCAAGGGAAGGTTTCCCTGTCTGAATGGCTGCACAGAAGCATCAGAGGAAAAAGCCTTAGTGGGATTTTGTGTTGGCAGATGGAAGCAGAACTACGTACCGATGAGGAGGGGAAAGCTGTCTGGTGAAGCAAATTTGGTAAATTTACAATGAATGAACACAGTGGGATCCTTACAAAACAGGACAGCAAAGGGCCAGATGGGAAGTGTTCCAGGTTTCGTGGGCCTCGGCGTCTCTGTCAGATAGCCTGGAGTTGAGAGATTTTTTTTTTCACACCCTCTGAAAATAGCAGAACTATTTCTCGCAGCAAGCTTGGCTTGCCAGCCCCTGCCCTGGTAAAGTGTGCTATAACCAGCAGCCAGCACAGAACTTGAAAAGACAGGCTGGAGACCCAAATGGGTTCTACTAAGTGCTAATTACTACTTGATAGTTTCACAGCTGATGGCTCTTACTAATGGCTTAAAAGTTGACAAAAACTGAAAATATCCTCCTGGAATAAGTGAACTCCATCACTGCAACCTTGCATTCTCAAGCTCAGCCTCTCGGCACCAGCAGCATCGTGGACCAGTACTCAGAGCCATGCCCAGGGGCCCATGCACTGCTCTGATGTTCTCAGCCCTTTGGAGTGGGTATTTGTGCCCATGTTTCTTGCATGTTCAGCAGGCACATGCCCACCTAAGTTTTCTCAGATCCCTGTAAAGACCAGACACCTGGCTCTTGCAGGGTACCTCTTCCCTAACTACCTCAAGTTCCCAGCACAGTCCAGTTTCAAATCAGGGGTTGGGGGGGACACCAAGGTTCTAATAGAACATACAGAATTGTTTTGAGCCTGGGGGTGTGGCTCAGTGAGAGCACACCAAAGAAAAAGCGTTTCCATAGGCTCAGCCCTAAAGGAGCCCATAGGTCGGAGAGGAAATGGGAGAGACAGGATATAGCAAGCTCCCATATCAGAGCACTTGGGCCACCAGAATGTGGTTGAGTACAAATACAAAGGCAAACACCTTCAGAGGCCAAAACCCACTGGCACAAATAGGTAAGTAGACGCTGTGTGTGTGTGTGTGTGTGTGTGTGTGTTTTCAAGATTTGTATTTATTTTTATTTTGTGTGAATGGATGTTTGCCTACACGTATGTCTTTGTACCGCATGTGTGCCTGGTGCCTAAGAGCCAGAAGAGGGCATCAGATCCTTGGAACTGGAGTTACAGATGGTTAGTAGCCATCACCTAGGTGCTAGAAACTGTGATCTTATGCTCTTAAGAGCTGGGTTGGGCTGGAGAGATGGCTCAGAGGTTAAGAGCACTGACTGCTCTTTCAGAGGTCCTGAGTTCAATTCCCAGCAACCACATGGTGGCTCACAGCCATCTGTAATGAGATCTGGTGCCCTCTTCTGGCCTGCAGGCATACATGCTGTATAAATAATAAATAAATAAATCTTAAAAAGAAAAAAAAAGAGCTGGGTCATCTCTCCAGTCCTATGGATAAGATTTTACTACTGATTCCTAAGCCAGGTGGGTAGAGAAGCTTTTAGAATTAATCCTAGTGATTCTCTACAAGGAAGCCTGGCTGCACAGAGCATCCCTTTTACAGGGTACAGGAAACCCAACTTGTAAGAGGGAACACCCATCTTCCCTTGAATACCATTCTAGTGATGTGTGGCAAACATGAAGAGTGACAGTACCAAGTTACCCACGATGCTTAACTCCTTACTTGCCAAACACCCAGTGATAGAACCTGGAAACTGTCATTCCTTAACACACTATAATAACTATTTGTATTGCATGCTAAATTAAGTATTACATCACTTTAAAAGTCTTAAAAATAAAAATGTTGCAGGTTCACTGAAAAAACTCTGAGATGAATTGTCTTAGAAGAATTTCATGAGGACAAGTTACAGTGTCATGGACACAGGCAGCCATAGTGAGGCCCTAAAGGAGAGGAGCAAGCCATTGGGCCCAAAGACGAGTTTCACTGGGAAAGGTAGCCATCAAGGGTCCTGAAGGGGAAGAGTTGTCAATCTCCTCCAGTCCCAAGAATATCAGCAGATATTCTTGCCACTGGAAGCATGAGTCTTACAGGGCGACAGCCTTCAACTCTGAAATAACAAATGGAATGCCCTCCCATACAGGTTCTGAATCTAGAAAGGGGATGTGGATGCTCTCCCTTATGGGTTTCTAGACAGAGAATGCCTTATCTTAGAGGTTTCTAGATCAAGGATTGGGGGAGCTCCACACAACATGAGGTAGCCTCCAAGCCCGGGAATCAACGGTGGGAAAGCACTAGATAAGTTACGACGAGTCAAGGCTGTCTTGGGCCTGGAGATGGAATGGGTGGGCTTGTTCACAGCTGTGGGGGGGAGAACAGCCCTGGAAGAATGGTAAGGTCCTGGCATGGATCGTTTATCAACTCCGCATGTTGCCTGCCTGATTCCTGGAAAAGAGAGAGCTGGAGGCTCTGTAATGAGACATGATTTAGCACACGGGGAAATTTCCAGAATACATAGAAACACTCCCATTTCATGTGAAGGGCTTGAGAATCTGGAGGTCCTGCCACCCCTGAAGATGGTGTGGGACAAATGCATGTATAAAGCAAAGCCACACGCAACTGATATTAGCAAGGTAGCTCATGAGGTATTGTCACTAGTCTAGCTGAGAGTCTTTTTGCCCAACCTGGATAGGAACCATGGGCAGGCACCGAGCCCGGTAGCAGCTTTCCTTTCAATGGGAGCAGTAAGCGGGATGCACAACCTTAGTGTCACCCTCCAATATTACAGTCACTGTACTAGCCTCAGGACCTTTAGCCTTACAAATGTTACAGTCCCCAGGTGGGCTTCGAGTGTAGGGCAAGCTCTCAGCAACTGAATGCCCTGGCTCCTGTAGGCACTGCCAAGCTAGGGCTGTTTGAAATGGTTTGTACCAAACGATTTGGAATATCAAGTCTTCATGACTGAGTGGTGCTAGAGGCATCTGGGATTGGCCTGACAAGTGGCTATGACTAAGCCGAGCATGGCTTCCTGGGTTTCATGAACAGGCTGCTAGGCTTAGTGAGTGGGCTAGGAGACAAGTTCCTACACTTCCTCCCTGGTGTTGTAACATCAAGTTCCATCAAGACTTCTCTCCGGGGCGGTGGAAGAAGTGACTCAGCAGGCAAGGGCACTGGCTGTCCTTCCAGAGGACCAGAGTTCAGTTCCCAACACCCACACCGGGTGGCTTACAGCCGCCTGCAACTCCAGCTCCAGGGGATGTGGTTCAGTCCATCCGCTTCAACAGGCATCTGCGCTCTTGTGACACATCCACCAATAAAAACAAATCTATTTTAAATTAACAGCAATTTAGCGGCAGGGGAGATGGTTTAGATGGCAAAGTGCAAACCTGTACCAAGCGTAAGGACCTGAGTTCCAGTCCCCAGCACCCATGGAAAAAAGCCATGCATAGTGGCTTGTGCCTGTAATTCTAGTGCAGAGGACACTGGGACAGGAGGACCCCAACCTTGCAAGCTAGCCAGTCTTGTCAAATCTGTGAGCTCCGAGTTTCAGTGAGAAACTCTATCTCAAAAGAGAAGGTGGTAGCTGGGTGTGGTAGCACAGGCTTTCCATCCCAGCACTCAGGTGGATCTCTATGAGTTGGAGGCCAGCCTGGTCTACATGGGGTGTTCCAAGCCAGCCGAGACTACATAGTGAGTCTGTCTCAAAAATCCAAAATAAATAAGGTGGAGAGAGAGAAGGAAGACACCTGATGTAGGCCTCTGGCCTCCACATGTGCACACAAATGTAAGTTTATGTATACACAGACATCAACATACACACACACACATACACCCCACCTACATGGGAAAATAACAAATTTTTAAAACTGCGCTTACTTCCATGTGTATGTGTGTCTGTGCATGTGCCACTGGAAGAGAAAACCTGTAGTGGTCTGTTATTCCTTCCACAATATGAGTGCCTGGTCCCCAGGCTTGGCAGCCAGTCTCTGCTCAGAACCATCTCACTGGCCCAATAGCCAACAACTCTTTATAACTGTCCTTATCTTTCTGTTTCTCCTCTACAAGTTAATTGTTTAAACAACAAAGAAGAAATTTCTAATCATATTCCAACCGAAAATGAAACAGGTATTTTGAATTACTTGTTAGACACATGGAGTTTACAATCCATGTCCTACATTCACACTAAGGCTGCACTCATAGGAAGATGATGCTCTGGTAACCCATGCATGTGGAATGGCTGGAACATTAGGAGGACACAAGCAGGCTGGAACAAGTGATCCCACAACTCAGGCGGGAGGTCACACACTGCCAGGGCCACTGTTTCTCAGCCATGTGTCCAGTTGATGCACCAGAACCACCAGCAAGCCAGTGTAGAACGAGGGGTTCTGTGGGGACCACCTGAAGCCCAGAGTTAACAAGCCCACAGGGACACTACGGACTCTCGTGTTTAAACCACACATCCAGCTCTCTGGGGACAGCGTGCTTTTTGAGAAACCAAGGGTCATAAGCACAGTCTATCCCAGCTACATTGGTCAAAAGGCACCACAAATGCTGTTGGCGGGTGAGAGTGTGGTACAGGGAGCCTTTACCCTCAACATCCTGCACGGGAGAAAGGATGGACTCTGGGGAAGTATAATCAACTTCCTAAAACTAACAAAACAATCTTCCTACCAAGAAAGGAGCCCACCGGCACCCTTTCCTAGTGTGAGCTGACTGCAGACCTGGAGGACAGCCTCCATCCCCTGCATGGTCTCACACTCTCACGGCTGCATCCCACATGTTCTCCGAGTCTGCATTCAAGGGTCAGTGACTGAACTCCAAGGCCTCTCAACTCTGCCAAGATTATGCCAGCACTGTGGCTTCCCGCACATACTGTATCTGTTTTGTGCCCCCATTCGGCTTCTAGTTGGTGTTTTCCCTGCGGGTTTTGTTACTTTGGGAATCTATGGAACTCTTCTGTGGAGCATCCAGATACCAGGCTGTACTTTGAGATGTCTCTTCCAAGAACCCGGGGTACTGACGGGCTGTGGAGTGGGATGTGTGACGCTGACATGAAACTCTATTTTTAGAGCTGACTTTCGCCTGTTTTCTCAACTTGAAAATTAAGGTCTATGTATAACAACACTAGATCATAAAACATTTACTTTTATGCTGATGAAGTCCCAAAAGGAAGCGTTGTGGAATCCACTACCAACAAAAGCAGAAGCTACAAAACCGAACAACTTTACACAGAACTTACATTAAAAGTGATGACTACACTCCCTTAAGTCGGTATCCACTCAAAACGAGTATTATATACTTCTCTTACTGATGTCACCAAATCCCTGTCAGAAAGCGACTTCAGGAAAGAAGGGTTCGATATAGTTCACAGGGATGCAGCCCATCATGGCTGCACCAATCAGGAAGCAGGACAGGAACACCAGTACTCTGCTGACATTCTCCTGTTCCCCTTCTGTTAAGTCTGGGGCCCTTGCCCATGGGACAAACCGTGCTCCCACAGAGAGGGGAGGTGTCCTTTCTTCAGCCAAACCTCTCTGAAAATGCCCTCACAGATACACCCAAGAGCGTTCCTCCTTAATGCCCTAGGTGTTTCCTACTCCAATCAAGCTGTCAATCAATAGTCTATAACCATCTCAAAGTGGGGAAGTGTCGAGGAGCCGTTCACACAAAAAGAAGCCTCAGTGTCACACTGGGTCCCGCCACCTTACTACAGTGACAGATGCGGGGACTGTGGCAAGAAGCCTTCAGTGGCCTCAGGAACCACGTGCGTGACCCGGGCTTTCTGCAGGGACTTTTCAAGACACTGTCGTTTAGGGCTGGAGAGATGGCTCAGCAGTTAAGAGCACTGGCTGCTCTTCCAGAGGACCAGGGTTATGAGCCGCCATGTTGTTCCCAGTAACAACATGGCGGCTCATAACTCTCTGTAACTCCAGTTCCAGGGGATGAGACACCCTCAGACACACACAGACAGGTGAGATAGAAATGCGCATAAAAAAGGACACTGTTGTTTAAAAGTAGAACGGAGACAGTCACAAAGATAGTTACAGTATGAACCCAAGTTTAATGAAAGAAAAAGATAGACATAAACTTTCATAGGCATAGAAGGATTCTAGAAGGGTCTGTAAAAATGGTGAGCTGACTGATGGAGGGAGAGCAGAGGTCTATACTCGTCAATAGATTTAATGCCTCTCTTTTAAACTACAAACATCAATTGCATATACATATATACATGTTTCTACAAACACCTTTAGTGTTTTAAAACAACCTTGATTTAAAGATGGTAGAAAGCCAGGCATGATGGTGCTCACCTGTAATTCTAGTACTTAGACGGAGTTCAAGGTCAGCCTCATCTACACAGTGGGCGGAAGGCCAGCCTGGGTTACTCAGAACACTACAAGGAGAGGCCCCGCAGTGGTGCACACCTTTAATTCCAGCAGAGGCAGGCAGATCTCTGTGAGTTCAAGGCCAGCCTGGTCTACAGAGTGAGTTCCAGGACAGCCAGGAATACACAGAGAAGCCCTGTCTAGAGACATGGCACCCCCCCCCTAAAAAAAAAAAAAAAGGGGGGGGAAAAGGAAAAGACTACCACAAAGAGAAAGTGAGGAACACAGAACCGAGGCAGGAGGTAAAGTGGGCTTGCGGGAGGGGTTTCAACTAGGCCGGGAGCACAAAGCCACACCCACAGCCAGCAGGACCCCAGGACCGCGGGAGGGAGAGAATTAGCCGGAGGGCTCTCTGTCACGCAGCAGGAGCTCCCCACCCTCTCTTTTTAGTTGGGAGAAGCTGAGAAAGATAGTAAGGACTTGACAAGAATACCAGCCCAGGCATGGCGCTGCACACCTGTGATTCCAGCACTTGAGATGCTGAGGCAGGAGGACTGCCATGAGTTTCAGAACAGCCAGGGCCACACAGCAAGATCTGTCTCAACGACAACAATAACCAAAAAGAGCCAAGGATAGTGGCCCAAGTCTGTAATCCCAGCACTTGGGAAGTTGGAAGCAGGAAGAGCAAGGGTTCAAGGTCATCTTCAGTTACACAGGGAGTTCAAGGCCAGTTTGAGCTTGAAAATCCCAGTTGCCGCTGGAACCCACAGTAGCCTCTGCATAAAGTTCTGCATCTCTCTTTTTGTTTTTAAAGATACAGTACATGATGGGGACCCTGAGGGTCAGAAAGCAACTTCTTATTCACCTTCTTCACAGAGGCAAGTGGAACACTAGAAGGACGTAGGGCCACCAGGAACAGAGGACAGCAGCCAGGCCCCGGGGAAGGTTTGGGGGACCTGCCCTGGCTTAGCTGGCAGGGCATGAGGTAACTGGACTCAGCAGTTGGGGGTGGCACTCCTGCCAGAGGAAGCAGGTGAAAGCTGAAAACCAACGCAGGGGCAGTACTGTCCCATCCTGGCACAGTACCTGCAGCAGAGCCTGGCAGAGGAGGGCTCCACACCACTCCCAGGAACCAGAGCCTCGAACTGCTGGTGCCTGGGCCTGATGCTGTACTGGAGGTCACCATGGACTGGGAAGATTCCAGCAGGTCCTGCCTCTTCCAGACTTAGCAGGAACCACATCCACACTTGCCTTTCTTCTTCTTTGTCCATCCATTCCTCCTTTCTTCTTTCCTTTCTTCTTTGACTCTTTTTGGTGAGATATCGGACTGGAGGTGGGGACAGTTTAGCTCTAGTTACGAAGGAACAGAACCTGAGGAGCCTAGACTCACATCAGGCCTCCCTCTCTCCACCCACAGACCCCCCACAACAAGCTCAGCTCAGGCTGAGGCTCAGAGGCCCCACGGCAGGTCTTGGCCTTGGATTCAAGGTAAAGTTCTCCGGCAAGCCTTGCTGACTTAGGAAAAAGCAGCAAGACTGTCTTAAGGATCCCTCAAACCCCCTCAGCTTGATGGCCGCGGGACACACGAGTGAGCAAGCACGAGCGCTGGGGGCAGGGGAGGGAAGCGAGCAGTAGCTGTCAGCAGCTTCACAGGGGTTTCCAGACAGGAAGTGAGGAGGGCCCCTCCAGAAGGGAAGTGGGACTCTTTCCGTGATGATGAGTGCCAACCAATCAAGCGCCAAACTCCTGGGGGCTGAGGAAGCCAAGGAACACCTGGGCAGTTCGTGAAGATAATAGAAATGCCTCTGCCACTAGAGTGACACAACCCAGTTGCTGAACACTGGCTCGCACCAAGTGACTAAACAGGCAGAGGAACGTGGACAGACTGGGAGTGCAGGGCAGAGGTAAAGCGCGCACTCCAGCCAGCCGTTGTGAGGTCCAGGGTCCCATTCCCCAGCTAATAAAGATGATAACAATATTTCCAGAAAGTGCAAATTCTGCCCAAGACAAAGACACTCAAGATTAAATCTGCCATAACACTGTGGGCCTATTCATGAAGGTTCTTCATCAGCAGTGACAATCCTGAGGGACGTTCAGGCAGCCAGGTACTGAGACCTCAGGGCAGCAAGCACTACACTCCCTTCCTCAGACTCTAGTTGACAACAGCTCAGGTATATATACCCTGGAAAGACGTCTTGGCACAAACCAAGGAAATGAAAGAGGATGGACAGACAGCAGGAAGCACAGGACTGACAAGCAAGCATTCTCTCATGCACCGCATGCGCACTGGTAATAAAAAGCTAGAGCTCTGTACCTGGTTAAGAAGTTGCTGCGGTTGTCCCCTTGTGTCAGCAGGCACGGGTGCAGACCTGTTAGCTTATGGCGCTCTCGGAATGTTCGATTATCCACTCAATGGCAGCCCACCCCTGCAACAACACAGAAGGACTTCAATTCCTGCTGCATGCAGCAAGTCACTGACCTGTGACACAGGAGGGAACTCCTGTGGCAACGATGTGGCAATAACTTTCTTGAGTCATGGTCCACGTAAGCAGGGTATTCAAGCTCAGAAACACAATGGGATGTCTTCAATGCCTAAACTTCTCTAATGAGTTAAAGAATGCACCAGCTTGGGCTCTCCCAAAGTCGATACCCCTCTTAGGCTAACAGCAAATCCACACCTGAGGAAGACCTAAGACATCCCAAAATCCCAGAGCCAAAGCTGCCATGTGGAGACCAGAGAGACTGGAATGGACTTCACAGCAATAGTAACCAACTAGGACAGATGCCTTTGCCCTCAAATCCCAGCCAGCCTTTCTGTATCTCTAGTTTGAAATAGAACATAGTTTATTCAAGCTACGTTCCCACTAGAGAAACACAGTTGGGTATGCTGTGTGTGGCCTTAAGAGCTCAGCTACAAAGACCCCAGTCCTCAGGAGGACCAGACATGTCACCACTTCAGCTGGCACTTTACCACCAAGTGCACCAGGCCCCATCCTGAGGTATGCACCTTCTTTGCATTGGAGGATATCGTGTTAGCCATTAGGCTTTCCAGATAGCTCCCAAGGCTAATCCCCTTCACAGTGATGATGGCTTCTTGGGTGAGCACAGTCCTGCAGAAGAGCAGAAGTGAGGGGCTGATCAACCTGAGAAGGAGGCTCCATCCTCCCCTGCTGTTCAATGTGCCCATCCCAGGAAGAGATGACTCACTTTTCAGGGTTCTCTGGATGAGGTGTGTACACCAGTCTCTCGTTCACTGACACCAGATTTGTGAGTGTGATCTTTAAAAAACAAAATGAACAAACACACATAAAAAATTTTTTAAAAGGCCAGTGGGGCAGTGGTGGCACACACCTTTAATTCCAGCACTTGGGAGGCAGAGGCAGGCTGATCTCTGTGAGTTTGAGGCCAGCCTGGTCTACAGAGTGAGTTCCAGGACAGCCAGGGCTACACAGTAAAACCCTGTCTCGAAAAACCATTATATACATATAATATATATATATATATATATATATATATATATATATTATATATATATGTTGGGGTTTTTTGTTTGTTTGTTTGTTTGTTTTTTTGTTTTTTTGTTTTTTCGAGACAGGGTTTCTCTGTTTAGCTTTGGAGCCTGTTCTGGATCTTGCTCTGTAGACCAGGCTGGCCTCAAACTCACAGAGATCTGCCTGCCTCTGCCTCCCAAGTGCTAGGATTAAAGGCATGTGCCACCACCGCCCAGCTTTCTGAGTTTCTTATATTTCCTTCCAAAGCATCTACATTTCTAGCCCCAAATTAGCACTTATGAAAGCCAGAGAAAAGGGGCTGGAGAGATGGCTCAGAGGTTAAGAGCACTGACTGCTCTTCCAAAGGTCCTGAGTTCAATTCCCAGCAACCACATGGTGGCTCACAACCATCTGTAATGACATCTGGTGCCCTCTTCTGGCCTGCAGTCATACATGCTGTATATGTAATAAATAAATCTTTAAAAAAAAAAAAAAAAAAAAAAGGTGAAAGCCAGAGAAAGGAAACATCCTGTGCCACCACCCCCTCCACACTGTGTGCTAGGGACAGCACTGGGCAGCTTCTTCTGATGATCATTGATCTCTCCCTCCCCACACCTGAGGAGGGATCTGCGTTCAAGGCACTCATACACTGCCAAGCCCATCGGCAGCCGTGAGACAGACAATTCCCAATTAGTGTCCACAGCAACAATAGCGAACTTTCCAATCCTCGTGCCAAACTGGATTGGGGGTCCTGGCTCTGGACTGGATGTGCTAGATGTCGGGATCCACAAAGAAGCTTCAGCAGCCTTGTCTCCAGCTACTTCCGGTCAGCAAGCTGACTTACTGTTCATATTTGCTACTAAAACCTACCTAGACCAGTGAGATAGCTCCACAGATAAAGGCGCTTGCCACACAGGCCTAGCAACCTAAGTTTGGTTCCTGGCACCCATGGAAAGAAGGAAGGACAGATGTGACTCCATAAAGCTGTACTCTGACTTCCACATGCATGCAGTGGCACACTCACACACACTCACACACACTCACACACACTCACACCACACATGCAGTTTAAAAAAAACAAACAAAAAATACACCTAAAATGCCTCTAGAACAACAGAGTGAACAGAATTCTCTATTGTTACTACAACGTTGCATCTGTCTGTCAGCTACAAACACATGGGGCTAATGAACACCCAGGATGCAGACTGAGGCACGGCACATTTACATTTTATTTAATCCTAATTAAATGGCCACATGAGGCTGCCACACTGGTCAATGAATGAGGAGGGTCCCCCGCAGGCTTTCTGGACTGCAGGGAAATGGTCCATGAGGAGCTAAGAATGGAAATCGGTTCAGTCTTATTTAGGTAACCAGTGCTGGGCAAAGACTTTTGAGAGTCTGAAGTCAGCTCGCTTATTTCTGCCATACTTAAGCACTGCACAGTTTTGGGGGGAAAAGTTTTCAGATAACAATTAACTCAGTCCTGTGGGTACAACAAAGCTCAAGACATGTTTACACTGAAGCTCTTTACAAAGTACACATGGCTTCGTCCATAAGATGGATTCTTGTTGACTTAGAAACAATGCTCAAGGGTCTGGAGAGAATGACCAAGGTAAACATAATGCCCATGGGAGTCGGGATTGGCCTGGCCCTAAGACAACACAGAAGTCACTTAGGCTGGCCGGGTGGTAGTGGCACACGCCTTTGATCCCAGCACTTGGGAGGCAGAGGCAGGCAGATCTCTCAGTTCAAGGCCAGCCTGGTCTACAAAGTGAGTTCCAGGACAGCTAGGACTGTTACACAGAGAAACCTTGTCTCGAAAAACAAAACAAAAGAAAAGAAAAAAAATTTTTTTTTAATTTTTATTTATTTTATTTTACATGTATGAATGTTTTGCCTGCATGAATGTATATGTACCACATACGGTGCCTACTACCTTTAGAGGTCAGAGGAGGGTGTTGGATCCCCTGGAACTGGAGTTACAGACGGTTGTAAGCCACCATGTGGGTGCTGGGAACTGATCCCAGGGCCACTGCAAGAGACACAAGTGCTCATCACTGCCGAGCAATCTCTCCAGCCCCTGTATATGCTTGGGGGGTGGGGAGGAAAGAGCTTTTCTGTATAGTCCTGGCTGTCCTGGAACTCACTCTGTAGCCCAGGCTGGCCTCAAACTCAGAGATCCACCTGCCTCTGCTTCCCGAGTGCTGGGACTAAAGGCGTGCGCCACCACCGCCCAGCTCTCTATATACAATTTTAATTAAGAGAAATAAAAGGGGGAACGTGGCTGCGGCATTTTAGTACATCTATTCACTTAGTGCATGTAGGTGTGTGGGGTAAGCATGCCTCGGCACACAGTGAAGACAAAAGGAGAGGCTGAGAGAGGGCTCTCTCCCTCTACCATGTGTGTTCCGGGGACTGAACTCAGGTCCTAAGTCTTGGCACCAACGACCTTTATGCCCTGAACCAATCTCTCCGGCTGGAAAGCAGCTTCAAAAATGACCCCTAAGGAGTTGGAGATGTAGTTCCGTGGTAGAGAGCTTACCTACTACACACGAGCCCCTGAGTCTGACCTCAAGCATGGGACAAGCAAAACAAATAATGGCCACCTATCAGGGTACGATGGCACGTAGCTGCCACTCCAAGTGACATACTGCGACTCGGGAGGCTGAGGCCAGAGAATCACTTGAGCTTGGGAATTTGAGGCTAACCAGGTTAACACAGTGAGACCCGATTTCAAAACAAACACCACTAGCAGGATCTCTACTGCAGGAGGCACAGAGGTCCTCGAGCTCACAGATAAGCACTAGGGGAACCAGGCATGTTAAACACACAAGGTTGTCTCTTCAAAGAGAGGGCTATATGGCCTGTTTTCCACCTGGAAGGCTGGGAGTGGACATGGTTAATAGCCTGGTGACTTCTGTGCCATCCGTGTGGCTGAGACCACACCAGATCCTCCTCCTCATCTTGAGCCTGTTTTCTGAGTTAATCTATAGAACCCATCTTTATGGACGACGTCACTTGGACTTTACAAAGAGTGTCCATGTCGTCACGTCTTAAGCTTTGTTGTACACACGGGACTGATAATCGTCACCAGAAAACTTTCCACCAAATTGTGCTGTGCTTAAAGGTGCCTAAAATAAACTTCCTGGGGTCAGATTCCCAGAGTCCGAACCAACACCGGCTACGGAGTCATGTTGGACCAAACTGCCTTCTTGCCTCTCATGGACCGTCCCTCTGCTGGCCGTGATGTTCGCAGGCCCACCCACACGCTTCCATGACTCAGGGCACATTCTGGAGGCTATTGGGTTTGATCATATCTGTTGCTTTTTCTGACTGTTTGCTCACACTGTGGGAAAATTTTGTGCATGTTTGTCTCTTTCCTATTTGTATTAATATATGAAAACTGTACACATATATGGGCACCGTAATACTTCAGTGTGTGTATATATATATATATATATATATATATATATATATACACACACACACACACACACACACACACACACGTGTATATATATACGTGTGTGTATATATACACATTGTGTAACATTCAAATCAGGGTAAGTAAGGGCTAATCCCAGGACTAGGAAGGCAGAGGCAGGTGATCTCTGGGAGTTCCAGGCCAGTCTGGTTTACATAGTGAGACCCTGTCTCAAAATACATAATTAAAAGTAAAATTTAAATTTAAAAATTTTTCTTGGGCTGGAGAGATGGCTCAGAGGTTAAGAGCACCGACTGCACTTCCAGAGGTCCTGAGTTCAATTCCCAGCACCCACATGGTGGCTCACAACCATCTGTAATGAGATCTGGCACCCTCTTCTGTATACATAATAAATAAATCTTTAAAAAAAATTTCAGCCGGGCAGTGGTGGCGCACGCCTTTAATCCCAGCACTCGGGAGGCAGAGCCAGGTGGATCTCTGTGAGTTCGAGGCCAGCCTGGGCTACCAAGTGAGTTCCAGGAAAAGGCGCAAAGCTACACAGAGAAACCCTGTCTCGAAAAACCAAAAAAAAAAAAAAAAAAAAAAAAAAAAAAATTCTTAATAAAAAAAAAAGAAAAAAGTAAAATTAAAAAGTCAGGGTCAGGGTAAACATATCTGTTTCCTCAAATATTTACATATTTTTGTAAATATTTCCTTCCAGTTCTTTTAAAACATATATATTGTTAGCTGGGCGTGGCGACACACATCTGAAGGATATCTATGAGTTCATGGCCAGCCTGGTCTTCATAGCATACTCTAGGCCAGCTAGAGCTACATAGCGAGACCTGTCTTCTCCTTCTTCTTATATTATTATTATATTAAAAAAATACACACATTGTTATCTACAGCCATCCAATGCAATAGTATACCCAGACTCAGGTCTCTTATCTAGCTGGCTTTTGCCTTTTTCTCTTTCTTTTTATTTTATTTATTTTGTTTGTTTATTTACTTATTTTGAGGCAGGGTCTCACTATGTAGCTGTCTGTCCCGGAACTCACTATGTAGATCAGGCTGGCCTCGAACTCACAGAGATCCGCCTGGCACATACACCACCACCCTCGGCCTAGTCTGTATGTTGATTATACTTGAACAGAAAGACTAGGAAAAAGTAGGTGTGGTGTAGCCTCAGCACTCCAGAGTCAAGGCAGGAGGATTGAAGCACATTTTTTTTTTTTTCCAGTTTTTTGAGGATTGAAGCACATTTAAGACCAGCCTGGGATATCCAGAGAGTTCCAGGCTGACCTGGAGTACAATGAAACCCCTGTTTCAAAACAAAACAAAGACAAAATACCACAAATAAATCCAACACTCCTACTAAAAATAAGCACACTTAGAGCAAAGGCAAGCCGGAAATAGTTGAAGGGAGGCATTAGCACCGTCGCCTAGAAGCATTAAGCGCCTTTCTCCTCTTAGACCTCTGCTTACATTGGTGGAACACAGCTCCATTTTCCTTGCAGCCGGATCCACGACAGAGCGCTCTTTGATGTATGTCAAGGTCCTGTTGGCTCCCAAAATCTAAGGGACAAAACAAAACTAGTATAATGACATGCTGAAGCCGAGTTACTCTTTTCTTTACAACAAATGCTCTCTATCTGTGGAGTCAGCGGTGGGGGAGGGGTCAAACCCCTGGTAGATATTAGAAAACGGATTTAAGAGTTGAACACACGACAGTAATGAATGTTTTGACAAAAATTTAACCAGGGAACCCCGAGAGGTCTTGAGAAGAACCGGCCCGCAGGACACTTTATGTCCTGACGTAGGATCCAGGAGTGGCCAAGAAGCCACAACAAGACAGCTGGAGACTCTAGGGCCATGTAAGGATCTGGGTTCTGAGTAGCGGGAGGTCAGTGTGCAACCACGCAGGGGAGAGCTGTCCTGTCTGTTACAATCTCACAGTTCTCCACCCGACCCCATCCTGGGCTCTGAAGAGCGAGGATGGGTTGGGCTGTGTCTACCTGAAGTCCCTATGTAAAAGGTCTAACTGCAGCATTACAAAATGTGAGATTCTGGGCCTTCGCAGATGTCACTGAAGAAGGGCCACCCAGATCACTTAACCCAGAGTGACTAGTGTCAGAAAGCAGAATGGGACCCACGGACAATCCAATCGAGGAGAAGGGGGTGCACAACTGCAGGGACCTTGCCCAACCATTCCTGGCATCCCTGGCAGTAACTGCGGGCGGCCACGCAGGGAGGCTCACCGCACGCACGAGGACCGGCAGCCCCCACTCGGTGCTGAGCAGGCGCAGACTGTGCAGGCGCCCACAGCCGTCCACGCTGCGCTCCAGCACGTCCACGCCCACCACGCACGGGTTCATCGGGTTTGGGTACTTCCGCATGGCAGCCTTGATCACCGTATCCCAGGGATGGCTGGCAAGAAAACACAATCAGCCAAGGAAGTGGCCCTGAGGCTGAGGCTCCCGTGTCTACGCAGGGAAGGCTGTCCCGGGTTCTGTCTGAGCCCAGGTCTCCCCAAATCTGTGCTGGGCCTATGCAGAGCCATCAAGCTTAGGGGACCTCAGGTTTTTTCTCTCCTGGCTCTCCTCCAGCCCACACGAGGTGGAAACCTTTTGTGGGGGACTTCTCAGCAGTGAGACAGGTCTCCCTGTCTGCAGCCTTGTTGGAAAAACGCTGGCCGCTGTCTTTTATGCAGGCTGGACCCTGACTTCCACCTGACCGCCCAGCTATCCGGTAGGTAGCATGGTGTGTTGAAGGACATCCACGCGGAACACCCAAGTGTACCCAAGCAGGCTTTTGTTCCCACATGCTCAATGCTACCAAGACCCAGCTAAGGACAGTTCCCAGCTGACTGAATGTAGGACATGATCGACTTTACAACGGTACAAATGTGTATCTCACAGTCATCGTTTTTCACTTTCAGAACAGAACAAAAGGACGTCAGATCCGCTGAACCAGGAGTTACAGGCAGTTGTGAGCAGCCCCACCCGGGTCCTCTACAAGAGCTGTACGTGCTTTTTGACTGCCCGGCCATTCCCCCAGCATTTTTGACTCATGGTATCTTCAGCCTGCAGTCTGGATTTGAGAGGAGCATCTGCACTTCTTTCAAACTTCTAAGTGGAACGTAGCTTGAAGCAATTCAAGTTGTTTTTATGTGTCTGAGTGTCTTGCCTACATGTACGGTTGTTCACCACGCGTGTGCCTAGTGCCTGTGGAAGTCAGTTCCAGATCCCCGGGAACTGGATTTCCAAATGGTTGTAAGCTGCCGTGTGGGGGCTGGGAACTGAACTCACGTCCTCTACGTGTAGCAAGTGCTCTTAACCACTGAGCTTCCCAGCTCCACAGCTAAAACCTTTTAAAAACACCTTTAATCCCAGCACGTAGGTGGATCTCTGAGTTCGAGGCACACACATGGTGCACAAACATGCATGCAGGCAAAACACTCATACACATAAAAAAAAGGAAAAAAAAAAAAAAAGAAAAAGAAGACAAAAAACCTGAATTGCTGCGAGCCTTGTTCCACTTAGAAGTTTGAATAAAGTTCGGATGCTCCTGTCAAACCAAGAGTGCTGGGATCAAAGGCGTGCGCCACCACTGCCTCAAAACATCTTTATTTTTTTAAAGATTTTATGTGTGTAGTGTTTTATTTGTATGTTTATATGTGCACCAGTGTGTGTGTGGTGTCCATGGAGGCTAGAAGGCATCCGGTCCCCTGGAACTGGAATTATCAGCAGTTGAGAGCTTCCAGGAATCTTTAAAGTGACGAAGTCCAGCCGAGTTTGGTGGCACACACCTTTAATCCCAGCAGGGAGGGGGCAGAGGCAGGAGATCTGTAGTTTGAGGCTAACCTGGTCTACAGAGCAAGTTCTAGGGCGGCTTAGCCCAGGCTACAGAAAGAAACCCTGTCTGGAAAAAAACAAAAAAAGTAAATAAAATAAAGTGGCCGGGCGGTGGTGGCGCACGCCTTTAATCCCAGCACTCGGGAGGCAGAGCCAGGCGGATCTCTGTGAGTTCGAGGCCAGCCTGGGCTACCAAGTGAGTTCCAGGAAAGGCGCAAAGCTACACAGAGAAACCCTGTCTCAAAAAACCAAAAAAATAAATAAATAAATAAAGTGGCAAAGTCTAGGCACAAAAGTCAATACTGCACCCCCTGGTTGAAGGAAATACAAACACACAGCCAGCCAGCAAGCCTGGTAACATGCAGTGTTGGGAAGGGCCGTGGCTGGCCGGTGGCACAGGAGCGCTTCCTAGGAGCATCTGCTGGGTCATTGCCTTCAGAAGCTGCAAGGGCACAAAGCGCTCTCTGCCATGTTTAGGCAGACGAAGAGTTGGATGGACACCATTCTCAAGAGGCGGAGTCCCAGCTATACGCTGAGACATTGCAACTGTGTCCTACCCCAAAGGAAGGGAGGCTTCTGTTGCCATCCATTCTCGAATGGTCCCAAGCATCCATACCAGAGTCTGCCTGGAACCGGAGAGAGCAGGTGGAAGGATGGACCCTGGCTTCCATGCTGTATTAGAGCTCTCTAATGGAAGAGAACTGATAGAGAGTGTGTGTGTGTGTGTGTGTGTGTGTGTGTGTGTGTGTATGTGTGTATGTGTGTGTGTGTGTGTGTGTGTGTGTAATATATATGATTTTTGTTGTTGTTGTTGTTTTGAGACAGGGTTTCTCTGTGTAGCTTTGGAGCCTGTCCTGGATCTCACTCTGTAGACCAGGCTGGCCTCGAACTCACAGAGATCCACCTGGCTCTGCCTCCCAAGTGCTGGGATTAAAGGCATGCGCCACCACTGCCCGGCTTATATGAATTATTTTATTATATATATATATAATATTATATTATAAATATACAGCTCCCTATCTGTGTGAGGCTGGACTTTATCCACACACCTCAACCAAGGCAATAAATATATTGCAAAACACCGGATGCAGAGGTAGATAAAAGAGTCAAGCTACAGAAATTCAGAAATCGTGCATATTATTTTTAAAGTACCAGTCCTCCAATTTTTAGAAAATACAGTTGTTAAGTTTTTAATTTTTTTTAATTGTTGACAGAGGGTCTCACATGTGCTCAGCTGGCCTTGAACTCCTGATATAATATATATACTGAACTAATATATATATGAGATCTATTAGATTGGCTTACATGATACGGTCTGGATAGTCCCAAAATGGCTGTCTCACACTGGAGAGGCGAGAATCTAGTGCCGAAGGCCTGGAGGACTCCTGGGGAGCTGCTGGTCTTCAGGCTGTGTTGGAATCCCGGAGATTTGGTTCTAATGTCAGTGAAGGGATGCCACAGCAACAGGAAGGATGAACTTGCCAGCAGGAATGAAAGCAAGCAGACAGAGTGCAAAGCTTCCCTCTTCCGTGTCCTTTGATCTGTGTGGCCATCAGGCGAATCTTCCCACTTCAAAAAACCCGATCATGAAAATCCCCGCGCAGGCGTGCCCAGCAGCTTACTTGATTGAATCAACTTGAGTTGATTCAAGAGCCAGTGAATTCAACAATCAAGGTCAGTCATCACACATGCTAGGAGAACCCCAGGCAAGCCAGGGTGGTAGAAACTGATGTCCAAGATTTCCCTAAATCATCCAGGCCAAAGACCAAAGTGGGAATGCACGCGAAACCAAGCAAGCAGTAAGAGGACCAGTTAGCCCAGGGACCCACCGTGTGTCCAGGACTCTGCTCTTTCCGAGTTTGCTTAATTCTTTCTTTTCTTTTCTTTTTTTTTTTTTTTTTTTTTGGTTTTTCGAGACAGGGTTTCTCTGTGTAGCTTTGCACCTTCCCTGGAACTCACTCTGTAGACTGCCCGGCCCGAGTTTGCTTATTTCTAAAAGCTGGAGAGTTGAAGGTTTAGGGGTAGAGTGGTTAAGAGGCAGTCACAGGACCAAAACCTCAGCTATACCCTACCTCCGTCGGGTTCTGAAGAGTGTGGGCCACGCCCTGGAGGCTCTGGACCCTCTTAGGAGGTGGCTGTCACAGTGTGGCTGGGACATGACTAACTCTCTCAGCGTATCAGCATTCACAGTGATGGCTCTTTAAGTGCTGGAGTCTCCCAGCATTGCAGGCCAGGCTCCAGACCACAGCCTGTCACTGCTGCTCACACACGCACTCAGGGAAACAGCCCAGGAGTCTCGCAGGAGCATGTGATGAAATGGCAATGTCATTAATTTTATCATCACTTGACCTCTGAGGACTCCTTGACAATCTGCGAGAGAACAGGGTGTGTGCCAGAAAGCCTTCTGTAGAACAAGCCGCTCTCAGGCTGCCCTGGGTCTATCGGGCTGTCGTGTTGGGAGCCCACCCAGTTCACCCCAGGCTCTCACCACCCACGGCTTGCCCTTGGGAGAACAATGCACACACTGTGGGCTCAAACTTGGGGACTTGGCAGATGTTTTCTGGGAAGCTAAGGGAGTGAGCGAGCCTGTCATGTTAAGGCAAGCATCTTTAGTGTTTGTTGCCAAAGATAGAACCTGAGCTTTTGAACGAAAGCTGAAATTTTAGAAAACTTGTGTCCATTACCATGAGCATAACTGTCCCATACTACAGTCCAAAGAATGGGTGCAGGTGTCTCTCGGGCGGGAGGCACAGATTCACTCAGCAGGACTTGTTTTTCTGTTCCCTGCTCCCAGTTTTATATTACTACTTTTTAAGAAGGTATCATTTTTTGGCCATAGTAGTAAAGGAAAGGTACAAAGACATACTTACCCTTTCCAGCTCCCTATCTGTGTGAGGCTGGACTTTACCCACACACCTCAACCAAGGCAATATACTGCAAAACACTGGATGCAAAGGTAGATAAGAGAATAAACTACAGAAATCCAGATATCATGCATATTATTTTTAAAGTACCAGTCCTCCAGTTTTTTGAAAATACGATTATTAAGGTTTTTTGTTTTGTTTTGTTCTGGTTTTTATTGTTGAGAGAGGGTCGGGGGGGGGGGGGGGGCTGGAGAAATGACTTAGCGGTTGAGAACACTGGCTGCTCTTCCAGAGGTCCTGAGTTCAATTCCCACATGGTGGCTCACAACCGCCTATAATGGGATCTGATGCCCTCTTTTGTCATACAGGGATACAAAGTGCACATAGAGCACTCATATGCATAAATAAATACATCTTTAAAAAAAAGGAAACAGAGAGGGTCTCATATGTGCTCAGCTGGCCTTGAACTCCTGAATTTCCTGCCTCTGCCTCCCGAATGCTGGGATGACAGCATGTACCACCACATCAAGTTTATGGTGTTGGGGATTGAGCCCAGGGTTTCACACATTCCAGGTAAACACTCTACCATCTCCACCTCAATTTTCACTTCAAATTGTCAACAGAATAGGCTCACAACAAGGCATAGTGGCCTATCACCTAAGCACTCAGGAAATGGACACAGAGGATCAAAAGTCCAAAGTGATCCTCAGCTCCATAGTAAGCCAGCCTGGACGACATGAAACCCTGTGTCAAAAAAAGGTTTATTATTGTTCATTGTAATGAGTATTTTAAAATTTCAATTGAAATTTCTAATACAGAGTTGGTTGGTTGTTTTTTAAGATAGGGTCTCTGTATCCAGCCGAGGTGTGCCTCACCTTCCTAAGTGCTGGGTTACACTATGCATGGCTTTCAGTACACAGTATACAAGTGCTATGCCAGTATACTTGGCTCTCTGATATCATAACTATTAAAAGAGATAATCAAGAGGCTGGAGAGATGGCTCAGCAGTTAAGAGCACTAGCTGCTCTTCCAAAGGTCCTGAGTTCAATTCCCGGCACTCACACAGTGGCTCACGACCACCTCTAATGGGATCTGATGTCCTCTTCTGGCATACAGGTATACATATAGTCAGCACTCATACATAAAAAAAAATACATAAATAATTTTTAAAAAATATATAATCAACATAAGCAAAAACTGAGGGCCTCAATATTTCCAAGAGTGTAAAGTAGCTCTATGGCTGAACAGCCTAAGATCTGCTGGCCTCAGTGGCCCCTTTGTCAGCCACTCTGACAGACACCCCAAAGAAACAATTTAAGAAAAGGAAAGATTGACTTGGGCTCATGGTCACTTGTCTCTGGTGTTCCTGTGCCTGTGATGAGACAGAACATAATGGCAGAGGACATGGAGTAGAGCACAACAGCTCACCTCAAGACAAGACAGAAAGCAGGATTAAGAAAAGGGGTCGCCGGGCAGTGGTGGTGCACGCCTTTAATCCCAGCACTCGGGAGGCAGAGCCAGGTGGATCTCTGTGAGTTCGAGGCCGGCCTGGGCTACCAAGTGAGTTCCAGGAAAGGCGCAAAGCTACACAGAGAAACCCTGTCTCGAAAAACAAAACAAAACAAAACAAAAAAAACAAAAAAAAAAAAAAAAAAGAAAAGAGAAAAGGGGTCGAGGCCAAGACATAGCCCTTCAATGACACACCCCAGGTGACTGCCTCCAACAACGCTCCAACTTACATGGTTCCACCATCTCCCGTTTTCAATGTATTACACCACGGCTTAGATCAGAGACCTCACTAACTAACTAATCTCCTATGGCAGTGGTTCACAACCTGTGGGTCGTGACCCCTTTGGGGTCTTAACGACCCTCTCACAGGGGTCGCCTAAGACCATGTGCATATCAGATATTTACATTACGACTCATAACAGCAAAATTACAGTTATGAAGCAGCAATGAAAATAATTTTTTGGTGGTGGTGGGGGGTCACCACAACATGAGGAATTGTATATAGGGGTCACATTAGGAAGGTTGAGAACCACTGTATGGAAAAGCCCTCGCCAACATACCCATAGGTGTGCCTTACTCATCTCCAGATGTCTCTCAATCCAAGGTAACAGCCAATATTGATCATCACAGGTAATCAGTATGGCAGAAACACATGCGTTCTTTCAATAAGAGACAGGGCAAATTATAGCACAGTCATAAAGGGGGTGATTGTTCAGCTAATATAATCGAGCTCTGCCCTTATGAGATGATGTATTTGGCATATATACATATATGTAGACACATGGCTTTCGGCACAAACCTTTGGAAGGATGTTCACCAAATTTACCATTTCAGCTATCTTAGTTGAAAAAAAAAAAAAGAGGAAACAAACTGAAGAGGGGAAAGTGGACATCTTCAGCCTATCTGGAAGGTTAATTTCTCTTTCCGGCTCCTGGCTAGAAAGCAAGCTAGCTGCAGGTCCATCTCCTCAAAGCTCTATAGCAGTGAGTGTGCGCTGACGGCCCACTAGAGGCCTATTCCTGGACTTATTCTGGAAGGACACCTGGTCTCTGTGTGAGCTCCCTCCCTGTGAACAATGCCAGCGTCAGACACTGGCAGGGTACCTGGGACGCAAAACAAAGAACTAACACATGCTACCACAGGGTGAGCCTAAAAAAATAAAATAAAATAAGATGCTTTGCAAAAGAAACCAGACACAGAACACCACCTAGTTGTATGACTATTTTTTGTTTTGTCTTTGTATGACTATTTATATCAGATATCCAGAAAAAAAAAATCTACAGAAACAAAAGCAGTGGTTGCCCGAGGCAGGAATGAGAAGTACATCTCAAACACCAGGTTCTGTATCTCTTTAGAAGATAACAGAAATGTTCCAAAGCTAGACCATGGTGATGGCTGCACAATCGGCAAGAAAAAAAATCTAATTTCTGTAAATATGTTAAAAAGTACTCAACTGTATAATACATTTAACTTCTGTCTCTTCTCATGTGTGGCGTGCGTGAGTGTGAGTGCTATGCATAGGTGCCCTGGGGTGTGCATGCTTGTGGAGGCCCTAGGCTGATGTAGAGCATCCTCTTTGAGCATTCTTACATGTTATTCACTGAGGCAGGCGAGCTTTGCTAGCTAGCTTGCTCCAGGTATCCCCATCTCCACCTAACCAGGCTAGAATCACAGGACGGATGGGGTACTCACTGATATTCACATGAGTTCTGAGGATCTGAGTCCTCACACTTGCATGGCAAGGACTTTAACCAGTGAGCCATCTCCCCAGCCCAGAACTGTAGAATACCCTTTAAAATGGGTGTCTAGGGGGCCAACAAGACGGCCCAGCAGCTAAAGATGCCTGATGTCAAACCTGAGTTGGACCTCCTGATCCACAAGGTTGGGGTTGAGAATAATCACCCCATGTTGTCCTGACTGCCACTTGCACAGTGGCACACACACACACACACACACACACACACACACACACACACCACACACACAAGTAATTAATTAAATGTAATTTTAAAAGTACTAAAAAGAGGGGGCTGGAGAGATGGCTCAGAGGTTAAGAGCACTGACTGTTCTTCCAGAGATCCTGAGTTCAATTCCCAGCAACCACATGGTGGCTCACAACCATCTGTAATGAGATCTGGTGCCCTCTTCTGGCCTGCAGTCATACATGCTGTATATGTAATAAATAAATCTTTAAAAAAAAAAAAAAGTACTAAAAAGAGCCAACTGCAGTGGCATATGCCTTTAATCCCAGTACTGGAGAAGCAGAGGCAGGAAGAAAATGCCAACATACACACACACACACACACACACACACACACACACACACACACACACCACAACGTTAAAAACGGGTGGTAACACATTAGAGATTACAAAATTAAAAAATAATAGGATTAAAAAGTAAAAGGACAGAAGCTGCAAAAATGTCAACAGTGGTTTCAGGGTCGGTCCACATTTCAGGACCCCGGGAGCAGCTCTCAGAGGGTCTCAGTCAATCCATACTCGGGCGTCCCTGTACTTACTGGCTTTCCTTCTCCTCTCTGCATTCAGACAGTACAAATTATTATGCCTGAATCTTGGGGGAACCTCCTTCAGAAAGGCTGCAAACTTTACCAAAAAATACATACCACCCGTTCTGAGGTTTCCTTTTTTTTTTTTGTTTTTTTTTTTTTTGTTTTGTTTTTTTCGAGTCAAGGTTTCCCTGTGTAGCTCTGGCTGTCCTGGAACTCACTCTGTAGACCAGGCTGGCCTCGAACTCACAGAAATCCGCCTGGCTCTGCCTCCCGAGTGCTGGGATTAAAGGCATGTGCCACCACCGCCCAGCAAGGTTTCCCTTTTTAAAAAGTCCCCCCCCCCCCCAAAGGTGAATGCTGTAGCTCAGTGATGGAACACTTTTCTAGCAGGCTCGAAATACTGGGTTCGATCCCCAGCACCATCAAAACTAAACATAAAGAAGTCAGAAGTTCTGAAGCCAGGTGACATATTTTTATTAAAATTTTACACTTTAAAAGGCAACGGATGACAAATCTGTTCATGCAGTCTCCCCACCTCCACCCCCTGCTCAACGAAAAGGTTCTCTAGGCAGGATCAGAAACTCTCAAAAATCTTTTTTCTTTGAAAAGCTATTAAAACACTCGACAAAGGTGGAAGGCGCCCTTGGGTCAGGAGGACACTTGAGGCAGTTTCGCGGTGTCTCCCGGAGGGCTTTGAGGCGTCCGTGTGCACAGGTATTCAGGACCAAACGCCCCAAATGCCTTCCTCGCATCTAGCTCTCCCCCAGCCTCAAGCCCCTCGGGCATGGTCGGTGACACCCGCTGCGCAACTCCGGACCGGTCGCAACGCCCCCGCGGTGCAGCCTGCAGCCCCGCAGAGGCCGGGTTGACAATGCAGAGGCCTGCGCCGCACACCTCCCGCCCCGCTCCCCGCTCCCCACCCCGCGATCCCGGACCCGGAGCGCCTGTCTCTCCCGGATCCCCGCCCCTTCCCGAGGACGCACGGCTCCGGCCTGGTCCACGCATTTCCCAGCGCAGCCCTCAGCCTGCTCACCCGAACACGTGATCCGAGCTCCAGATCTTCATCGCCGCAGCCGCAGGCCCCGGGCTCGGGCTCGACGCTCTGCAGGATGCTGCACGGCAGCGCCGCGGGGGCGGGGCGCCCGCTGTACCGCCTCCTCCGTCACGTGGCCCCGGCTGCAGCGGCTAAAAATAGGGATGTGGGAGGCGGGTGGTACCCAGAGCTATGCTGCGGATGCTGCAGCAGGGACTTGCGCGGGTGCGCAGCCCCAGATGGCAGCGCCAGGCTCTCTGAAGCCGTCCAGATTCTGCCCCCCCGCCCTTTCCAACCACAAGGGAACGTTGTGGACAAAAGCCGACTGCCAATTCCAAACCAACAGTCTGGGTATTGAGTAAGCTTGAAACCCCAATGCTTGTGACCCAACGCGCGTCACAGGCAACCCACTAGAGAGACTACCGCGACAGATCCCTCACCCCTACGAAACAGAAGTAGCCGGTTCTGCGAAGGCTTTCCCGGTGAACAATCCGAGGCGCTGCCGCAAAAGGCTTGAGGACAAAGGCAGACTTCGTCCTAAAGTTACCAGTAACTGGAGCCCTGCTCCAGGGGAGCTAATTGCCTTGATCCTGTAGACACAAAACAGTTCTCGCCTCGGAGGGAGTTAAGACCCAGTTTATTTCTGAGCCAAATAGGAGTGATCACGATCCAGGAACGAGGACTGAGGTTGCTCTGGAAGACGTGTCCTACTGTGGATGCCGTTACGTGAAACTGTATTAGCTGCCGAACAAAGAAAGGCTATTACTCAGTAAGGCCTCAGGGATCGCAGCAAGTCGGGAACTCGGCCCTAGGCCTTCGATGATAGCATTCTTAGCGTTTGGATTGGCGAAAAGTCGGTGGTCTGCTATGGGGTATACTGTAAAGGTTTCGATAGGCAAGGCTGTTTGATCAGACACATGGATGGACAATCTTCAGAAGGGCTGTATATAGGGCTGCTAGGTGGGTATGGCAGACCATATGTAATCTAAGCTCCCTGGGGGTAGACATGGAAACTAGGTAGCAAGGTGGCTAGCCGGACTAACAACAAGCTACAGTTTAGCAAGAGATTCCATATACATACATACATACATACATTCGTACATACGTACGTACATATTGCACTCACACGTGCCCACAAACATGCCCACACACATGCAACTATGAACATGAATACCACACACACACACAAACACACACACACACACACACACACACACACACACACACGCACACACACACACGCACACACACAATAAAGATAAAAAGGGACTGAAAATAGCCCAAGAGGGGTTGGGGATTTAGCTCAGTGGTAGAGCGCTTGCCTAGCAAGCGCAAGACCCTGGTTTGGTCCTCAGACAAAAAAAAAAAAAAAAAAAAAAAAAAAAAAAAAAAAAATAGCCCAAGATAATTTGGCTCTAAACTGCAACATTTTAACTCTCCACAAGCGCTAAGTTCGTCAGTTGCCCTTGGAGTCTTTAGCAAGGTATGGCTTTTTTTTTTTTTCTGGGAACTTCAGAAGAATATATTGATCATCTCTTGGACTGGTATGGTGCTTTATGCTTCTAATCCCAGCACTTGGTAGGGTGGCAGACAGATGGGGACGTAGAGGCCAGGCTGGACTGTATAGCAAGTGTTAAATACAAAGTAAGAGAAGCCAAGCCTGCTGAGGCAAGCTGTAATCACAGCTACTGGGGAGACCAAGGCAGGAAAGTGGAAAGTTCAAGGCCAGCCTGGGTAGCTCAGTTAGTAGAGCCTGTCTCAAAATAAAAAATAAGACAGCCAGGTGGTGGTGGTGCACGCCTTTAGTCCCAGCACTCGGGAGGCAGAGCCAGGTGGATCTCTGTGAGTTCAAGGCCAGCCTGGTCTACAGAGCGAGACCCAGGACAGGCTCCAAAGCTACACAGAGGAACCCTGTCCCAAAAAACAAACAAACAAAAAACCACAAAACAAAGCAAAACAAAAAAGAACCAGAGTTGTTTGCCTGGATGAAAAAGCCCATTTGTAGTTGCTCAGTGGTAGAGTATTTTCCTCATATGTACAAGCCATGGGGATCCATCTCCAGGACAATTGATAAAAATGAATACACTTATACTAGGGGGAAGATCATTTATAGAAACCAAATGGATGAGAAGTTCACGCCAAACCCATGCGGAGCATCACTGGACGCCATTGTGTTGGGGGCCACTATGTACCTCTGGTGCAAATGTTCTTCAAACCTGCTCTGCATATGCTTTCTTTTGTGTCTATCTGTCTGTCTGTCTGTCTGTCTGTTTCTCTCTCTCCCCATCTTTTTCTTTCCTTTTTTTTCACTTCCCAAAAAAAGTCTTGGGGCTGGAGAGATGGCTCAGAGGTTAAGAGCACTGACTGCTCTTCCAGAGGTCCCGAGTTCAATTCCCAGCAACCACATGGTGGCTCACAACCATCTATGAGATCTGGCGCCCTCTTCTGTATACTTAATAAATAAATAAATCTTTAAAAAAAACAAAAAAAAAAAAAAAACAAAAACAAAAAGTCTTTATCAATCGAGTTACGTGTGTGTAAATCATACAACATTAGCCGAAAGTTTCTGCTTTCAGAGCTTCTCTGTGCCTGCCCCATCCTTCCTGTGATATTTTCTAACTGTAGACCAAATGTTAGATGAGGGTCACTTTACATCACTCTAAACAACAACAGAAATAGCCCCCAAACCAAAAACCCTCAAAGGACACAAAAGACACTCCCCTTCACAAATCACTATTTAGTCAGCAATTGCTCCAACTACCTAGAACTTCACACTCTTTTTGTTTGTTTGTTTGTTTTGTTTGTTTTGTTGGTTGGTTTTTCGAGACAGGGTTTCTCTGTGTAGTTTTGGTGCCTTTTCCTGGAACTCACTCTGTAGCCCAGGCTGGCCTCTGCCTCCTGAGTGCTGGGGTTAAAGGCGTGCACCACCACCACCCAGTAACCTTAATTACTAATTGATGGGAGCCTACTGTGGGTGCTGCCATTCCTGGGCTGGTGGTCCTGGGTTCTATAAGAAAGCAGGCTGAACAAGCCATAAGGAGCAAGTCAGTAAGCAGCACCCCTCCATGGCCTCTGCATCAGTTCCTGCCTCCAGGTTCCTGCCCTGTTTGAGTTCCTGTCCTGACTTCCTTCAGTGATGAACAGTAAGTGTAAGCCAAATAAAGCCTTTCCTCCCCAAATTGCTTCTGGTCATAGTGTTTCATCACAGTAATAATAACCCTGACTAGGACAATCTCCATGTCACATTCCCACCGATCTCTAGTCTCACTCCAGCAGCCTGAGTGCTTACAATCTCCCAACGGGCTCCAAGCACGATATTCCTTAGGCTCATTTCCCCTCACTGTGGTCACTGTTGGGGCATGGAGTGTCCAGAGTCTCCAAGCTAGAGACATGTGATCTGTCTTGTCCCTTAAAGCCAGTCAACTGTAGTCTTTTGGGATTTACCTCTTGCACAGGAGGCTAGCCCACTCCTCCTCCATCCCCATCTTACAGGAATCAGCAATCCTGGGGCCAGTGGTGGCCCCTGTCCATGAGCTACTTTTCTCTAAGCCGTAGGGCCTCTACCCAAGGAAGCAGCAGCCACCCTGAAGGGCGGGTGAGAGCGGAATGAGGCCACAGGCCTGGCTTTGGGCAGGGTGACTGGCCAGCTGTCATTGCTGTGCCTCCTGACTGCAGCCTCGCCCTGTCCACTTCCTCCTCCTGACTGGTCTCCCTGCCTCCTATCAGTCGGCCTGAATAAATGGTGCCACCCCATGCCAGACAGCTGTGCCTTGTCCTTGAGAACCTGCCTCATGCCTCTGCAGGTATGCCCTACAGACGTCAGGGCTGCCCTTGGGTGCCCTGCCCACCCTCCCAGTGCTCAGAAGTCCTTCTGCACCTCTGGCCTTATTCACCAAGCTCTGTGGCTATTGGACTGAATGAGCTATCTCTCCTACCAGATTCACGCTGACCTGGGGCCAGTTTCCAGACCTGCTCACAGGCCTCTTGAGTAGGCTTTTCTGGGGCAAGATTCAGAAATTATACTTTTGCCGGGCAGTGGTGGCGCATGCCTTTAATCTCAGCACTCAGGAGGCAGAGGCAAGCAGATCTTCGTGAGTTTGAGGCCACCTGGTCTACAAAGAGAGATCCAGGACAGCCAGAGCTGTTACACAGAGAAACCCTGTCTCAAGAACCTCCCCCCACCCCCACCCCACCTCCCCAAAAAGAAATAAATTATACTTTTTTTTTTAATGAGCAGCCTAAGCCATTAAAATGCTGGTTAAAGTTTGGAAAGTGGGCCTTGACCTTTCCAAGCTGTCCAAGGACAGGATCTGCACCCCATTTGTTGTGCACACCTGACCTAACCCAGTCTCTGGCAAACAGGAGGTGCTTGCCAACTGCTTGTTCAGTGACTCAAGGATCATTCCTAGGCAGTGATAAGGCCAAGAGTGGCCTGGCCCTGGGTTAGGCACACCACCCAGGATAACTCCGGGTCTAGTGCTGCCGGCCTTGTTCTCAACCCTCCTGGCCACCTGGGAAAACCTACGGGCTTGTCCAGCAGTGCTCCGTCTTTTTTGCTGTTCGTGACAGGTTCACGCTGTGTAGCCCAGGCTAGAGTCACACTCCTGATCCTCCTACCTCAGCTTCCCAGTGCTGGAATTACAGACCCGAATGATCACAGCCAATGGTGTGTGTGTCTGTGTATGTATATGTCTGTGTGTGTATATGTCTGTGTTTGTGCGTGTGTGTGTGTGTGTGTGTGTATGTGTGTGTGTGTGTGCGTGTGTGTGTGTGTGTGTGTGTGTGTGTGTGTGTGTGTATGTGTATGTCTGTGTTTGTGTGTGTGTGTTGCGATTAAACCCAGGGTGTCGAATATGTGTTCTACTACTAAGACATATCCCCTCATCCTTTAAACATCCATTTTTGGTCCAGTCATGATGGCACAAGCCTTTAATTCTCTCTCTTAGCAGGGTTTCAATGAAACCTGGGCTAACATCAAGCTCAATATATAGCCGAGGCTAGTCTTGAACTCCTGATCTTTCTGCCTCCACCTCCCAAGTGTTGGGATTACAGGCTTGAGCCACCAGGTATAACTCAAATATTTCTAGCCACCAGGTATAACTCAAATATTTCTTCTCCTTCCTTCCTTTTTTTAAAATAATAGACTCTGCTGCTAAAAATATGTACGTGTAGTTGTGAGTTGCCGGGTATGTTTTTTGTTTGTTTGTTTGTTTTTTGGTTGTTTTTTTTTTAACTTAGAGAGAAAAGCCAATTTCCCAGCAGGAGGAATTTCAAACAACTTTTGGTGTTGCTCCTCACCCATTTCCCATGACTACCTGTTTCATTCATTACCCCAGAACTACAGGAGGAAGCAGGCACAGGTGTGCCACCGGGTCACTAGTACAACTGCAGTAAAGACTTCATTCATCGAGACGTACCGGCCTGCTGTGTTGTCAGAGCAAACAGCACAGGGCCACTCAGAGTTCCTGGCCACTCTCTGGTTTGTTGAGCTCTTCCTGACAGAACACACTGGGAGTGGCTGAGGATGTAGCCCAGGGGCATAACTTGCCTAGACTCTGGTGCTCGGGGTTCAAATGCCAACACTGAATAAGAAATTATTGGAGGGCTAGAGAGGAGGCTCAGTGGTTAAGAGCACTGGCTGCTCTTTAGAGACCTGGGTTCGGTTCCCAGCACCGCTGTGGTGGCTAACAACTTGTAACTCCAGTCCTGGGGGATCCAATACCCTCTTCTAACCTCCACAGGCACTGACATACATACATACATTTAGGCAAAACACCCATAAGATAAAAAATTAAATGCACACATATTCAAATCTGTCTTGAGCCTTATTTAGCCCACGTGCCCAAGCATATTATTTAAACAAGGTGGAATCCTTTTGTTCCTGTGGTATTTTCTTTTCTTTTCTTTTTTTTTCCATTTTTCGAGACAGGGTTTCTCTGTGTAGCTTTGCTCCTTTCCTGGAACTCACTTGGTAGCCCAGGCTGGCCTCGAACTCACAGAGATCCGCCTGGCTCTGCCTCCCGAGTGCTGGGATTAAAGGCGTGCGCCGCCACCACCGCCCGGCCCTGTGGTATTTTCTCTTCCCATGTCCTACTCAGAACCTCCGAGTCTTGCCAACACACACCTTAAACGTTTTCCTCCTTATTTCTGCTGTGCATATTAATTCTATACAGTTTGGCCAGCTTCGAGATGGCTATCACCAAGGAGTCTGATGTTCCCAAGAAGTCTTTCAAGAAGACCCAATTGGGTTGTTTTAGCTTTGCCAAAGATTGAACTCAGGGTCTTGCGCATGTTAGGAAAAGCACTCTAGCTCTGAGCTGTGCTCCAGCTTCAAATCTAGGGACTTTATGACATTATTGGTTAACTGTAGTGTACGACCAAGGAAACATTTTAAAACAACAACAACAACAACAACAAAAACAAAAACACAAAACAAACTACTGACTCACTGTGAAGAAAGTGCTGATTAAGGAATTCTAAAGGCTCTGCTGTTACCATTCATGCAGCTTGTATTGCTAACCCCTCAGGTTAGTGCTGTAATTCATTGTTTTTCATTATGGGCTAGAACAGCAGTTCTCAACCTATGGGTCGAGACCCCTCCACTGGGGATTGAATGGCCCTTTCACAGGGGTCACCTAAGACCATTGGAAAACAGATATTTACATTATGATTCATAACAGTAGCAAAATTACAGTTATAATGTAGCACTGAAAATAATCTTATGGTCAGGGGGTCACCACAACATGAGGAACTAACTGTATTTAAGGGCCGCAGCGTTAGAAAGGTTGAGAACCTCTGCTCTAGAAGCTCTTAAATGGACATTTTTAGAGTATATCACCTGAGATATGTTAACTGGGGCAGATCTTTCACACAGCTTTGTCTTATGGAGAAGTCTTAGAATCTCAACAGACAGTAAAATCATTTAATGATAATTTCAGAAGAAATCCAGACCAATCTTGTGGACATACTTTAAGTTTTTTAAATTCCGGTTGTTATTTGAGACAGGATTTCTCTATGTAGTCCTAGCAGTCCTTGAACTTGCTCTGTAAACCAGGCTGACCTTGAACTCAGAGATCTGCCTCTCTCTGTTTTCCAAACGTTGGAATTAAAGATTTATGACACCAAGTCCTGCTTTATGTTAAGGCCTTTTGAAACAGACGCTCATTATCTTGGAGAGCTTTGTAGAGCTCTCCTGCCATCTAGTGGACAAATACATGCAGCATCGCTCACTTGGGCAATCCCATGCCCAGAACCATTGCAAATAACTGCTTTTTACGTGCTCTTCAGATCCTGAAGACAGGCTTGGAATTCCAGCTCCCTGGAAGACTGAGGCAAGAGGATCCCAAGTTCAGGACCTGCTTGGGCTAACACAGTAAATTCAAGGCTACCCTGAGAAACTTGAGACTGTCTCAAAATTTAAAATAATAAAGCGATAAAGACAGAAGAAAGGAAAAGAATCTAAATGGAAAGTAAAAAAGAAGAAGAAAAAGGCTGGGGATATAGCTCAGTGCCTCTCTAACTAGGGTATGAGGCTCTGGGCTCAATCAGCAGAACCAAAAGTAAACATCTACACCCTGTAGAGTGTGCTAGCCCAGTCCTGAAATCCCACCACTCGGGAGGCAGAGGTCAGCCTAGTCTATACAGGGAGTTTTAAGGCAGTCTGTATATATAATGTGAGACTCTGTCCCCCCCAAAATATGCTGTGGATGTTCACTAGCTTACACACACATGACGTAAATGTTCACTTTATCATCTGAACTGGACATACATGAGAAGTTATTTCAGTGCTCCTGGGCATCTGGCAAGATGGTATAGTGGGTAAAGTGCTTACTGTACAAGCATGAGGTCCTGAGTTCAGATCCCCAGCACCCATGTAAGAAGCAAGGTGTGGTGGCACATGCCCGTAACCCCAGAGCTGGGGAGTGGCTCCAGAGGGCCTGCTGGCCAGCCAGACTACCTTAAACAGTGAGCTCCAAGTTCACCCAGTCTCAAAGAGGAATGTGGAGAGCAATAAGGGAGGCCACTCAGCGTTGGCTGGGAAACGTACAAACCGTTGTAGACATAGTGGAGTTGACTAAATGCGGAGACGGGGCTGGACTGGGCCTTGGCTATCTGGTATGTGTGAGGCACTGGTTCAGTCCCCAGTACCGAAAGAAGAAGACCATAAGGAGGGTACTCAGTGTCACCAACATTTAAGACTACATATGAAGCAAAACTCCATGGGTATCAGAGTAGAATTTCATAAAATAACAAAGTGTCTATGTTTGCAAATACATATGGTACATAGATTCACGCATGGAAAAGCTGTCCATGAGAATGGAAGAATGGGAAATCGAAAAGTTTTTACCTTGCTTCTTTATGAAGAGTGTCTCGATCCAGCTCAGGCTGGCCCTGACCTTATTGTGTAGACCAGGCTAGCCTCACACTTGCAGTGACCCTCAGCTTCCCAAATGCTGGGAGTGTAGACATGAGCCACCATACCCAGCTCTGTTTACTTAGTTGTTGAGGTAAGGTCTCACTATGGGGCTCAGGCTGTTCTTGAACTTGCCACCCTCCTGTCTCAGCCTCTCCACTTCTGAGACTACAGATGTGCACAGCCATGCCCAGCTCTAGATACTGTAGGGTAAAAGCCAAAGTGTTTCTTTCACTAGTTCTGGTTCCAGGGCCAGGGTGGGTTTCTTTCACTGCCTCTGGATTCAGGGTCAGGGTGGGTTTCTTTGGCTGGCCCTTTTACCCTACAGATATGCCTTTCAATTGCCTGTCCCTGATGGATAATGAGCACCATTCCATATGCCGATTTAGGTCATTTGTATTTCTTCCCTTTAGACATGTTAATGTTCTTTGCCAAAAAAAAAAAAAAATTACCCTGGCCCCCTGTGGAATGAGTGTGTGTGTGTGTGTGTGTGTGTGTGTGTGTGAGAGAGAGAGAGAGAGAGAGAGAGAGAGAGAGAGAGAGAGAGAGAGAGAGAGAGAGAAACAACTTTGGGTGATGTTTCTCTCCTTCCACCTTTATGGGGGTTCTTGGGATTAAATTTAGGCCATCAGGCTCGCATGGGCAAGAATTTTTACAGCTGACACATCTTACCAGCTCTTGTTTGTTTTTGAGACCAGATTTCACTCTGTAGCCCAGGCTTTTTCTTTTGGGCCACCAACCAGTTTCCAAATCATGATACAGAGACTTATTGCTTAAATGCTTGACCTAGCTTAGGCTCGTTTCTGGCTAGCTCTCTTTTAACTTAAATTAACCTGTTTCTCTTTATCTACGTTTTGCCTCAGGGCTTTTAACTTTCTTTCTGTATGTCTTACTTCACTGCTTCTCCTGTGTGGCTAGTGGAAGCCTCCTGGCTTCTAGCCCCGGGTGTCTCCCTTTTTCTCTTCTCTCTCTGCCTATCAGCCCGGCCTGTCCTTTTTCTGTCTCACTATTGGCTGTTCAGCTCTTTATTACACCAATCAGGTGCCTTAGGCAGGCAAGGTGAAACAAATGTAACACATCTTTACATAATTAACCACACATCCTTACACCGTTAAATAAATGCAGCATGAGCAAATGTAACACATCTTTACACAGTTAAAGTAATATTCCCCAGCATAAATAAATGTAACATATCTTTGCCCAGTTAAAATAAAATTCCACAACACCCTTGTCTCCTAAAATGCCACCCCACTTTCTTTCTTTTTACTTATCATTACTATTTTGAGACAGGGTCTCTCTGTGTAGCCCTAGTTTCCCTGAAATTCACTATCTAGACTAGGCTGGCCTCCAACTCACAGAGACCTGCCTGCCTCTGCCTCCTAAGTGTTAATCCTTCCAAGGATTAAAGGCGTGCACCACCACTGCTTGATTGAAAGTTACTTTATTTTATGTTTTTGTGTGCTTGCCTGCATGTATGTGTGGGTACCACATGTATTTGAGAAGCCTGAGAAGGAAAAAAAAAAAAAAAAAAAAAGGATCAGTTCCCCAGGAACTGACTTCACAAGTGGTTGTGAGCCACCATGTGGGTGCTGGGAATAAAACTTAGATCCTCTGCAAGATCTTAATTACTGAGCCACCTCTCCAGCACCCTCTTTTTATTCTTTTTAATCGTTACCCCATTTCATTGTGGTAAACACTAACATAAAATTTGCCATTTTAACCACTTGAAATAATGTGAAATTAATTAGTTACTGTCACAATTCTGGTCACCATCTATTTCCAGAACTTTTTAAAAAATTACTCAAACAGAAACTGTAGCCACAAAGCAGCTCCTCTCGTCCTCCCTTCTAATCTACATTGTATCTTTTTTTTTTTTTTCTTTCTGTTTTTCAGAGTTTCTCTGTGTATCCCTGGCTGTTCTGAAACTCTGGAACAAGGCCAGCTTGGTCTTGGCCTTGAACTCACAGAGATCAGCCTACATCTGCCTCCTGAGTGCTGGGATTAAAGAAGCACATTACCACTGCCCGGCTAGCCACATTGTGTTTCTAAGAAGTGGCCTAGTCTAGGGCTTTCGTCTGGGTGGGGTCATGCAGCGTTTGACCTTTTTTGTCTGCCCTTTTCCCCTTGGCGTGATTTCAAGGTCCATCCATGTCATGGGATGTATAAGAGTTTCAGAACCTTATCCCTTTGCATTTTTGAGACAGCGCTTCACCTGACCTACACTCCCAGCCCAGAGAACATCAGTGCTTTGGCGGTCAGATGCCACTTCACTGTGCATGGATGTCCTACACCTTGTTTCTGCCTCCACTGGGCGTTGTTTGGGTTGTTTCTACTTTATGGCTATTGTGAAGACTGTTGCCAGGAGCACCGGCCCACCGGGACATTTGGGTCCCTGTGGTCAGTTCTTTTAGGACATTGTATTAGTTTCTTTTCTCGTCACTGCGACAAAAACATCTGACAGAAGCAGCTGAAGGCAACAAGGATTTATTTTGGCTCACACTTCAAAGAGGTCCAGTCCTCATGGTGGGTGACGGAAGCATGAGGGTCACATTCGTACGCAATCAGGAAGCAACAGTGATGAGTGCCTGTGCCGGGCTCACTCTCTCCTTTTGTTTACCTTTTTTCAAGATTTATTCATTTTTTAAAAAATTTTTTTTAAGATTCATTTATTTATTATGTATACAGGAGTGGGTGCCAGATCTCATTACAGATGGTTGTGAGCCACCATGTGGGTGCTGGGAATTGAACTCAGGACCTCCGGAAGAGCAGTCGGTGCTCTTAACCTCTGAGCCATCTCTCTAGCCCAAGATTTATTCATTTTTGTCTTATGTATATGAGTGGAGACTTTGTTGTGTTTTCAGTTTTGAGACAGAATCTCACTATGTAGCCCTGGCTGCCCTGGAACTCACTCTGTAGACCAGGCTGGCCTCGAACTCATAGAGATCTGCCTGTCTCTGTCTCCAAGTGCTAGGGTCAAAGGTGTGCACCACCATCTATGAGTGTTTTGCCTGTGTGTATGTATGTACACCATGTGTCTGCAGTGCCTAAGGAGGCCAGAAGATGACATTGGATCCCCCAGAGGTGGTAGAGTTACAGAAGGTTCCAAGGCAGTGGTTCTCAACCTTCCTAATGCTGCGACCCTTTAATACAGTTACTCCTATTGTGGTGACCCCAACCCTAACATTATTTCATTGCTACTTCATGACTGTAATTTTGCTACTGTTATAAATCGTAATGTGAATATTGTATTTTCAGATGGTCCTAGGAGGTCCCCATGAAAGGGTCATTCATCCCCCAAGGGGTCATGACCCACAGGTTGAGAACTACTGTTGAAGCCTTCACATTGATGTTGGGAACCCAGGTTTTCTGTAAGAGCAACAGGCAATCCTTACCAGGGAGTGGTCTCTAGCCCCACTGTCTCCTTTTGACACAGTGCAAGACCATCAACCCAACAGATGGAGCCACCTATATTTAGGGAGGACCCATCTAGAAACTTCCTCACAGATGTTCCCAGAGGTTTGTCTCCAGGTGATTATGGATCCTGTCCAGCTGTCCATCAACATAAACCATCAGAGGCAAGTACTTAGGGAGGGAATTGCAAATGCCATATTGTCGTATAGTGACTGTTTAGCTTTGGGGAGAACTGCCCGAGTCTTCCCACAACAGCAACACCCTTTACATTCCCACTGATGGAGGTTCCGGTTCCTCCACATCTTACCAATACTTACTGACTTTGAAAAAATTGGCCGTACCTGTCATGGTAAATGTGAAATCATGTCTTATGGAATTTTTAGTCTTTCACCTCTGACTCTGATGTTAACTGGGATTTTCCCACAAGTTCCTTTATCAAATTAAGGAATCTCCTTTTATGTAGCTGGAGTTTTCTCTCCGGGCCCCGCCAAACCCCGCCAGTCCGACAGCCCACTTATAAAATAAACACACAGATGCTTATATTATTTAAACTGTTTGGCCTAATGGCTCAGGCTTCTAGCTATCTAGTTCTTACATCTTAAATTAATCCATTTCTATAAATCTATACCTTGCCACGTGGCTCGTGGCTTACTGGTGTCTTCACATGTTGCTTGTCATGGCGGCGGCTGGCAGTGTCTCCCTCCACCTTCCTGTTCTCTCAATTCTCCTCTCTGTTAGTCCCGCCTATACTTCCTGCCTGGCCACTGGCCAATCAGTGTTTTATTTATTGACCAATCAGAGCACATACAGACCATCCCACAGCACTTTTAGTTGTATTTTATGATCATTTATATCATGCAATGGTGCTGTGTCCCTCCCAAAACCTTGTCTCTGTCAATTGAGATGATTGTGTGATTTTTTTTCCCCATCAACTTATTAACATGACTTTTTTTTTGGTTTTGTTTTCACCAACTTTCCATGTCTAAGTAAATCTCACTTGGTCATGATGTGTGTTTTAAGTATGTAAGAGTTCACTCAACTCTATATTAATTTTCAGGGATTTTGTTTAAGCTTTTCATACACATCTGTAAGGTATATTGTCTAAGATTATTCTTTTTCTTCTGATGTCCATCTGGTTTTGGTACCAGCCTGGTGCTGTTCTCGCAGAGCTAGAGAATTGCCTTCTTGCCAGGCATGGTGGCACATGCCTTTAATCCCAGCACTCAAGGAGGCGGAGGCAGATGGATCTCTGTGAGTTCGAGGCCAGCCTGGTCTATAAAGGGAGTTCTAGAACAGCCAGGGCAATTATATAGAGAAACCCTGTCTCGAAAAACAAAAAACAAAACAAAAAAAAGTATGCTGTTGGTAACAAACAAAAAAGAAAGAAATTTGGAGGAAAATGGGTGGAACTGGAGAACACTAATCAAGGTAACCCAGACTTAGAAAGACAAATACTGTGTAGGAGGAATAAACAGGGCTTAAGGCTAGGAAAAAGAGAACTTTGTGGACCTGGGGTAGGGAAGACAATAGAATAATGTGGAAGGGGGAGATTGGGGCAAAGGGGTACAGTAATGGAGGGAAAAGCTCAGGGGAGGCCAAACTGAAACGAAATATGTATGGAAATCCCAGATGGGAACTGGTTACTGGGCCATCCCCCCAGCCCACTCTTGGGCTTTTTCTGATACAGATTTCTAGTTTTGCTCCACTGTGGCCAGCAAGCATACTGTGTTGGGCCTCACTTCTTGTCATCTTTTTATGATCCATGGTTGTCTGGGTAAATAAGCCTGAAACTACTGTGCACAGGAAGATTCCTTTCCCCCACTTGTTTACGGCACTGGGAATTGAATTCAGGCCTTCATACATGCCAGTCATGCAGAAGTTTCCTACAAATATTAATTAGGTTCAGTTTACTCATGGTGATTTTAGGTTAGACACAAGGATGAATAATGCTCAGGGTTATTAAAGGAACTAAACAGCCCAAGAGAATTTGGCTCTGGTTTTGCAACATTCCAACTCTTCGCAATCAGGTAGTTTTGAGCCATCAATCAGCATTGTAGAATCTTTAACATAACTTCAGTTCACAGTGGTGTGTGAGAACAGCCAGAGCTATATAGTCGACCCTGTCCCCAAAAACACCAGGAGGAAAATAAGTCAGTGTCTGTGTTTTGACTTTTTCAGAGCCTTACCACGTGCCTGTCAGTGAGCAATCACTTAACTAAGTACTTGATGAGTCGAGAGTGAATGCTAAAACGTCAGACAACACCAATGCTCTCCAGTCTTGAATGAAAAAAAATGTCCTTTTCCATAGAGCCTTTGCGAAGCCTCCTTTCAACAACTACTTAAGGTCCGCGCTCCAATCTTGCTCTCCTTATTTGGCACCTCCCACTTTCATTCCTCGGTCCCTCCCTCAGCCCCGCCTCACCTGCAGCGGCTCCTCTTAGGCTCCGCCTCCAGCAGCGTTTTCCGCCCTTGTCCTTCGGCCGCCCCGCCTCTAGCCCCGCCTCCACAGCAGCTTAGACCCCGCCCCATCCTCCTTTGGCCACGCCTCCAAGCCCCGCCTTTGGCTCCACCTCCAGCCCTGCCCCTCAGCCGTCCTCCTCTAACTCCGCCCCATCCCCGCTCTATCCCCGCCCCCACTCCATCCTTGGTCCCGCCCACGGCCACACCCCCGCTCCTCTTTTGGTCCCGCCTCCAGCTGGGCTCTGGAGCTTTGAGCGCTCCAGCCCCTCCCAACCCGAGGGCGTGGTCGGCCGCCTAGAGGGCACGTCGACGTCCTCACGCTGGGGCGGGGCCTGACGTACGCGTGTGGAGCGTGGGTTCGCGTACCGCCGCGGGTCTCCTGCGCCGGTGGCGCGCAGTTCCCGGAGAACCGATAAGCTGCGGAAGCTGCAGGTCCCCGCACGCCCGCCTTGGCTCCGTGCCTGCGCGCGCCCGGGAGCGGGCCGAGCCCGCCATGGCCCACCGCTGCCTGCTGCTGTGGGGCAGGGGCGGCTGCCGTCGGGGCCTCCCTCCGCTGCTCGTGCCCAGCGGCTGCCTGGGTCCGGGGCGGCGGCCCTTCCTCCGCACGGTGAGTCCCGCGTCGCCGCTGCTCGGTTCGGCCGGCTTCCGGCTCGGGAGCAGGTGTCAAGGTCACCGGACCGGGACGCGTGACGGTCTGAGCCTCCTGGTCCCCGCGGGCCGTGTGGGCCGCGCCGCCGCGAGTGCCTCCGGGAGCCCGGGAAGGTCACGCCTCGACTTTGCTGCCTGCTGCTGTGGTCTCGCTGCCTTTCGAGGCGCTGGAAAACGACTGACCGAGTGGGCTGCACCGCGGAGCTGGAGTGGAGAGAGCGGGCTGTGGCACCTCTCTTTCCCATCTGTTGAATAGGGCCGTTGCTGGCATCCTGAATACACACCGGCAGATACCACTGGGGTCAAAATATACTGTTCAGAGTAGGGACTATGTATTTTGTTGCATAACAGCGTCTGTCATGAGGCTTCGTTGCTGGTGTAGGGTCACACACGATCTGGTACATCTTATTGAAGAGATGCTATGGTGGCAGGACCATGACACAGCCTTCTTGCTGTCTGCCAGCCCGGCACAGGTTTTACCCAGAGGGACATACCATGGAGGTTGAGGAGTGCGATTGGTCACTGGAACCTGGCTTGACCACTTACTGGCCATTGCCCTTGAGGACGTTAGTTCAGCCCCTTCACTTATAAGCTGGAGGTACAGCAGCCTTTCGGTATCCGCAGGGCATTGATGCCAGGACCCTTACCAGAATCAGAAGATGCACGTACTTCTATGTGCTTTGGTTTGTTTATGTTTTGTTTAAGGATATTTGAGACTAGGTCTTAGTGTTGCTCAGGCTAGCCTCTTGAATCTCCCACCTGGTCCTCCTGGTCAGGCTGGCTCTTCCCCTTATACATTCATCTCTAGATTAATATCTAATAAATATGATTTGTAAATAGGTTTTATACCCTAGCATTCAAGGAATAATGACCCAAACCCAACACAAACCAATCAATCAAACACTCGCCCCCAGAAAACAACAGAACCCAAATTGGCCTCGAGCATTCTTCATTGCTGAGGTTGGCCTTGAACTTCTGATCCTCCTCCTCCTGTCTCCCATCTCTCAAGTGCAGGGCTTACGACTATGCACCATCACACCGACTCATGTACATTTGTTTTCCGAATGTTGTTCACCAGTAGTTGTTGGGATATGAGAATGGAAGCCATGGATAGGGGTTGCCGAGGGTACCCGTGTTTGTGACATTTGCTTTGAAGCTCCCTTGTCCTGAGTTTGTTTGAGTCTGTATCTTTTCTACTGTGCACTTTCCTGTCATATGCCGTCTGTGCCGTATTCGTCGGTTGTCCTACCTTCCCTTGCTCATCTGATCCCTTCCTTTTATAACCAGTGAACATTGGACTCAGGGATCTGCCGTGTGAGGTGGAGTCTCATACCAAAGGCCTTAGTGGGACTCTTGTCCCTCTGAGTCACCAGTGAATGCTGAGACATAAGGAAGTCCTTGTTTGGGATAGCTACAGCTAATAGTGTGGGTGTGTGTGACATATACCCCAGGTACTGAGGGTATAGATGACACCTGAACATTTCTTTGTTATATAGGATGTATATAGCCCAGGATGACCTTGAACATGTTATCTTCCTGCCTCTGTTTCCTGAGTGTTGGAATTGCAGGTGTGGTGGCCCATGTGGTGCTGGGGCATCAAACCCAGGGCTTTGTGCCTGCTAGACAAGCACTACACCATTTGCTATATCCTTAGTCTCCAGAAGACATGTAAACATTTGTTTTAGATTTATTGATTTTGTTTTATGTGTGTGATGTATGAGTGTTGTGCCTGCCTGTATGTCTGTGTACCTCGTGCACACTTGATGCTCAGGAAGGTCATCAAAGAGCATTGGATCCCCTAAAGTGGAGTTACAGACTGTTGTGAGCTACCATGTGATTGCTGGGAATGGAACCTGGGTCCTATGCAAGAGTCACAAATGTTTTTAACCACTGAGCTCTCTAGCCAGTGCTCTCCTCCCTGAGTCCCCTTGGGCGTTTTGAGGTGACAAATAAATATTTGTGGAATGTGACTGTGTGCCTAGTTCCATACCAAGTTATCATGTAGGTGTCCCCTTGCTTCTGCTTGTGTGCGCGCATGTGTACACCATGGCACTCACATGGAAGTTAGGGGACAACTTGTGGGAGTTCGTTCTCTCCTTCTACCTTGTGAGTTCTGGAGATTGAACTTAGGTCATCAGTCTTGGTGACAAGTGTCTTCACCCACTAAAGTGTCTCACTGGCCCCTACATTAAGCATGTTGAGAATTTGCCAAACGGTGGCTTGGCCATTACATCACACCAGCAGTGTGCAAGGACTTATGTCTCTTTCTTTTCTCCAACACCTGCCTTCCTGGTGGAGCCCGCACACCAAAGTGGGTGTGAGGTGCTGTACTTGAGAGGATGCTGCATTATTTTTCTCATCAGACCATAAAAGAGGCTGGGCTGCGGTAACTAATGCAATAACTAATACAATAACTAACTAATACAGATGAACCAATACAATAACGAATACAGATGAACCTCACTTTCAGCACCCCCAACCCCTGCAAGTAACTAATAATTTTGTGGAGCTAGGGTTCAGACCCAGGGCCTACACATGCTAAGCATGTGCTTTCCTGCTGAACCACACACCAGCCCCTAAACAGCTTTTTAGTGACATGTTTTGAAGCAGGGCTGTGTCCGCAGTAGACTTTCCTGTGGCCGTGATTCTCAGGATGACAGACCATCAAGTATCTTTAGCAGTTGCCTAGCGTGAGGATTGACATTTAGCCCTGACTTCCTCATCACAGAAGAGAGAGAAAGTTAGCATTGTTTAGAAGCAGCTCTGGCTTGTAACTTCAGGTAAGTACATGGAAGTGAATCAGCATGTAACAGTAGATTTGGGGTCAGAGTTTGTCTTTTGGTGCTTTGAATCAGATAAACATCGCCCGAGTGAATGAGTTCTTAGGCATTTATAATTGGACTGTAGTCCTGGATTGTGTTGGGGGTAGTTAGTGTTTATCTCCTGGTTCTGTTGCTAGACTTGAGTAGCTTTGTGCCATCAAGCCTTGGTTCTTCCCAGGGGGAAGTTGGTAACTCGCTTGCATGTTAGGAGTGGGAATGACGTCCTTTTTCTCTGTTTTGTAGACTAGTCCTCATGCTCTTATTTTGATGTCATGTTGCAGCTTTATCAATATGCTACAGTGCAGACAACAACCAGAAACTCTCTTCTGAGGGATGTAATTGCTGCTTATCAAAGATTCTGTTCCCGACCTCCCAAAGGTAGGTGCTTCGGGCTCACTCTGGTGCTCTGTGTTCTTGTTAAAGGGACATGCGCGCCCTGGGAGGGGCTTCCTATGTGGGGACTAGGTTGGCTTCAGGATGACCAGCTGTTGTCTTCCGTGTCTACACCCTGACTTTAGCTTCTGTCTGATGGTAGCGGGGGAATACGTCACCTGCAAGTGAACGACTTACGGGTGGTGAGCTATATTATTTAGACTTGGATGTATTTCTACACAAGGGATGTTAGTGATTTCTAATGCTGTTTCAGCAGCTTTATAAACAGTATGCACAAAACCTGATGAATTTTAGTGTGAAGATTTTTTTTTTTATCTTTTCTAACAGGATTTGAAAAATACTTTCCTAATGGAAAAAATGGAAAAAAGGCTAGTGAACCTAAGGACGCTGTTGGAGAAAAAAAAGGTAGTTTTAAAAAAGATTGGTTTTGTTACTGTCCTAGGATGTTTCTACCAGAGAAAAGAGTCACCAGAAGTTGGCTGTGTCACTGTGGTTACACACGCACTCAAAGTTCAATGGACTCTGCTTTTTTCCTTGATTCCCTTTTTCTATCTCTTTGCCATTTTGCACATTGAAGTAGTTCAAAGTCATCTTGGAGAGATACTGACTGATGAAATTAAAACTGTTTGGTAGGTATCCCTGACTCATGATTTAAGCTATTGAGAAAAGTCTTAGAAACCTGACACAGGCAGTTTACTTGACATTTATTGTGGGATAGTACAGGCTGTTTTATTTTTTAAAGATTGATTTTATTTATTTATTGGTTTTTCGAGACAGGGTTTCTCTGTGTAGCTTTGCGCCTTTCCTGGAACTCACTTTGTAGCCCAGGCTGTCCTCTAAAGATTTATTTTAAATTGCGTGCGTGTGTGTGTGTGTGTGTGTGTGTGTGTGTGTATACACACATGTGAGTGCAGGTGCCTGTGGAGTTCAGAAGATGACAGATCCTCCAGTGTTGGGATTATAGTTGTGAGCTGCCCTGATGGGGGTGACATGCGTGCAGGGAACCAACTTGGGTCGTCTGGAAGAGTAGTAGGAAGTACTCTAACCATTGAGCCATGTCTAGTTCCATAGTGCAGTGTTCTAAGATTTTCAATTTAAAAATTTAAATCCTGAACCTTAAGAGAGTCCTGTCTACTGATTTAGAGAGGGTTTCTTTTTCTCTTTTCTTTCTTTCTTTTTTCTTTTTTTGGAGACAGGGTTTCTCTTTATGTGGCCCTGGCTATCCTGGAACTTATTCTGTAGAGACCAGGCTGGCCTTGAACTTCCAGAGATCTGCCTACCTCTGCTTCCTGAGTGCTGAGATTAAAGGTCACCCCGTCCCACTCTAGAGAGGGTTTTTAAGGCAGGGCAGGTGGGCGGATCTTGTGGCATGAAGGCTTCTGCTCCCATTTTATAAGTACTGTGCTGTTTAGCACAGTGTCAGTGTTGGACACCTACTGGCATCCAGCTGGCGTCCCTTTTAGGGAAGTGTAAGGGAAGATGTAAGGGAAGATGACCTTTGACTTTTCGTTATTGATGGTTCTGGGCATTGAACCCAGGTCCTCATCTGAGCTAAGCAGATCGACTGTTGAGTGACATCTCCAGGCCAGCCCTTGTTTTTAAATGCGCCCAGACTCAAGCTCTGGGCTGCAGTGTTGGTGACATAGACAGTGCTGTAGGATTTCCCAAAGGCATCGTCCAGTAGTTGGCAGCACACTGGTGATAAGGGATCTACAATATAAATCCAGCCCTTTGGGTACTCCCTTGTCTCAGAGTAGTTAGGAATATTGTCACCCAACTTGCTTTGTGCCGACTCTGTTTCTTCGTGCTATGCCTTGTCAGGAGGCCTGAGCTAGTGTCTGTCACATCTGCCTCTGTGCAGGCAGCAGCTTAGTGAATGTGTCGTGAAGCCTCCTGCTCCGTGAGAGAGGTTGTGTCATGGTAGCTGGTGACATTAGATGGTACTTGTAGGTCATTGGGAAGAGAGGGAAATGTCCACGACTGCATTGATTCATTTGGGCTGCCTTTACAAAGAGGCAGATCTTTGGGGAGGAGAGCTTAAGTAACTAAGTGGTCACCTCGAGTTCTGAGGCTACCACACCTGGTTTATGTGGTGCTGGGGCTGAAACTTCAGTTTTGTGCACATTAAGACAACACTGCCATCTGAGTTACATCCCCAGCCCTGCACACACTTTTTAACTTTGAGCACACCCCTCTTTGTTCACACGTGTCTCATGGCAACAAATTACCCAACAAGTTACTTAAGCTGGGGTTTCCTCCTAAGATGGATGTAATAGTAGCAATCTAATGGGGTTTAGAGATACTCTGTATATTTCCTGAGGTCATTGTAGGCAGGTGCTTTGGAGCCTCTTAGCTGCTGCCTCTGTGTGCTAATGTCTTTCCTCTAGTGTTTTATGCAGTAACTGATGCATCGGCCAGTCAGTCGTCTCCTTAGGTCCTTAGTCCTGTGTGGAGCTGTGCATGTCTTGCTGACAGTGTGCAGTGGTGCATGCTGGACATGCTGCTCTCTGTTTATGACAGACACACAGTCAGCGGCCTCCCGGTCTTCTGGAGGTGCAGGTGGTGGAGGAGGGAAGCGCCGTGGCAAGAAAGAAGATTCTCACTGGTGGTCCAGGTTCCAGAAGGTTTGATTTCAAACTGTTGACTTTTGAGGTTGGGTTGGTGGCCCCAAGGAAAGCCCACATAGCACAGATCATATTTCCTTACAGAAACTGTCCCTCTCTGTCTAGGGTGACTTTCCATGGGATGACAAGGATTTCAGGTTGTACTTTCTCTGGACTGCTTTCTTTTGGGGCGGAGTCATGATTTACTTCCTGTTCAAGAGTTCTGGGAGAGAGATCACATGGAAAGACTTTGTCAATAACTATCTTTCTAAAGGAGTGGTAAGTACCGTGAGTGTGAGCTGTCACAGTTCTCAAGGTGAAATGCAGTTACGTCAGACCACAAAGTGGTCAACGCTCACCTAGCTAGCCACACTTGAACATCGTAAAGTCACTTAGCATATTGATATTGTTTTTGAAAGTTTTAATAAATTTATGTTTATTTATTTATTTTTGATTTTTAGAGACAGGGTTTCTCTGTGTAGCCCTGCCTGTCCTGGAGCTCACTCTGTAGACCAGGCTGGCCTCGAACTTAATAGAGATCTGCCTGCCTTTGCCTCCCAAGTGCTGGAATCAAAGATGTGTGCCATCATTTATTAATTTTATTTTAGACTTATTGTGTGTGTGTGTGTGTGTGTGTGTGTGTGCATGCATGCATGCGTGTGCATGCGCAGGTCAGAGGACAGCTTGTGGGGATTAGTTCTTTCCTTCTACTCTGTAGGTCCCAGGAATCAAACTCAGGTTGTGGCTTACAGAAAGTAGCTCTACTTACTGAGCCATCTCACCCACTCCCCTTTTTGGGGGTGGGGGCAGTCAAGGTCTCCCTATGTACCCTTGGCTAACTTGGAACTTGCTGTGTAGGCCAGGCTGGTCTCAAACTTCGAGTAATTCTCCATTCTTTGCCTCTGTCTCCCAAGGGCTGACATGATATACTGTATAATTGACAACATGACCGCTCCAGGGTATGGTTGAGGAGAAGGTTTTTCTTTTAAAGCATCATATAGTTTTCTTTTTCTTTTTCTTTTTTTAAGATTTATTTATTATGTATACAGTATTCTGCCTGCATGTATGCCTGCAGTCCAGAAGAGGGCACCAGGTCTCATAGATGGTTGTGAGCCACCATGTGGTTGCTGGGAATTGAACTCAGGAACTCTGGAAGAGCAGTCAATGTTCTTAACCTCTGAGCCATCTCTCCAGCTCGAGGAGAAGGTTTTTTTATTGTAGATATGAGGGAGACCACAGCCCAAGGTATCTGGACAAGTTGGGAGTGGAGAGAGAACGTAATAGATTGAACATAGCCAGCAGACTGGAATTGGCCATGAGAAGAGAGATGTGCAGAGCAAGAGAGGAAGACAAGGTGCAGCAAAGGAGAGGAGGCCGTGAGGAAGAGAAAGAGCGAGCGTGGCCTGTACAGCAGGGTTCTATGGGAATGAGAGGCTGGGAGAAGAGAAGCTCAGGAGCTGCAGGAGTTTATGGTGAATGGCTGGGAGGGGTGGGTGAGGAAGTCACACTGAATAACTGTCAAAAATACAGGTACCTGTGATCCTGAGGGACCCTGGAGGCCAGCATGTGCTTTGGTATGCTAATAGGCACCAGAGATAGCTATTTGTCCTTTCTGCCAGTGATAAGGAAATGGCTCCTTTGGTAGAGGGGAATGGGTGGGCACCAGAATTTGGGTGAGTGGCATTTCCTTTGGACCTGACAGGTATCCCCCTGCCCAGTAGTGCTGCTGGCTGTTATGTGGTGACTTTGTATTCTGCTATGTTTCTGAATTCATATATTTGTTCCAGCGTTTTGGGGGTGATATTTCCAGGGTTTTCTAGGTTGTGTCATCATTTAGGATGTTATGCATGTGAAATGTGCCCATTTGAACACATTAGTGATAAACACAGAGTCACCGGTAATGAGTTGGTGTTGCAATAAGGAAAATAAATGAAAAGCACCTTTTCTTGAAACAAAGAGCAAACCCAGATTTGAATTCTTTCTCCCTGTGTCTTTTTTGTCTCCTGTTACCTACCTGCCTCTTACATGAATCTGAGTGTGGCCTGCCTCAAGGCCCTCTTGTGAGTCTGTGTGTCCCTGTGTCTGTGTGTGTCTCCAACAAAGGGTTGTGCTCTTCTGTTAGAGAGCACAGTAAGCATCACATGGGGAGGAACGAGGGATACTTTCCAGAAGTCTTAAGTTTATCAAGGGATGAAGTCATTACAAATGACCCTGGCTGACCCAGATAACAAACATGCTATCAAGCAATGTCTATATGTTGCTTCCAACATTATTGGTGGACATTTGTTATATAAGGTTGTTTACAATCTACTTATAGTTTCCAACATTTATTACCATAAACCACATACATGCATGCATTACTCTTGGTCAGGGGCATGGAAGAGTACATATCTTAAGGTTATAGTTATGCATTAGTTTAGATTATAAAAGCTGATTATATGGGAAATCCAAGACAATGAAGGTTGGTTGTTACATTCTTCTGTTAATGCAGTTAAACAAACAAGCTGGATACACAATAGGATAGCAGTATTAAGTGACCTCAGGGTATCTTGTTAACTTGGGGGGATCTAGGAAAGGTATTAATCTCTTAGAATGTAAGAGATACTTTTCTAATGCATTGCTACACGAAGCAAGTGCTCTTACAGTCTACCACTGTGCTATGTTCTTAGCAAGATCATGCCACCTATTAATAAATTGTTTTCTCCCTGATTTCTTTGTTGACACTGGCCATTCAGAATGTAATGCTCAGTCTCCCTGTATTTGTGTTGTTACTGGTTTTTCTTGCTGTTGAGTTGTAGTTTTAGTGTACTGTGGCTTGATAAGATACAGAGAATTATTTAGATTCTTTCCTACTTGCTAAAACTTGGTGCATGGTCTAGAATGTGGTCTGTTTTACAGAAGATTCGGGCTGCTAAGAAGAATGCACATTCTGTTCTATTGCATAGACTAATTTGTAGCTGTATGTTAAATCCATTTGACCTATGGTGTAGTTTAATTTTCAGGTTGCTTTGTTTATCTTTACTTTGGATGTTTTATCAAGAGATGAAAGCAGCATATGGAAATTACCCACTCTTAGTGTTAGAACCTTTATGATATTTTAATGTCCATTAGTGTTGGTTTTATAAAACTGGGAACCCAAACGTTCAATGCATATACATAGATATTTACAGTTGCTGACTCTTGTTGATGAATTGTTCACTTTGTTCACATGTAGTGACCTTCTTTATCTCTAATGAATTTGATTCCAAGTCTACTTTCCCATGTACGAGAATAGCTACTTCTGTTTTTCTTCCGTTTCTGTTAGCATGATAGATTGTCTTCTATCCTTTTACTCTCAATCTGTGGGCGTCTTTACCAATAAAGGCATGTTTTTTAGAAACAACAGTAAGTTGGATATAGTTTTTGTCAGGTCCAAAGGAAAGCAGGGACAAATGATTATGTGCCTATCAGCACCTCAGAGTGGACGCTGGCCTCCAGACTCCCTTAGCGCCTGTGGTTCCTCTCAGCACTTCTCACCCGCCCCTATCCTAAACGTCTCCAGCTCATGGGCTTCCTTCCCTTCCCCAGCTTCTCATTCTTCCATAACTCTGCCATTCTGGCCATGCCCTCCCTTAGTCTTCTGCTCTTAGTCCTCTGGGCCCTCTCCTCTCTCTTCTCTTCCTCTCCCTTCTCTCATGGTCCACGTTAGTCTGTTGGCCATGTTTTAGTTCTCTATTCTCTCCTTGCTCTGGACTCTTCCAGATGCTTCTGGCTGTATTCTCCCTCGTATCTACGGTAAAAACCTTCTCAATCATACCTTGCAGTGGTCATGTTCTCATTTCATTTCATTCAGTGTTTTAATTCAGGCAGCTAGTCTGTCTCTCTCTTTCTAATTTATTTTTCTTACTTATGTATATTTGCATATGCCTACATGATTCAGCGTACCATGTGCTTGTCAATGCCTGCAGAGGCCAGAGGGCATTGGATTGCCTGGAACTGGAAGTAGAGTGTTGTGAGCCACCTCATCTGCGTGCTGGGAATCCAACCTGGGTTCTGTGCAAGAGCAGGAAGTACTCCTAACTGCTGAGCCAGCTCTTCAGCTCCCAGCATGCCCCCTTCTTAAGTTTTTTTCTTTTTGAGACAGGGTTTCTCTTTGTAGCCTTGGCTGTCCTGTAGACCAGGCTGACCTTGAATTTACAGAGCTTACCTATGCCTCTCGAGTGCTGGGACTAAAGGCCTGCACCACCATACCCGGCCACTTGTGTATTACTATAGAGAGGTGCTTACTACATTCTGGTGGTTTTGTTGTTTTCTGGTTAGTTGGATTGTTTGCTCATTTCTTCTCTAGTGTTGGCTTTGCTGGTTTACTGTGGAGGACATGGCAGACGCTCTCCTGGTTTCTCCCATTGACCCATTCCTGTGCTGAGATTTAATCTTCCTGTACTAGTGGGATTGTTTTCTCTCTTCCTCTTCCATGTGTAATATTCCTGTAAGTGTCTTTGGCAGTGCCACTTTGTTGGTCATGAACTGCCTTCATTTGTGCTTGTCTTGAAATGCCCTTATTTCTCTGTCAAGTTCACAAAATAACTGCAGGATATAAGCTTTGCTTGAAATAGGCCATTCCATGTTTTCCTGGCTTTTGGGGTTGTTGAGAGATCTGACCTCATTCTCAGTTTTGCCTTTGTAGATTAATTGACATTTCCCCCTTACAGCTTTTAGTGTTGTTTCTTGGCTTTGTAGTTTTGACTTGTTGACCATAGTAAGTTACAGTTTCTTCTCTGTAAGTGTGTGTTCAGAGTTCTAGATGCTTCTTGTGTTTGAATCTATTTCTTTCTCTAAATCTTACCATAATTTCTTTGAGTAGATTCTCAGTGCCTTCAGTGTTGATCTGGGCTCCTCTAGTATGTGGCTTGTTAGGTTGATTGTATTCCAGTTTGGGGCGTAGTAGTCATGCTCATTTGTTACTATATAGTCCTTAATGGTTACCTTCTTTCTGAGCGGAGACACGCTGACCTTAAATTCCCAGGCGGAGCTTTCAGGCATTCTTCTCCAGATGAGCAGTTACCCCTTGGTTCCAGTTTCTCTGCAGTTACTCTGGGACACCCTACAGTTTGTCATTGTTACTTTGCAGACTTACTGACAAGCAGATCACAAGAAATTAATTTGTCCTGAAGTATTCATACCGTCACTGACATTCAGATATGGTATTTCAAGAGTATTGTTAGAATCAGGGAAGAAAGAATGTCATTAAGAATCAGATATAGGGCTGGCAAGATGGTTCAGTGGTTAAAACACTTGCTGTGAGCAGGTGCACACCTTTAATCCCAGCACTCGGGATGCAGAGGCAAGTGGGTCTCTGTGAGTTCAAGGTCAGCCTGGTCTACAGAGTGAGTTCCAGGACAGGCTCCAAAGCTACACAGAGAAACCCTGTCTCGAGAAAACAAACACTTACTGTGAAACTTGATGACCTGAGTTTTATCCAAGGAACCCACATAAGGTGGAAGGAGAGGACTGCTGCCACAAGTTGACCTCTGACCTCATATGCTTGCTGTGGTATATGAACGCTGCCTCCCCATACCTCCTCTGTCTTTGTGTCTCACATACAAAAGTAATAGTAATAATAGGAAGAGATTTTAAATCAGATATAATTAGGAGATTAAAGAAAACAGCTATGTACTATTTGATACTCAAGTAATGGGAAGAAGTAGAGTCTTGTAATACCGAGTGTTAGAGATGAAAGCATTCAGAATCTTGGCTAAGAAGAGTATAAATTGGAGAGCCACTGCAGAAATCAGTTTGAAAATATCTAGTACGGTTGAAGGACTATATGCTTTACAACTCATACTTAGTGTATCTGTCTATAGACTGTGTATCCCAAAAGTAGTTTTTTTTTGTTTTGTCTTGTTTTTTTGGTTTTTTGGTTTTTTTTTTTTGTTTTTCAAGACAGGGTTTCTCTGTGTAGCTTTCCGCCTTTCCTGGAACTCACTTGGTAGCCCAGGCTGGCCTCGAACTCACAGAGATCCACCTGGCTCTGCCTCCCGAGTGCTGGGATTAAAGGTGTGCGCCACCACCGCCCGGCTAGAAGTCAGAAGAGGTGTCTCATGCCCTGGGACTGGAGTTCCAGATGGTTGCCATCCACTATGTGGATTCTGGGAATGGAATCCAAATCCTTTGTAAAAGCAGCAAGTGTTCTTTACCACTGAGCCATCTCTCCGTCTCCTCCTCACCCCTCTACCTTATTTTGATATAAGGTCTCAAACCTGCAGTAGTTCCTGGCTGACCTGGAACTTGCTATATAGATTGGTCTGGCTCTGCCCCTCAAGTGCTGAGATTAAAAGCATGCATCACCATGCCCAGCCTTTGATAATGAGAATAAAATAACATCTCAAGTATTTTCTGTAAACTTATCTTTAACTATTTTCCTTTTTTTACATTCTAGGTGGACAGACTAGAAGTTGTCAACAAGCGTTTCGTTCGTGTGACCTTTATACCAGGAAAAACTCCGGTTGATGGGGTAAATAATTTTATGTTAGTAGTAAATTTTGTGTTAGTAGTAAATTAACCTTTTTCAGGTTTAGAACTGACAAGAAAACATCCTTTGCTTTACGTAGTTATGTACATTGTTGACCGTGGAATCTGGCGTGCCAAAGGTGTGACACTTAAGGCTGGTGTGTGCATGTGCTGATGCATGGAGAGGCTTCAGTGTTGGGTTGGTTTTGGTAATCATTTTAGCGTTACACCTAGAACACAGTGAAGAAGGGGTCAGTTTTCAGCATTCCAAAATAATCTATTTTGAAGACATAATAATCTTGAAGACATTTGTTTGGTTGGGGAATGTTAAAATTTAAATTCCATGTATTTTGAGGTAGCGTCTTTAAAATCAGTGTAGAATTTTTTCTGTTCATTTGTCTTCAGCTTTTTTGTGATATCTGTATGTTTCCCTAGTTTTTAATTTTTTTATTTTTGAAACAGGGTCTTACTCTGTTACTCAGGCTGCCCTTGAACTCATGGCCATCTTCATGCCCCTACAAGTGTACTGGCATAAACCATTACACCTGGCTTTGCTGAGTTTAAAACAATTTGTATTCCTGGTCCACCAATTTTGGACTCCATCTAGAGACAGCAGAAGTGTCGGGTGTACAGAGGAAATTGTGAAGGGCCGGGGAGGCTCCCAGATGACCCCACCCCTTCCCTGCTCTGACCCTACCCCTTCCCTGCTCTGACCCCACCCCTACTCCCGGTCCTGGGTTGCATCTGCAGCCCTGCTGTCCTCTCCAGGGTCTGACTTCCTACCAGGCTGCTCCTTACCCATTTTTTAGCCTCACTAGGCACCCACTTGTTGGCGATTACCCTTCCCTAACTGTCAGTACTCTCCTCTGGTACTGTCTCTAAAGGACAACCTTGATAATGAAGAGCTCTTGTTTTCTAGGATTCGCATACACAAACATTTGCGTCTAAAATTTATAGCATTGTATTATTTTTATTTCTCCATTATGCCACAGTAAATGTTTATATCTCAAGTTTGTATGCTTCGTTGGAGTTGTGATATTGGGGATTGAACCTAGAGCCCTATAGGTGCTTACCAAGTACTTTACCACTGAGCTATAACCCCAGCCCTGTATTAAGGTTGTAGTCTGTCTGGTGTGTATACCTGTAATCCTAGTGCTTGACTCAGGAGTTCAGGGTCATTCTTGGCTACATTGAGTGTGTATAGGCTTTCCCCATCCCTGTTCCTTAGCCAGTAAAGCATAACTCTTTCCATGGCATTTGCCATTGTATTGAGCACTTGAGGTCATCTAGAGTTAAAGTATAGAGGACGTAGTGTTTTCAGATACTTCCCATTTCATAGAAGGACTTACGCAGCTCAGATTTCCCTGGCATTTGGAACCATTTTCCTGTGGACCTGAGGGGGGTCATTATTTTTGTGCTGTCTTGTAGAATAGCTGTCTCCCCCAGGTTCCTCGAGGTATTTGTCTCCAGGCCCCCCCAAAATCCCCTAGCCCTAAGTATTAGAAGGGTAATGCCCAGCATAGCATTTCTGGTACTTTTCTACTGGCTACCTTTTGATTATCACCATCACCACATCCCACTTAGGATCCTCAAGGTTAAATGAGTGAATGGACACATCAAGGGGTTGGCAGGGCCGTACGTGGTGTGTGCACAGCCGACTTGAGCTGTCACTGTTGTGTCACACTGGGTTTTACTTTGGAAATAGGCCCTGGAAAATGGACAAGAAGAAAAGAGTACTTGTTCATCTACAGAAAGGATTTGCTTTTCAAGTAGGTTTTTAAATGCTTTTCTTTAAAAAAAAAAAAAAAATGTTTATTTTGAGATTTGATTTTCTGTTATGTGTATGGGTGTTTTGCCTGCATGTGTGTCTGTGTACCGTGTGCATGCGGTGTTTGTGGAGGCCCCAGAAGAGGGTGTTGGATCTTCTTGAACTGGAGTTAGAATTGTTAGCTGATATGTGGGTACTGGGAACTGAACCGAGGTCCTCTGGAAGAGCATCCAGTGCTTTTAACCACGGAGCATCTCTCCAATCCCAATGCTGTTCTTTGAGTTTATAAGTTTTAAGACACTGAGGAATATTGCTAAGGAAATATTTACTTGCCAAGAATTGCCACATTCTCACCAAGTTAAAAAACAAAACAAAACAAAAAAATACCATGTCTTTAAAACTAGGTTTTTATTTATTTATTTTTTTAATTTATAAATCTTCAGTGTTTTTAAAAGATTCTTTCTTCTTCTTCTTCTTCTTCTTCTTCTTCTTCTTCTTCTTCTTCTTCTTCTTTTTTTCTTTGAGACAGGGTTTCTCTGTGTAGCTCTGGTGGTCCTGGAACTCCTTTGTAGACCAAGCTGGCCTCAAACTCACAGAGATCTGCCCGCCTCTGCCTCCCTAGTGCTGGGACTAAAGGCATGCACCACCGCCACCTGGCTCTGAAAAATTCTTAGCTGAGTTAAATGCTTTAGAAAACTCAAGAGTTTAGTTTGTTCTTCATTCTTAGGATATTTGTTTTTCTGTTTTTATAGCAATACGTCTGGTTTAATATTGGCAGCGTAGACACCTTCGAGCGGAATCTAGAGACTTTGCAGCAAGAATTGGGCATAGAAGGAGAGAACCGGGTGCCTGTGGTCTACATTACTGAAAGTGATGGGTAAGAGATACTTTAAGTTCATGATTTGTGCTGGATATGGTGGGCACACCTGTAATACCAGCACTTGGGAGACCGAAACAAGAAGATTGACATGAGTTGGAGACCAGCCTTGGGTTCATAGAAAGACTTGTCTCAAAAAGCTGGAAAAAGAAATCAATAATAGAAAAACAGGTTTGAGTACCAGTGCTATACAAATTTAAAGTCTTTTTAAGGTTTTCTTTGTTTACATATTTTAAGTAGATGAGTGCTTTGTCCTGTATGTACACCTGCACACCAGAAGAAGGCATCGGGTCCCATTATAAATGGTTGGTGAGAGTTGAACTTGGGACCTCGGAAGAACAGCTAGTGTTCTTAATGGCTGAGCTATCTCTTCAGTGCCCATAAATTAAAGTCTTAAGCAGGCCTTGCTCAGTTTGGCCAAATTGAAAATAAATCGTTAGTAATTTAGTTTTTGCACATGACTGCCTTCTTTTCTACATGATTATGCTTCTCTTGATGAAGAGGGTTTAGAGTGTTATGGTCCAGTGTGTGCTGTTGTGGGCTTTTGCATGAGGAGCCATATGTGAAGAAGTAGCACCCCACCTTTAGTTGTCATTTACCTTTATAGTTGATAGTTTTCCAGGATTTAAGAAACTCTTCCAGGCTGGAGAGATGACTCAGCGGGTAAGAGCACTGGCTGCTCTTCTGAAGGACCTGGGTTCAATTCCTAGCACCCACATGTGGCTTTTATCTGTAATTCTAGTCCTGGGGGATCCAGTGCCAACTTCTGGCCTCTGAGTGCAAGGTATGCACATGGTGCACAGACGTCTATGCAGACAAAACATTTGTACACACTTTAAAAAAAAGAAAAAAAAAGGAAGAAAAATCTTTTTTCTTCAGAACTATTTCTCCTAGGGTTCACCTGAATAACTGCAGATGCTCCTGTATGTTGAGGATATATGGGCTGGGATGTAGGTTTTTAGTAGGCCACTCATTCACCAGCATCAGTGTGGTCTGTCATGGTGTGTACACCTGCAATCCCAGTGCCTGGGTCATCTTCATTAAATGCAGAGGGTGTGTCCTGCTAGGAGACAGCCAGCTCGGCAGTGACGTTAACACTGGATCATGTTTCTGTACATGTGAGGAAGAAACCAGCCTAGGAGCTAGTGTGTTCATTTCACTGTTGGTAGCTAGAGATTTCTGCAGCTGGGTCTGCCACTCACCCCTGCTGCAGTGTGATGCCGCATAGCTGATTGGGTGCGTTTGTGTAAGACCCTAAGGTGGTTGCCTCATTTGATAAGCTGCTGTTGGTGTTGTAGACTGGATTACACAGGTTGGCTAGCCCTTATGTGGTATGCCTGGGGCCAGAAATATTTTCAAATTTTGGAATGTCTGAACAGACTACTGATTGATCATCCCTAGTTCAAAATTTGAAATTCAGATTTGTCCAAAATTCTAAAGTTTTAAACATATGTTGGCACTGAAAATTACAGGTTTTTCGGCATTTCAGATTTCATATTTTTAGATTAGGGATGCTCATAAGCTGTAGAAAGTTTTATTGCACTGTCCATAAACTTGTTTTCTAGTGGAGGTTATTTTTCCCTAGTTTTTTTAATTTATTTTTATTTAATTTATTTATTTTTTTATATTATGTGCATTGATGTTTTGCCATGGGTATCGGGTTCCCTGGAACTGGAATTACAGACAGTTGTGAGTTGCCATTGGGAACTGAACCCAGGTCCTTTGGAAGAGCAGTCAGTGTTTTTAACCACTGAGCCACCTCTCCAGCCCACTATTTTTTTTTTAAACAGTGTTTAAAAATATGTAAGAAAGTAGCAAATTTGTACTCAAAAGTTACATTGAATAAAGGGTATTAAAACAAAAGATAGACTCCATCCCCAGGCTTTGAGGTATCTAAGCAGGCTCCATATTGCAGAGGTTCTGCTGGAAGAGAGCCTTAAGTCTGTTAAACAGGAGAGGCCTGTGGAGCTTCAGGGCAGAGACGCTGGACATTGTATGCATTCCTATCCAAATTGACATGCTGTTGAGGTTGAGGCCTCCCGGCAAGAGAGCTGGAGTCAGACTAATGCCAGGATTGTGCTGAACATTTCAGTGAGTAATTGGAAAGAAAAGAAACTAGCTTGTAGCTAGCAGTACTGTGCATATGGAATATCATGAGCATGCGTGTTGAGACGGTTTCTCTTTGTTAGTCCATGGCTTTACTCTAATGATACAGATATGCCATGAGTCTCCGGTGCCTCAGACAGACGACTAGAATATTTTGAAATGTGGGGATAGTAGACTTTTGAGGATTTTCAGTGGCTGCCCCATACCTGACGCGTTAGGAGCCTGGCACCCGTCTTACGTTGTGCCGTTGTGTGTCATCCCTCTAGTTCCTTCCTGCTGAGCATGCTGCCCACGGTGCTCATCATCGCTTTTCTGCTCTACACCATAAGAAGAGGGCCCGCTGGCATCGGTCGGACCGGCCGGGGAATGGGTGGACTCTTCAGTGTTGGGGAAACCACGGCCAAGGTCTTAAAGGACGAGATAGATGTGAAGTTCAAAGATGTGGCTGGCTGCGAGGAGGCCAAGCTAGAAATAATGGAATTCGTGAATTTCTTGAAAAACCCAAAGCAGTATCAAGACCTAGGAGCAAAAATCCCAAAGGTAAAAAGATACATGGAGAGGATTAACTTGTGTGTCTCTGAAGCTGTCACTTTGTTACTTATTTTTCTAGTCATTCTTTATATCTTTGTTTCTGTCTGAGTCAGCTCTGTAGCCTGTTTTCTGTATCTCGCTGTATGAGTTTTGTGTGTTCCTGAGAGTGTTTGTTTTTTCTCCTCGTGGAGCCTTTTTTTTTTTTTTTTTTTTTTTTTTTTAAAGATTTATTTATTTATTATGTACACGGAAGAGGACACCAGATCTCATATCAATGGTTGTGAGCCACCATGTGGTTGCTGGGAATTGAACTCAGGACCTCTGGAAGAACAGCCAGTGCTCTTAACTTCTGAGCCATCTCTTCAGCCCCTCGTGGAGCCTTCTTTGCATGGTCTCCCTCTAGTCTGACTTAGACACCCCCTAATCCTTAGCAGCTGTAGCCCTAGTAGCATCTCCACACTGCAGTGGCCCCGTCTTTCCTTCCACAGAGCGGTGGGTCGTCTGCTCGCACCTGACACAGGCTCTTGGCACAGCGTGGTTGAAGAAGAGACAACACTAATGTTCACTCCCAGCACGTACCCCATAGCTGCTGTGCTAGTGCTGGGCCTGGTCCCTGTCAGCTCTGCGGCCCTTAGCTAGGCATAAACTAGCAACTTGCTGTCTGTTAAGTGGATTGCTATGGCTGGGGCCCTGGGGCTCGAACATGCTGCTAGCTCAAGGGTCTTGTGCGTGCTGGTCAGGTACTCTATCACTGAGCAGTAGACACTCGCAGCCCTCTCTTTACATAGACTTTTGAGACAGTCTCATTCAGTGACCTCGACTGGCCGTGAGCTCTTCCTGTAACCCAGGCAGGCCTTGAATCTGCTATCCTCCTGCATCAGCCTTCCAGGGAGTTGGGATTACAGATCTGTGCCACAAGGCCCAGCTTGGATTAGCTGTTAAGTAGATAAAATAATTCATTAATAAAGTTTACTTTAAAGAAATGCTTAGGGGCTGGAGAGATGGCTCAGCAGCTAAGATCAAACACTTTGTGTTCTTTGAGAAGACTGGAGTTTGGTTCCTAGCACCTCCATCAGGTAGCTCACAAGCGCTGCTAACTCAAGCTCCAGGGAATCCAGCGGCCTCTTCTGGCCTCTGTAGGCATTTGCGTAAGTGTGCACACACACAAACATACATACATAAATACAGATAAATACTTGTAAAAGAAATGCCTTTGTTTGGTAGGTAGGGTCTTACCGTGTAGCTCTTGTTGGCCTGGGACTTGGTGTGTAGACCAGGGTGGTCTCAAACTCAGAGACCATCTGCTTCTGTCTCCCGTGGTGGCATTAAAGGCATGAGCCACACACTTGGTCTGATAAAAAAGCTTTGTAAAAGGAGTCATTTCTGTGATTTTCATGTCTCATCTATATGGACTAAAAAATCATGTTCATGGTAAAATAATTTGCCATTACTTAATATCATTCATATCATACTTAGGCAGATGAAAATAAACAGATTTTAAAAAGTATTTGAGGGCCGGAGAAATGGCTTAGTGGTTAAGAGCACTAGCTGCTCTTCCAGAGGTCCTGTGTTCAATTCCCAGCAACCACATGGTAGCTCACAACCATCTATAGTGGGATCTGGTACCCTCTTCTGGCCTACATGAATTTGTGCAGGCAGAACACTGTATACATAATAAATAAGTTTTTTTTTTTAAATTTATTTTTATTTTATGTGTGTTGGTGTTTTGCGTGTGTATATGTCTGTGTGAGGGTGTCAGATCCCCTGGAATTAGAGTTATAGACAGTTGTGAGCTGCCATGTAGGTGCTGGGAATTGAACTTAAGTCCTCTGGAAGAGCAGCCAGTGCTCTTAACCACTGAGCCATCTCTCCAGCCCAATAAATAAATATATCCCCCCCCTCCCCCGAGACAGGGTTTCACTGTGTAGCTTTGGAGCCTGTGCTGGAACTTGCTCTGTAGACCTGAGTGCTAGGATTAAAGGTATTCACCACCACCGCCCGGCTCCAATAAATAAATCTTAAAAAAAAAAGTATTTGAGTGTTGTATTACAGTCTTGAAAAGTGAATCTTTTGACCATATTATTCATCTCTCCACACACAGTATTTGGAAATAAGAGTCTTAAGTTTGTTTGTTTGTTTATTGGGGTTTTTTGAGACAGTTTCCCTGTGAAGGTCTGGCTGTCTTCACTATGTAGTCTAGGCTGGCCTTAAACTCAGAGATTCGCCTGCCTCTGCCTTCTGAGTGCTGGGATTAAAGGCATGCACTACCACCGCCTAGCTTTTTTTTTTTTTCCTAATTTTTATTTATTTACTTTGTGTGAATATTTTGCTCGCATGAGTGTATGTGCACCATGTGTGCCTGTTAGATCCCCTGAAACTGGGGTTACAGATGTTTGCAAGCCATTAATGTGGGTGCTGGGTATCAAACCCAGGTCGTTTGTAAGAGCAACAAGTGCCTTTAACTACTGAGCCATCTCTCCAGCCATGTGTATATTTACATGACAGAACAGCTTATAGTTGGTCACTTAGTGGAAAATAAACATGGGAGTAAATTCATACATATGTCAGGTACTTTTCTGTTCTGTGATAAGACCCCATGACCAAGACAGTTATAGAAGAGTTTATTTGGTCCAGGCGGTGGTGGTGCACATCTTTAATCCCAGTACTAGAGAGGCAGAACCAGGCGGATCTCTGAGTTCGAGGCCAGCCTGGTCTACAGAGCGAGATCCAGGACAGGCATCAAAACTACACAGAGAAACCCTGTCTTGAAAAAAACTTCAAAACAAAACAAAACAAAACAACACCAACCAACCAAACAAAAAGAGTTTATTTGGGCTTACAGTTCCTGAGGGCTCGAGTCCATGAGGGCGGAACAAAGGCATGGTGGCAGAGCAGGAAGCTGAGGGCTCACATCTTGGGACCACAGGCACAAAGCAGAAAGTGAAGACAAGGTCTTCAAACTCTCGAAGAGCACCTTCAGTGCTCCACTTCTTTCTGCAAGGCCACACCTCCTCAGCCTCCCCAAACAGTGCCATCAGCTGGGAACCAAGTATCCAAACCAAGACTGTTGGGCATTTCTCCTTCAAACTACCACAGTACAGATAGGCTTTTAGTAGACATCAGTCTATGAAAGTAAAAGCCAGGGTTTATGTTTATTAATTACATGGATTCAAAACCCAGTTTTACTTAAAAAGAGCAAAATAATTTTGTAAACTGGGAGTGTGGTATTTATATTTCTTTATTATTTAAGTAGCAGTTTATCAGCCTAGCTGATGTTTCTTTTTATACTATTAGGATGAAAGCTTAAAAACCACTAAAACAACTCTCACTACAATACCCAACCATTAAAACAGACCCCAAAGGGGCTGGAGAGATGGCTCAGCAGTTAAGAGCACCAACTGCTCTTCCAGAGGATCCGAGTTCAATTCCCAGCAACCACGTGGCAGCTCACAACTGTCTGTGGCTCCAGTTCTGGGGGATCTGACACCTTCACACCAATGCACATAAAATAAAGTTAAATAAATTATAAAACAAAGTTAACAAATAAAGTTAAATAAATTATATAAAACAAAACAAAATAAAAAAAACCAAACCCCAAAGCCTTGTAATGTTGAGGATGAAACCCAGTGAGTTGTGTATGCTAGCCAAGGCTGCCACTGAGCTGCCCCACAGCTTAGCACTAACGGTCTTTATAGATCGCACATCAATCACATTGTTCCCAGGTTATCTTGAAACAGAATTGTCTCTCTAACAACCCTCTTATCTTCTTACTGTAAGAACATTCTGTTATAATGTGAATATTCCATTTGTCACTTGGATTTAGAGACAGAGGTATCCTTTGAATTATTATGGATGTGCAGAGTTTCTGTTTCCAGAATTCTGATCAGATGTAATCTCTCTGTGTCTGAAGGGTGCCATCCTCACCGGCCCTCCAGGGACTGGTAAGACGCTGCTAGCTAAGGCCACAGCTGGAGAAGCCAATGTTCCCTTCATCACCGTCAGCGGATCTGAATTTCTGGAGATGTTTGTGGGTGTTGGTCCAGCCAGAGTAAGTCGTGTTCTGTTCTGATGATGGAACTTCTTTACTCCAGTCCATTGCCCCTGGGTGTGGACTGGTGAGGATGACCCTGTCCCTGGAGTCCCCAGAGTGACCTCTCACTGGTCACTTGCTCATTCAGTCTTCCAGGGCTATCCTAGCAGGGCCTGTGTGATTCCCACCCACCTCCCTCACCCAGCCAGTACTGTAGGCCATTCTTCAGATAGTTTATATATTTCAATAAGTGGCTTTGCTTGGTGGGTCATTTCTTTTGGTAGCAACTTTATTGAGGCATATTTAGTAGTTGACATGCTGTACACAATTGACATGACTACAGTTAAATGCTTTTTAGATCTGTGCAACTGGTAATGCATTTCAGTCACTTGAAGAAGAAACTCAGGTCCATCCCCAGCCCTAAGCAGAATCTAACATCTATAGATTTCCTGTTTCAGACATTTCAAACCAGTGCAATTGGACGATGTGTCATCTGTCTTGTTTTGTATTTTTAAAAAGTAAGCTGGGAGGAGGCAGAGGCAGGCAGATCTCTGAGTTCAAGGCCAGCCTGGTCTACAGAGCAGGTTCCAGGACAGCCAAGGCTGTTACACAGAGAAGCCCTGTCTTGAAAACAAAGTTACTTTTATTTTATGTTTGAATATTTTTCCTGCAGTGCCCACAGGGACAGAAGAGGGGGTCGGATCTACTAGACCTGGAGTTGCCCCTTGTTTTGTTTGTGTTTTGTCTTTTTGAGATGGACTCTTGCTATGTTGCTTAGGTTGGCGTTGAACTCCTGAGCTCAGGTGACCTTCCTGTGTGCACTTCCTGAGTAGCCGGGGCCACAGCATGCACTGCTGCACCCAGTGTGTGGTCTCATGTGCCCGGCTTTCTCACTCAGCACGGGATTTCAGGTTACCACAGGATTTCCCAAGTGCCTGTGCCATTTCCACCAATGCTGAAGTACTATGACACCAATTGCACTTCGAGAGCATTTTTTTTTTTTTAATCTAACATTTTAGACACAGGTAAAATATGCTAAAATTAGAAAAGAAGTACCTCTTTAAAATAGTAGTAGTAGGGAATAGGGTAGACCCCCGCTGGCCTGAAGAGCAGTGTGCAAACCCCTTCGCTTGAGAGCTTTACAGGGGTACCAAGTCCAGTTAAGGCTGGGAGCTGAAGCATTGGGCTTGCGGGCAGGAGGTCTTTGGATCACTGCTCTAGAGCTGGGACTGGAGTTCTCAAGGGAGACGATTTCCTTTAGAGGGCAGAGTAGGAATGAGAATCCAGAATCCAGGCAAGAAGGGGTAACAGGAAGCTGGGCACAGGAAGCCGGGCTGTACACTTGGAAGGGCTTGAGGCTGGCGTTGTTTCCCCTTTTGTCTTCCCAAGTTGTGGCCTGAAGAGGGACAGCCAGGTGCAAGGGTGCCAGCCATGGCCCCTGTTATGAGTTGTGCTCAAGAACCTCATTGTGAGCTCTGTGTTGGTCAGCTGATGGGTGTGGAAATTGAGCCCTATGTGAGGCTTAAGAGTCCTTACTTGTTAGTAGCCTTGGGCGTAAAGTGTGAGCCTCGCAGAAGCTGACTGCCCAGCTCAGGGTAAGTGTAGAGGTCAGCTACAGTGTGTCTGCAGGGCAAGATACACAGTACTGATTTGTTGTGTTATAAAAACCCAGCCAGGACACAATGTGTGGGTTACCAGAATGATAATTACTACATACCTTAAGATAGTCACCATTAGCCAGGCGGTGGTGGCGCACGCCTTTAATCCCAGCACTCGGGAGGCAGAGGCAGGCGGATCTCTGTGAGTTCGAGGCCAGCCTGGGCTACCAAGTGAGTTCCAGGAAAGGCGCAAAGCTACACAGAGAAACCTTGTCTCGAAAAACCAAAAAAAAAAAAAAAAGATGGTCACCATTACTATCATTTCCCACTTCTTTGCTCCTTAAATTTTTAAAAATTATTATTATTATTATTTTGGTTTTTCAAGACAGGGTTTCTCGGTGAAACAGTCCTGGCTATCCTAGAACTTACTCTGTAGACCATTCTGGCCTTGAACTCACAGAGATCCGCCTGCCTCTGCCTCCCCAGTGCTGGGATTAAAGGCGTGTGCCACTACTGCCGGGCTAAACTATGTTTTTATTTATTTTTGTATATATATGTGTGGGCATGTGTATACCACAACACGTACAGGACAACTTTCCACTAGGTGGGTCCAGGAGCTCAAACTCAGAGGTCTGTGGGCTCAGTGGCGGGCACCTCTATGCAGAGTCATCTCAGCAGCCCCACTACTCAACTGAAAATATCTGGATATAGAATATGAGTCACAGAAAGATTGGGGCTTACTGGTCTTTTGAAAAGGAGTAGGGTTTTCCCATGTAGCCCAGGCTGCCCTCCATTGTGCAGTCCTCCTATGCCAGCCTCCTGGGTGTGTCAAGTACAGGTGTGTGCCACCGTGCCCTGTGTTGATGTGAAACTAGTAACACTGACCTGCCAAGTAACCCACGCTCTTTCTGTCAAGGTCCGAGACTTATTTTCCCTTGCTCGGAAGAATGCCCCTTGCATTCTCTTCATTGATGAGATCGATGCTGTGGGAAGGAAGAGAGGGCGAGGCAACTTCGGAGGGCAGAGTGAGCAGGAGAACACGCTCAATCAGCTGCTTGTGGAGATGGACGGTGAGTGAGCAGTCGCCCTTCTGTGAGACTGAACTTCCAGTTGTCCTGATCTCTGCATGTGGATTTTTATTGGGACACCGCCCTTAAAAAGTAAAAAGCATTCTCTAATGGCAGAGCACCAGCTGCTCGGCCAGAGGATCTGAGTTCCAGTCCCAGCATCCATATGGTGGCTCACAACCACCTGTAACTCCAGTTTCGGGGGGTCCAGCACCCTCTCCTGGTCTCCACGGGCACACACCTGATACACACGCATCCATGCATTAATGCTGTTTTATGCCAGTACTTTAACTAGCGTCCTGCCTTAACATTGGTGGTAAGATTATACTGACTAAGAAAATGGGTGAATGGTGAACCAAAGAGCTGATTGTGGTTCTGAAGCATTAGAAAACCCAAGTGCAATGAAGTGTGGATTTGGCAAACATTGAATACAGGTGCTTTTTGATCTTTGTGGACTTGCATTTAAGTTGAAAATATCCTAAGTCTAAAGTACAGTGAGTACCCCTAACCCACAGAACTTCTACTGGGCCGTACTACGCACTGTGGAGTGGGTTTCTTAAGGGTGGTGGGCTGGCTGGGAGTTGCAGCTCGGTGCTGCCATCCAGCATAGCTGGAGAGGATCCAACCCAGCAGTGCTGGTCCTGTGAAAGAGGCAGATTCAGACTGAAGTGCAGTTTTGACTGGGCATCACTTCCACCCCATCCTTGAGGGCCACTGGTACTCCTTAACCTAGAGAGGAGCAGTCATTCTGTGCTGGCCAGCTTTTTTGTCGGTTAAGGAGACAATTTTTGGGGCTACTGCATCCTTCCTGCTGGGAGGTGTGTGGATACAAAGGGAAGGCACAGTGCCAGGCATCATGCCTAGATGAGGAAGCCAGACACAGTATCAATGTGAAGTGGACACCTTGCTCCATTCTGTGGCAGTCAGGTCACCCTTCAAGCTCTAAGTTCAAATTGGAGTGCCACATTGGGGTACCAGCCCGTGCATTCTTTTAGTGCCTGTGTCCTGAGGTTGGGGTTGGAGGAAGGGTATCAACATTTGAGAATGGCTGAGAAAACTGAGCCATTTGGGGGCCAAAGAGATGGCTTAGTAGTTAAGAGAATGTACTACTTTACCAAGGATTCCAGTTTCCTTTCCAACAACCCAAGTTGTTCAGCTTAGAACTGTCTGTTTACTTGGGCAGCTTACAACCACTCTAGCCTCTGAGTTCCAAGGGTACCCCAACTTACATGTACATACACACATGTGTATACACATGTAATTAATAATAATAAAATAGCTGGGCGGTGGTGGAATGTGCCTGTAATCCCAGCACTTGGGGGGCAGAGGCAGGTAGATCTCTGTGAGTTGGAGGTGAGTCTAGTCTACAGAGTGAGTTCCAGGACAGCCAGAGCTGTTACGTAGAGAAACTTTGTCTCGAAAAACAAACAAATAAACAAAAAAAAAGCCAGTTGGTAGTAACACATGTCTTTGATCCCAGCACTCAGGTAGAGGCAGGCAGATCTCTGTGAATGTGAGGCCAACCTGGTGTACAGATCGAGTTCCAGGACAGACAGGGCTACACACAGAAACAAACCCTGTCTTGGGGAAGAAAAAAAAAAATCTGAAAAAGGAAGAAAACTGCTGAGCATAGGGGTGTAGCACTAGGGAGGCAGAGGTAAGAGACTCACCACAAGTTTGGTCCACATAGTAAGTTCTAGGCCAGTGTCAATATAGAGTGAGACTCTGTACCTTAAAGAGAAAAAAATAAATTAAAAATATGAAAATTGATTCTTAAACTGTGCCAGGTAGAGGAAAGGGCTAGAGAGAAAATGACTAGTGAGTGCCAGGTAGGGTTTTTGTTTGTTTGTTTGCTTTGTTTTGTTTTTAATTTATTTTGTATACAGTGCTCTGTCTGCATGTATGCCTGCGGACCAGAAGAGGGCGCCAGATCTCATTACAGATGGTTGTGAGCCACCATGTGGTTGCTGGAATTGAACTCAGGACCTCTGGAAGAGCAACCAGTGCTCTTAACCACTGAGCTATCTCTCCAGCCCCAAGTGCCAGGTAGTTATAGAGGACTCATTTCTAGTCTTCTGTAACACAGCAGGCTAACCACAGTGTGTAGAGGAATATATATATGAATTTATTAGAATGGCTTACAGATTATGGTCCAGCTAGTCCAACAGTGGCTCTCCACCCACGCAAAGTCCAAGAATCCAGTACTGCAGTCCATGAGGCTGGATGTCTCTGCTGGTCTTCAGTATACACCAGACTCCTGAAGAAGTAGGTTCTAATGCCAGTGAAGGGAGGGCAGTGAGGTAAAAAGAGAAAGCTTCCTTCCTTGTCCTTTATATAGGCTGCCACAAGAGGGTGTGGTCCGGATTAAAAGTGGATCTTCCCACCTCAAAAAATCAGAATTATATTGAGTGTTCACACTTCAAATGATTTAATTAAGGAAAAAAAAAATCCCTCACAAGTGTACCCAGTTATTAGGTTTTAGTTAATTCCAGATGTAGTCAAGTTGATAACCATCACAGCATCTGACAATAATAGTTTATTTCAGAATAGCTAGCAGAGGGCATTTTCAGTGTTCCCAGCACAGGTCTAAGTGTCTGAGTGATTGATAGATATCCAATTATCCTGATTCAATAATCACACATTATTTCTCATGCTGAAGAGTTACATTGTACCTCATTTATACATCAAGTGTGTTTCAGCTAAAATAAGTATTTCTAAAAATATGAATTAAATATTGGCAAAAACTTTAATATGTGATTATTATAACTAAGAACAAGGTGACTAGTGAGAAAAATAGTTCAAGTTTTTGGCTTAAAAAGTGCTAGATAAGGATCTGGAGAGATGGCTCAGCCATTCAGAGCACTGACTTGCTCTTCTAGAGGATCTCAACTTGATTCCCAGCACCCATGACAGGTCACCATAATCTTTAATTACAGTCCCAAGAGATCTGACGCCCTCTTCTGGTTCCCACAGACACTGCACACAGATGTACATGCAGGCAAAACACCTATACACACGAAAAATTTTAAAGTTCTAGATAATAGAAAACAATGTCTGATACGGACTTATGATGCGCATCTACTGCCAGCTAGTCTTGTTTTCTGTCCTATGTTACTTAGTTCTGACTCCACATTTTAATCACCACCTTTTTAGGCTTCAACACAACCACCAATGTGGTCATCCTGGCAGGCACAAACCGGCCGGACATCCTGGATCCAGCTCTTTTGAGGCCAGGCCGCTTCGACAGGCAGATCTTTATTGGTGAGATGGTGTTCACTAAGTTCAGTCTTACGTTTTGTGGTAGAGATGTGTCTCACTGTGACCTTTTCTCCTTAAAAATGATTTCTAAAGGACCCCCAGACATAAAAGGACGAGCCTCAATCTTCAAAGTTCACCTTCGGCCATTGAAACTAGACAGTGCCTTGGAAAAGGAGAAATTGGCTAGAAAACTGGCGTCCTTAACCCCAGGGTTTTCAGGTAAGTGGAAATTGCTGCTGTTTTTAAAGCATTTTTCAATCACTGGCAAGCACCAGTTACTCTCACTCGGGGCCTTCGTCAGATGTTTTTACCTTTTAATTATGGGAAACTTCAGATATGCACATAATTAGAGGATACAGTAAATTGAACCTTGAGCACTTTACTAGTTTTGGGAATGAGCGGGTAGTGATTAACATCCAGGCACTCTGCATTTGGACCCCACGCTCTGCCTTCATAGTGGATTATGAGCAGCTCCTGATAGCATATCACTCTATCCATAAATCTTTTAGGATTTGTTCCCGAGTGTCTTTTAACAGCTACTGATAGAGATAGCATGCTGCATTGCTCACCAGTACTAAGAGTAAATCGGTGGGTTGTAGTGTATTGACATGGTAGCCCAGAGAACACTATAATTTAACTTTGAAACATTGTATCACCTTGAGAAGAATCTATCAGCATCTCCTTCCACCTCTAGGCCTGGACAACAGTTGTCTACTTTCAGTCCTTCCTTAGAGGTTTTTCTATCTGGACATTTTATATAATTGGATTATGCAGTGTGATACCTGCTCATGTTCACTTAGAATGCTGTTTGGTCTGTGTGGTAACAGGTAGCAACCTCGTTTGTTTTTCTGGTTGTTCGTTATCTGATGTATGGATATGCTGTGTCTCATTCCACCTGTTCTTCATTTGATGGCATTTGAGTGGTTTCTACTTTGTGATTGTTACGAATAACGCTCCTTATATTCACCTACAGATTTTTGTGCAGGTATATTAATTTCTCTTAGAATTGCTTGATTAAGTGATGAGTATGTATTTGGCTTTCTGAGGAACTACCAGGCTATTTTCTAAAGTGGCTGCATCATTTTAACTTTTCACCGTAGGCTATTAATATGTATGCCAGTTTCTCCATATCCTGTCTCTCTTCTGTCTCCCCCACCTCTGGTTTTGAGATAAGATCTAGCTATAAAGTCCCAGCTAGCCTGCAGATTGCTGGTTAACAGCCCAGGTTGATGTGAATTTGTGGTGGTCCTCTTGCCTCAGGCCTCCCAGGGTTGGGATGACAGACTGAGCCATCTCAGCTTCTCTGTCCTTTTATTGTAGTAATCCTAGGGGGGAAAAATGGTGTCTCATTGAAGTTTTGATTGGGTATTCAATAAACTATTGTATGAAGTATTGTATTGTTTCTATAGCTTGTTTGCTGTTGATTTCTAGTTTTATTTCATGGTGATCTGATAGGATACGAGAACTCATTTTGATTCTTCTTGATTTGTGTGCTCTATATTTGTTGGATGAAATATTCTATAGATGTCTATTAGGTCTATATGGTATAGTTTAACTCTGAAGTTTGTTTTTAGTTTGGATGATCTATCTAAAGGTGGAAATGGGGTGTTGAGGTCACCCACTATTACTGAACCAGGGGTCTGCCTGACCTTATACCCACGAGTGCTTCTTTTGTGAAATTGGGGGCCCCATGGGTATTTTAATATTTACAATTTATGTCTTCTGGAAGAACTGTCTCTTTATTAATATGTAGTTACTGTCTATCCCTTCTGACTAATTTTGATTTGAGGTTATGGTTGGTGTTGATGGTCAGCTTACAGGATCTGGACTCACTTAGGAGACACCTGTAAGTGATTATTATCATGGTTAGCCTGGGTAGCCTGTGAGGAGATTATCTTGATCAAGTTGTTTGAGGTGGGGAGACCCACCCTAAAGGAGTAGGGCACCATCTTCTGGTCTTGGGTCTTGGACTGAGTAAAAACAAGGAAGCTAGCTGTGCATTGGCATTCACACATTTCTGCTTTCTGACTCGAGACACAATGTGGCCAATGTTTAGGCCCCTGCTGCTTCCCCACGGTGGTAGACTGTGCCCTGAAACTGAGCCCAGATAAACCAACTTCCCCGCCTCTGTTTGTCTCTCTCTTCCTCCCTCTCCCCCTCTCTCTCCCCCCTCCCCCTATCTATCTCTCTTTCTCTCGGTTTTTCAAGACAGGGTTTCTCTGTGCAGCCCTGGCTGTCCTGGAACTCACTTTGTAGACTAGGCTGGCCTTGAACTCAGAGATCTGCCTGCCTCTGCCTCCTGAGTGCTGGGGTGGGATTAAAGGCATGTGCCACCACTGTCTAGCTGAAATGTCGTTTTAGTGGATTTTAAAATACCCCATTGTTTGATGGAGCGATCCTGGTTTGCTTACTCATGTGCTCTGTGCTTTCTTGACTTAATGTTACTTGGATGTGTTTGCTTTGGTGGGTGAGTCAGCTTTTTTCTCTAAAGCTTTTAATGGTTTCTTTGTGTTGCATTTTGACATCTTGATTCTACTGTGTTGTGGGGAGATTCTACTCTGGACGTGTGCATTTGGAGCTCTAAAAACTCCCTACATTTGTATGTCCATTTCTTTCTAGAGATTTGGAGATTTTTCTCTGAGTATGTTCTCGAAGTCTTTAGTATTTATCTCAGTTCTTTCTATTCTGTAGAGTCTTAAATGTGATCTACTGATCCTAACCCTGAGTTCTTGGTTAAGTCTGTTGGTGATACTCTCCACTTTATTTTTTATTTGACTCATTAATTAGTTTTTCCTTTTTAGTATTTATTTAGTTGTTTCAAACAATTCCTTGCTGAGTTTTTCTCCGTATTGTTGCTGACTTGTCGTCTATTTTCCTGACTTTACCTTCATGCTGCTGTCCTTTCCAGGACCTAGACTGAGTTCATTTGGTCATTTTTATTACTAAGCTTTCTAAGTTACCATCTGGCATTTTATCTCTTTCAGTATCTTTGATTCAAGTATTTGAGGAGTGACACAAAATTCCATGAAAGTTTGAAGGTGCATGGAAAATAATAAAAGTCTTCCTTAAAAACAATAAAATAAAAATATAAAAATACTTCTAGGCTGGAGATAATAGCTTAGTCACCCTGGGTTTGATCCCTAGCACCACATAAAACAGGTGTGGTGGCACCCTCCTATAATCCTAGCACCGGGGGTAGGGGTGTGTCTGTGTGTGTGTGTGTGTGTGTGTGTGTGTGTGTGTGTGTGTGTGTGATGTAGAGGGGGTGGGGAGGTAGGAAGATTGGGAGTTCAAGGTTATCTTGGGCCACACAGAGATAAATAGTAATTGTTCCGCCGGGCGGTGGTGGCGCACGCCTTTAATCCCAGCACTCGGGAGGCAGAGGCAGGCGGATCTCTGTGAGTTCGAGGCCAGCCTGGGCTACAGAGTGAGTTCCAGGAAAAGGCGCAAAGCTACACAGAGAAACCCTGTCTCGAAAAACCAAAAAAAAAAAAAAAAAAAAAAAAAAAAAAAAAAATAGTAATTGTTCCTTATTTGTGTGTGTGTGTGTGTGTGTGTGTGTGTGTTTGGGGGTATGGGAGGCACATGCTATGGCCCACGTGGTGGTCAGAGACAAGTCACTTCTCTCCTTCTACCTTTACCGTGTTCTGGGGCTTGAACTAAGGTCATCAGGATTGCATTGTAAGCGTTTTACTAACGGAGCCATCTTGATTGGCCCGATAGTCAGTAGTCATGTTTCAAGAAAAATAAAAGTTGTAGTAGTTTGCTTCTGAGTCTTTAGAAATTGAAGTGTCGGTCATGTGCCCTTGGGGAGGGAGGGTCAGTTGCTTGAACTTGTGCATTCTTTCAAGTGACTTTCTTTGGTGCTGGGCATGTTTTGAGGAAGTGTTAATGTGTATGAGAGTTTCACTTCAATGGCGTCCCTTGTTTGTCCACCAGGGGCCTTGGCTGGCTGTGCTTAGTTTCACAGTCTACAGGCTGTGCTATTCTGCCCCACTCTGCAGACCCCTGGGTTATATCCACTGGGGTTGCTAGGGTCTAGCAGGAGGGTGAGGGCTTCTCAGGGGTATTGAGGGTTGGGGAAGGAATCTGAACAGGCACAAGAGCTGTGTGGAGATTTCAGTCTCCTGTGTGCTCATCGTCCTGCTGGAGTGATAGGGCTGTGACGTCAGGTGTTCACTGGAGGGGCAGTGTGCAGGACGCAGTGGTTCCAGGGTCTGACTGCCTGCTGGCTGCAGCGGCTCAGCGCTGACTCAGTTCTCCTCAGTAAGGAGGTCTTCTCCAGCACGAAGGGTGGGGCTGCCTTTTCCTGTGCGCTCCTGCCCACGTTTTCTTTCCTGTCAGCATCTGGCCCTCCTGTTCTCCACTGCTTCCTTCCAGACCTGTCTCTCACCCTGGGCCTGTGGCAGTTAACTCAAGTCCTGACCAGTGATTGTTCTGTGTTCTAAGACCTCTGGGGCAGCTCAGTTTTAAATACCAGGTTCCTTCCCTGATGGCACCTGACTACTTACTGCAGTCACCCACCACCTCCCCAGAGCCTGGCACCAGAGCAGAGCCATGAGGCCCACGCTTGTTTGTGGGTGGCACTGCCCTCTCTTCACACCTTCTGATGAGGCCTCTGCTGCTCTTGTGCTCCTGAGAGCAGCACAGCGGGAGCCCTGCTCTGCCGGCCTGCCTGCCTTCTCCCCTGTGTGCTCTGCTGTGCTCTGTGCTTTACAGCCCCATCTGTCATCACCATTGTGACTTTCAGAAGCTTCTTTCTGTCTTTTGAGTAAATTCCATTTTCTCTTACTCTGACTCTTCTCCTTCCGTGGGTCACACAGAGGCAATTTCTTGTGGGTCATCTTACCCAGAAGAACTATACTGTTTAAAACTTGTTTACTTAGCATGTTACAGCTTACTTGTGTTAACACACACATAATCTGAAAATTCCACATAAAGCCATTACAGGCCAAACAAACATTTGACAAGCTTCACATTATTCATATAAGTTCAGTTTGTTAGCCAAACGTACTGGATTACTTTAATACCGGTTTATTATATGTTATATAGGCATGTTGTCTAACATGCCCATGAGTCGTTTTCCCAGCAAAGATGGTGAAACTAAGAAAATGGATGTGCATTAAAAATAGTGTCATTGGAGACCCACAGCCACACATTAGGCAGCGCTCAGGGATCCTGCAGAAGACGGGGAGGAAGGACTGTGGGAGCCAGAGGGGTCAAGGACACCGTGAGAAAACCCACAGAATCAACTAACCTGGGCTCATAGGAGCTCCCAGAGTCTGAACCAACAACCAGGGAGCCGGCATGGGACTGACCTAGGCCCTCTGCACACGTTACAGTTGTGTAGTTCGGTCTTCTTGTGGGACTCCTAACAGAGGGAGCAGGGGCTGTCTCTGAATCTTTTGTCTGCACTTGTAACCTCCTCTTCATACTGGGTTGCCTCATCCAGCCATAATACAAGGGGCGCGGGGGCGGGGTGTGTGTGTGTGTGTGTGTGTGTGTGTGTATGTGTGTGTGTGTGTGTGTGTGCGTGCGCGCGCGCCCAGGTTAATTGCAACTTGTTATGCCATGTTTGGTTGATGTCCATGGGAGGCTTGTCCCTTTCTGAAGAGAAACAGAAGAGGAGTAGATGGGGGTGGTGGTGAGGAACTACGGTCAGGATGTAATATATGAGAGAAGAATAAGGTTTTTGTTTTTTGGGGTTTTTTTGGTTTTTTGAGACAGGGTTTCTCTGTGTAGCTTTGTGCCTTTCCTGGAACTCACTTGGTAGCCCAGGCTGGCCTCGAACTCACAGAGATCCGCCTGCCTCTGCCTCCCGAGTGCTGGGATTAAAGGCGTGCGCCACCACCGTCAGGCTAGTTTTTAAAAAATTAAAACAAAAACAACTGTCATTGGGTTCAGTAGTTAGGAGCACTGACTGCCCTTCCAGAGGATCCAGGTTCAATTCCCAGCACCCACGCAGAGCTAACAACAATCTGTAACTCCAGTTCCAGGTGATCCAGTGCCGTGTTTTGGTCTCTGTTGGCACTGCATGCACATGGTGCACAGAATACATGAACACAACACATTCATACACATAAGTAAAGTGAAATTTAAAAATACTGTCATAGTTTGCCATTACCTGATCCATATTATCTACTATTAAGGTGAACCGTCGTCTGTGGTTACCTGTTTGCTGCTAATTCTCTCATTTTCACTCACAGGGCCAAGATTATGTAGGCTTGTACTTAACACTAGAGTAGTTTAGGATCCTTGCAATCGCCTTGGATTATGTTTAAATTAAACCCCTTCTCAGACTCCTGGTGGGTGAGACCATGTGGGTCTGGCCCTCCCTAGTGTGTGACTGGTCAGTGTGAGCATGATTTTGTGCGTTCATTTGTAGGAGCTGATGTTGCCAATGTCTGCAACGAAGCTGCTCTGATTGCTGCAAGACACCTTTCAGATGCCATTGATGAGAAGCACTTCGAACAGGCGATTGAGCGAGTGATTGGAGGTAAGGCAGTTGAGTATCCCCCAGGTCAAAAGGCTAATGATAGTCAACGTGTTAGGTGGTATGTGGCTGTAATCCCAGCACCTGGAAGGTGAAGGAGGGGGATCTCAGTTTTGAGCCCACTCTAGTGTAGCTGGAGTTTTCCTGCCTGGCCCACAGTCAGGGCAAATCTCTTTCACCTGCCAGTCCCACAGCCTCTCAGACCCGACCAAGTAAACACAGAGACTTATGTTGCTTTCAAACTGTATGGCCGTGGCAGGCTTCTTGCTAACTGTTCTTATAGCTTAAATTAATCCATTTCCATTAATCTATACCTTGCCACATGGCTCGTGGCTTACCGGCATCTTCACAAGCTGTTTCTCATCATGGCGGCTGGCAGTGTCTCTCTGACTCAGCCTTCCACTTCCCAGCTTTATTCTCCTCCTTGCCCCGCCTATACTTCCTGCCTAGCCAACGGCCAATCAGTGATTTATTGATTAATCAGCAACACGTTTGCCAAACATCCCACAGCACTCTAGGGTAAATGGTGAGACCATGTCTTTTTTTTTTTTTTTTTAAAGCTCATAAAAGAAAGTTTCAGCCCTTGATTTCTCTGTTTTGGCAAGATCCACAAAGAAGTATATCCCCACAGCCGTGGGGCTCACCCTGCCATCTCCATCCAGGCTTACCTTGTGCTTTCTTGGGTCTGAGCCCTTCCCTCTCTGAGGTAGAAAGGAGCTTGCCTGTTGACAGGGCTGCCTCCGTGAACCAAAGCCTCGTGCCTTGTAATAATGTGGCGTACTGAGGAAGGGAAGAGGGCCTCTGATGAACTGTGGGGAGATGGTTTGTATTCAGATAAGCAAGGAGGTTAGGGCTTATAGCACAGTGGTGGAGCACCTGCTTAGCACGCACAGGCTCCAGGTTCCATCTCCAGCACTACAAAAAGAAAACTCTCGTCTTTAGCCTTAGTTCCTCTTGACCCTGATAGCTTTGTGGAATATATCTGGTTCAGATGAATTACCTTGAACAAAGCAGAGCACTTGAAAGATGGTGTGATGGTTTGCCTACCACAGAATATGCACCATCAGGGTTATAATTATAGATCCTGATACAGAATGAGGCTGGGAGCCAACCTCTCTGCAGGCCGGGAAAAAGCTGAAATTACAGATCTTTGAGCTCTGCAGTTGGCATTGAATTCTCTGTTTGTTTTTTCAAGACAGGGTTTCTCTGTCTAGCTTTGGCTGTCCTGGAAGTCAGTCTGTAGACCAGGCTGGCCTCAAACTCACAGAGATCCACCTGCCTCTGCCTCCTGAGTGCTGGGATTAAAGACATGTGCCACCACCGCCTGGAGACATTGAACTCTTAACACAGGGTCTTTTGGACAGTGAGTCTGGGAGCGACTCCTTTATCCCTTAAGCTTTCTGGCCTGTGTGATGGCTTGCCAGCTCTGAGTAGGAATCTCAGGTCTTTGACTAGCGTGATGCTTTCCTGTCGTCTGCCTCCCACTGGCAGTAGACAACAAGCATTCTTGTTGTCTCAGGACTTGATGGTTCTGAATAACAAAACCAAGCAGAGGACCCTTCCAGACTTCTCTCTCTCTGAGTTTCATGTTTCACATGACCTAAATGCTGAATTACATTTACATTTCTGTTGAGTTCCCAAAAAGAGGTATGTGGCTTAAAACAGTGGAAGGTGAGGGTAAAAGGGAGCCTGGAGCAGAGATGAGTACACATTTTTGTTGTAGTTGGATATATTTCAGACTCGGCCCTTTATTCTGATTTTGGTTAGGAAGTTTAGGCAGGTTAGTTGTTAAATTATATCTTAGGTAATGAGGTGTGTAGCTCTGTATCACTGTTTCTAATGTCACTGTCACTAAAGCAGTGGTTTGGGGTTTTTGTTGTTATTAGGCTTGGAGAAAAAAACCCAAGTTCTTCAGCCCGAGGAGAAGAAGACAGTAGCTTACCACGAAGCAGGCCATGCGGTTGCCGGCTGGTATCTGGAGCATGCAGACCCTCTCTTAAAGGTGCCACAGAATGTGCTGCAGTAGGCAGGCAGCTGAGTATGTGAGCAGTGACTGGAGGGAGGTAGACGCACTCAAGGATTGCAGATACAGAGTACCTTTGGAGGGATGTAGCAGAAACTAGTGATGGCTGAGGGAAATGCTTAGCACACACCCCCTCCTGCAGGTACAGCACAGTTTGTGACAGAAGCTTTTTCTGTTTGCCACGCTGGAGATTGAACCTAGGACCTCGTACATGCTGGATAAGTCCTCTACCACCGAGCTATACCCCCAGCCCTTTTTTATTTTATTTTTAAGTATATGTGATGTATATGTGTGTATGTGTTCAGGTATGGGCACTCATATACCTGCTCACTGGTGTGTGCTTGAATGTGGAAGCCAGAGGTCAGTGCTGAGTGTCTCTCGATTGCTCCCCACATTGTCTACCATTATCATTATCAAGATGGCATCTCACTGATCTGGAGCTTGCTGATTCGGCAAGACTACCTGTCAGCCAGTCCTGGGGACCCTCCTGTCTCTACCTTCTAAATGCCAGGATTACAGGCACCTAGCTTCTTCGTAGCCAGGCTCCTCAGGATCTGAACACAGGTCCTAACGCTTGCACAGCAAGCCCTTTACTGACTGAACCTTCTCCCCACTCCTTCTCCTTTTTATTTTGAGGTCGAGTCTCACAGTGGAGCTCCATTGCTCAGGTCAGCACAGAGGGTAAGAGTCAGCTGCCCTGAGATGTCACCTGGAGAGAGGAGTCTGTCCTACAGGGGTGACATTCACATACACATAGAACGCCTAAGGAATCTACAGAGAAGCTGCTAGAACTAATGAGTTAGCAGCAGATGGACAGAATCCAGAACTAATATTCAAAGATCAGTGGGATCTCTGTATTTGTTCATGGATAAGTGGAAAATGAAATTTTTCACATTTTTAGTTTTTTAGAAAATGCAAAGTTAAAAATTCTATTGTAGCCAGGTGTGGTAGCCATACTTTAATCCCAGCATGTGGATGCAGGTAGGTCAATCTTTGTTAATTTGAGGCAAGCCTGATCTACATAGTAGGTTCCAGGCCAGCCATAGCTGCATAGTGAAACCCTGTCTCAAAAAGGGGAAAAAAAAGTTTCAATTGCATTTTCTTTCTTTTTTTTTTAAAGATTTATTTATTTATTATGTATAGCGTGTTCTGCCTGCATGTATCCCTGCAGGCCAGAAGAGGGCACCAGATCTCATTACAGATGGTTGTGAGCCACCATGTGATTGCTGGGAATTGAACTCAGGACCTCTGGAAGGGCAGCCAGTGCTCTTAACCACTGAGCCATCTCTCCAGCCCCTCAATTGCATTTTCAATAGACTCTCAACACATAAAATACAAATTTAAGAAAGTATCAAGGACTTATAATTGAAGTAAGGAATAAAGAGAAGTGCACTCTGTTTGTGAAATCTTATACCGTTTCTTCCCAAATTGATCTGTAGCTTCATTGCAGGTCGTTATGATTCTAGCAGACATTCCTTCGTAGAACCTAGGGCCTTACACACACTAGGCCAACCCTCTCAGCCCAGACAGGCTTTTTTAGTGCTTGTTGTGAAGCTGGATGTAAAGTTTTCTGGAAAAACAGAACGGTGGGGCAGCTAGGTGGTGGAACACTGCCTGACTCGCATTGCTCTGCTGCGGTAGAGTCTGCGGCACTGCTGAGGGACAGGTGAGGCCGGCAGGCAGCAGACCACACTCCTGGCAAGTCCCTGGTGGAAGCTGGTGATGGTGTGGGCTTGTACTAGCACCTGGGCAGGTGCGGGAACATGGAGAGGCTAAGGTGGGCCTGGGCTTCGTGAGACCCCATCTTCATAAAGTCAAAGGGAGGAGGGTAGAAAGGATTGTCTTCTCAACACGTGATTCTGATAACTGCATTCATGTGAAAAAAGTGAACATGGACCCTTGCATTATATGCTAAAAAATGAATACATTAAAAAACTAAAGTTTAAAGTGATAAAAGTTCCCCCCAAAAAATGTAGGTTAAAAACTTCTGTGGCCTTGAATATGCAAAATTTTCCTTAGAACACAAAAAACATAAACTGAAAAAGAAAAAGTTGATGAATGGGTTGATAGGTAAAGGTGCTTACTATTGTATCTGACAATTTGAGTTCAATCCCAGGATCCATGTGGTAGAATAAGAGAACTTATTCTCACATGTACACAATCAATCAATCAATAAATAAAAGAGTTGAGCCAGGCAGTGGTGGCACACGCCTTTAATCTCCACTTGGGAGGTGGAGGCAGGCAGATCTCTGTGAATTTGAGGCTAGCCTGGTCTACAGAGTGAGATCCAGGACAGCCAGGGCTACACAAAGGAACCCTGCCTCAAAAAGCCAAAAAAAAAAAAAAAAAAAAGAAAAGTTGGTAAATAAAACCTTATTGAAATTTAAAACTTAATCTTCAAGGTCGGGCATGGTGTTACATGCCTGTAATGTCAGCACTTGAGAGGCAGAGGCAAGAGGACTGTGAACTTGGGGCCAGTCTGGGCTACATAAAAAAACAAGCACTAACTGGAGAAGGTAACTCAGTGGCAGAGCTCTTGACCAGCGTGCATAGTAGTGAACCCAGCTGGGCGACATAATAAGACCTTGACTCAAAAGTAAAAACCAAACAAAAGCCCCACAAAACCAGAACCCAGCACCCTTGTCTTTGAGAAATACCATTGAGAAGACATGAAAGGGTGGGGTAGGCACGTGGTGGCACACTCAGGAGATGAAGGCTGGAAGACCAGAAGTTTCAGGCCAGCCTGGGCTATAGAGTGACACTGTGTCTCAGAAATGCAATCATTTTCAAGGGGAGGAGGAGAAAAGGGCACATTCTGAAATGTTTGCAGTGAGTGTGTGTGACAAAGGGTTTACGTCTGAAAACACAAATGGTAAACTCAACACAGTAAAACAGTGGGGGGCAGGGTTTGCATGTACACTTCGTAAACTAAGGCATAGGAACAGGCAGAACCAGGGAATTGCAGAGGGACACTGAGACACCAGAGCCGCTTAGGAGTGGTTAGCATTAGCAGGGTAGCGATGCTGGGGATGCGCGCACTGCTGATAGGAGGGAACGGCTCCTCGTAAACGTGATCAGGACTTGATCCTCATCCAGAGTGGGTGAGAATGGATTCCGCACAGGATTTTTCTATGTATTTGTAGACTAGTAAACTGGAAACAACCCCGCTGTCCATCAACAATTAACCGGAAGCCAGGTGTGGTGGCTCATGCTTGTAATCCCAGCACTTCAGAGGCTGGAGCAGTGGGATTAACACAAGTTCAAGGCCAGCTTGGACAAGTGTGAGAACTTGTCTCAAAAAAAAAAAGGATACCTGTTGTATTTATAGCAGTGGCATGTTGTAAAGCAGTCAAAATTAATAAGCAAGCTGTTAGCACACACAGCAGTGTAGATGAATCTCAAAAACGGGCTGAAAGCAGACACAAGGCCCACACTGAGGGGTGGGACTTAGACGCCACTCTAGAAAGGGTGAACTTGCCTGTGGTGAGCATGCATGCAGTTGCTTGGGGCTGTGCATGGCAGCTTGGGGGCGTGGCAGCAGCATTTTATCTTAGTTGTGGTTGGAAGTTGTTTATAAAACTCACTGTTTTAGGGGGTTGGAAAGGTGACTCAGTGGCTAAGAGCACTGACTGCTCTTCCAGAGGATCTTGGTTCAATTCCCAGCACACACATGGCAGCTCATAACTGTAACCCCAAGCCCAGGATGTCTGACACACACAATATACAGACACACACATAGGCAGAACAACCATAAAATAAAAGTAAATAAAAAATTTAAAAAATGATTTATTTTAAAAAACCCTCACTGTTTTATACTTAAAGTGGGTAGACTTTATATAAAGAAATCCTCCTCCAATAATTAGTTTGTAAAGAGAAAGGAAATTGCCTAGCTTCATAAAAGGGACCTGGAAGGACAATGAAAGCTCTTGAGCATCTTGGCCCACGGTCCCCTCATCCTCTGAGGCACAAGTGGCTATGCCAGAGTTTAGTCGGCTCTGTGGTCTGCCAGAGGAGACCCCAGCCAGCAGCCATGAGGACTCCTTTCCTAAGAGACTGATTTCAGGTTGCCTTTATGGAAGGTCAGAGATGCTTTCTGGAACTCTGAGGTGAGGGAGTTTCCCTCCTGGTCCTTGCTGGATCTGGTGGCACTGAGGCTGGTGTACAGCCCAGCATTGTGCTTCCTTTTCCTCAGGGAGTTTCCTTGTAGACAGTTCCTGATCAGGTCTGCACTGGGAGTGAGACCTTCACTGCTGTGTGCCTCCTTCCTCCCAGGTGTCCATCATCCCACGTGGTAAGGGACTGGGCTATGCTCAGTACTTGCCAAAGGAGCAGTATCTGTACACGAAGGAGCAGCTGCTGGACAGGATGTGCATGACTCTGGGTGGCCGCGTCTCCGAAGAGATCTTCTTTGGAAGAATTACAACCGGTGCCCAGGATGACTTGAGGAAGGTTACCCAGAGTGCCTATGCCCAGGTGAGTGTGTGGACCTGGGCTTCTGCATCCCTGCCTTATTAGCCTGGAGAATTAGCCTTTGTGAATAACTGAAATGACACATGTTTTACTAGTTCAAACTGCTGCAGTAAAGATTCTTTCTTAAATCCATTAGAGGAACTGGAGAGATGGCTCAGCTGTTAAAAGTGTATACTGTTCTTGCAGAGGACCCAAGTTCTCTTCCAAGAACTATTGAGCAGCTACCACTGCCTGTAACTCCAGATCTGACACCTCTGGCCTCTAAGGGCGCCTGGGCTCATGTACAGACTCACACACAAGGACACACACATACAAATAATTTAAAATACTAAAAAAAAAATCCACTTTAATGAAACAAAAACTTTCTGGGAGGTAGTGGCGCCCTTTAATCCCAGCACTCAGGAGGCAGAGGCAGATAGATCTCTTAAGTTCAAGGACAGCCTGGTCTACAGAGTGAGTTCCAGGACAGCCAGGGCAACACAGAGGAAACTGTCTCAAAAAGACAAAAACAAACATAAAAACTTAGAGAAAAAAAAGTGTATTGCAGTCTTCAGAGTTTTTCCTAAGAATCCTGTATGTAATTCTCATATTTAAGCAGGAAGTTTCTATCCTGCCAGCAACTCTCAAATACTGGGCAGCCACTTCCCAAATAATTGACTCAGAGGCTTAATAATACTTCTAACTGCTCGGTCAGTAGCTCAGGCTTGTTACTAACTAGCTCTTACACTTAAATTAACCCATACTTCTTATCTGTGTTTAGCCACGTGGCTTGGTACCTTTTCTCAGTACAGCATTCTCTTCTTGCTTCCTCTGCATCTGGCTGGCAGCTCCTGACTCTGCCCTTACTCTTCCCAGAATTCTTAGTTTGGTTGCCCCACCTATACTTCCTGCCTGGCTATCAGCTAATCAGCTATTATTAACAATGAGAATAATAAGCCAGGCAGTGGTGGCGCACGCCTTTAATCCCAGAACTTGGGAGGCAGAGCCAGGCGGATCTCTGTGAGTTTGAGGCCAGCCTGGGCTACCAAGTGAGTTCCAGGAAAGGCGCAAAGCTACACCGAGAAACCCTGTCTCGAAAAAAACCAAAAAAAAAAAAAAAACAATGAGAATAGTACATGTTCATAGTGTGCAAAAAGATTGTTCCACAGCACTTATAGGTAGAGTTTAAAGTTTATTTTTCAGAGTTTTTACTGTTTTAAGACAAGGTCTCTTGTAGCTCAGGCTGATTGTGAATTCTCAATCCTCCCAAGTGTTGGGATTTCAGTATATGCCACAGTGCCTAGCTGTAAAGTTTGATTTTTAAAAATGATTTATTTTGTTATTTAATTTATATGAATGCTTTGGCCTTGTGTACACACGTGTACCACATGTGTGCCTGGTGCCCTTGGAGGCCAGAAGAGTGCATTCCTAGAACTGTTCTTCAGTTGATTGTGAGCTGCCATGCGGGTGCTGGGGACCAAACCTGGGTGCTCTAGAAGCCCTAACATTTAATTTTTAAGCTCGTGTCCCCACAGCAGTTTGACAACTGCACTCAGGATCTTCCCACGACCTGTCGCTTGCCACTCCCCTGCAGCAGCTCTCTCCTGACTGTAACCATTCCTGTGTTTCCTTCGACGTTTACCACTGGTTTCCACAGCCCAGCAGTAGGCTGTTTCCTCTGGGCAGACACGAACCACCTCTGTGGGAACTGCTCTCCATCCAGGCAGCCTTTGCCTGTCTTCATGTCATGTTTGGAAAGTGATAGTTTCTAACTAAGGTTTTTGTTTTTGTTTTTGTTTTTCAAGACAGGGTTTTTCTGTGTAAATCTTAATTGTCCTGGAACGCTCCTTGTGGACCAGGCTGGCCTCAAACTCACTGAGATCCACCTGCCTCTGCCTCCCAAGTGCTGGGATTAAAGACGTGCGCCACCACCGCCGGGCTTCTAACTAGTGATTTTTAATGTTACATTTTTTCCTTATGACATCATTGCTTTTGTTTTGTTACAGCACATCATTATTTGCTCTTGTTTCTTTCTTTCTTTCTTTTTTTTTTTTTAAAAGATTTATTTATTTATTATGTATACAGAAGAGTGTGCCAGATCTCATTACAGATGGTTGTGAGCCACCATGTGGTTGCTCAATTGAACTCAGGACCTCTGGAAGAGCAGTCAGTGCTCTTAACCTCTGAGCCATCTCTCCAGCCCTCTTGTTTCTTTCTAGTTTAATCTTTTTGGTTTTTCAAGACAAGGTTTCTCTGTGTAACAGTCTTGGCTCTCGCTGTGTAGATCAGGCTGGCCTCGAACTCACAGTGATCCGCCTGGCTCTGCCTCCCGGGTGCTGGGGTTAAAGGCGTGCGCCGCCACATCCAGCTCTAGTTTAATCTTTGAAGTGATTTTCCTGCAGTGTGTAGTTTTTCCCTGTCTTGTAGCACCCGGATTCCTTCTGTGTCTGACTCATGGTGTTCTTCTATTCTGTTTCCTCCTGTGAGCTTCATTTCTGGAACAGTGGGTCACAGTTTCCTGTCCTGCAGAATGTGTTTCCATCTTGTTTTCCTCCCTGGAAACATCATTCTGCCTCTCATTTCTTTTTCTCACAGTGACTTCACGTTTGTCTTTCTGATCTCAGGAGTGGGGAGGGCTGGGATGTGGTGATGTGGGAAACCTCTGCTTTCCCACTCTCTTGTCTCTGATGCTGCTCTCCTCCTGCTCCCCCTAAGAGTCCTTCATTTTATTTTATGTGTATGGGCCTTTTGCTGCATGTATGTCTGCACCGTGTGCATGCCTGGTACCTGCGCAGGCCAGAAGAGGGCATCAGAACCCTGGGAGCTGGAGTCACAGAGGGTAGAGAGCCTCCATTTGGTGTTAGGAGCTGACCCCGGGTCCTCTGCAAGAGCGCAGTGCTCTTCACCACTGAGCATCTCTTGCCCTGGGCCTTCTCTTTTCCACTCAGTTTGGATTTTACTTTCAGAAGCGTCTCAGCAGTGCTGTCTAGTTGGGAGCCTCCCACGAGTCACAGTACGGCTGTCACTTCACATTGTCCTTGCTCCACGGACACAGTCTGTGAAAAAAATGCAGCTGTCACCCTGTGTCGCATGTTCTCAGGCTTAGCCTGTCTCTTCACAGGGAGAACTTGTTGGCAGTTTGATCTTTCAAGTGCTTTTTTTGTTCGTTCGTTCGTTCGTTTGTTTTTTGAGACAGGGTTTCTCTGTGTTGCCCTGGCTGTCCTGGGACTTGCTCTGTAGACCAGGCTGGCAGAGATCCCCCTGCCCCTGGGCGTGCGCCACCACAGCCAGCAGTATCAAGTGCTTCTTGCTCCTTCACACCCTCCACAAGGGGAGTAGCCCGCAGCCTTCAGAGTGCTGTCGTTTGCCCACGGTCTGTCCCCTCATTTTGTCCTGATTATGCTCCCATGTAACTTTAAATCACACTGCTACTCTTGGCCACCATCTACAGAGTGTCTCTGTCCACTGGGACCGCCCCTGGCCTCGTGAGTCTTTAAGGGTCTCCTGTCTCACCTTCTTTTCCAGATTGTTCAGTTCGGCATGAACGAGAAGGTGGGCCAGATCTCCTTTGACCTCCCCCGCCAGGGAGACATGGTCCTAGAGAAGCCTTACAGCGAGGCCACCGCCAGGCTGATAGACGACGAAGTGAGGGTCCTCATCAATGACGCCTATAAAAGAACTGTGGCTCTTCTCACAGAGAAGAAGGCTGACGTGGAGAAGGTAGCTGCCAGTGTGGTGTGTGTGTGTGTGTGTGTGTGTGTGTGTGTGTGTGTGTGTGTGTGCGTGTGCGCGCACGCGCGCGCATGATAGTTCCGTGGAGTTGGTTCTCTCCTTCCACGTTTACGTGGGTTCCAGGGATTAAATTTAGGTTGTCAGGCTTGCTCAGCAAGTGCCTTTACCTGCTGAGCCTCCTGGCCAGCCTCGTTGGTTTTTTGAGACAGGCTTTTGCTGTGTAACCCTGGCTGGCCTGGAACTCATTCTGTAGAGCAGGCTGGTACCCACCTTGCTGTGATTTCCCTGCCTCGGCCTCCGGAGTACTGGAATTACAGGGGTGAGTCACGTGTCTGGCTTTCTCAGATGGTCTGGTTGGTGTCTAGACTCAAGAATCCCTCCTTCCGACTGCTTCCTGTGCTCCTTCACTCTGGTGTGGAGTGTCTTCCCCGTGCCTGGGGAACAGAAGCAGGCACTCTTCTGGTTCTTCGTTAGCTGAGGAAAGTGTGTAAACGAGCAAAGGAAAATGGTAGGGCCAGCCTCACTCCAGGGAGAGAGTTGCCAGAACTCCCATGAAAGGAGTAGTTAAAATGAGGAGAAGCTGCCAAAGTTGAGATTAGTAGCTCTGTGCTGGCAGAGAGGATGCCGACACCATAGAGACGAGTGAGGGGAGGTGGGGTGTGCAGAGACACTTTCCAGCTACAGGGTGCACTTCTCTCACCCCTGCCTAGACTACGTGTACTCAGTGTATACCAAAGAAATGTTTGCTGGAAGAAAAATGTGTCGAACAGGGTAAGGATCCTGTCACACTGTGGATGTCAGAAGTACTTTCTGACCCAGCAGAGAACAGGAAGCCGATGAAGAGTGTTGAGCCAATCAGGGGATCAGTCTGCTGAGAGGAGAGGGGTTGAAGACTTTGCTCAGGGGCTCAGTTTACAGGCCTGTGGAGTGAGGACTCGGGCAGGCTGTCTGAGGCCCCTCTTCAGGATAAGGGAACTAGCTGACACAGTACCAGCTGAGCCTGCCACCTCCCGAGGCCCCTGGTGTCGTTACCCCACTTTACAGCGAAGAAACGATGCAGAGAGGGCCTGTGCTGGCCGAAGGTCCGGAGCTTGTGAGGGGCGGAGGCAGGGTTGTGACCAGCTGCAGAGCCTTTGCGTCTGCGGCCATGACAGCTGCGCGTAGTTTCCAAGCACTTGGGGCCAGTCTGAGAGGTGATGTGAGTGTGGCACGCTGGTGTGAAAGTGCTCGGTTTGTATGAGCAGATGTCCACGGTAGGACTTGAGAGTTCACTGTTTACCCATGACCACACGGGGTGCTTGCGTCAGAGGCGGCCTTAGAAGGAATCCTAAAGCTTTTTCTCCTGAGCTTCCATTCACAATTAGTTACGAGAAATGCACTCAGTCAGTTCAGTTTTGCTTGTATAAGGATTTCAGGTAAGGAACAGCCCAAGGTGATGGCCTCCCCGATAGCACACAGTCTGCTCTTCCCTCCTAAAGGCAAACATAGACATTTATGCTTTACTTACTTCCATAGAAGTATGTGCATTCCTTTATTACAACTACATAATCCTTAATTGTGTAGATATGCCAAAATGTGTTTGCCTGTTTGCCTATGAAGGACATTTGTGACTTCTGTATATTGCACATCTTACTCTAAAAAACCATGTGACCTTATTTATAAGACATGTTCAGTTGTCTTAGATTCTTTTTTTTTAATTTGGTTTTTCAAGACTAGGTTTCTCTATGTAGCTTTGGCTGGCCTAGATAGCTCTGTAGACCAGGCTAGACTCACAGAGATCTGCCTACCTCTGCCTCCCAAGTGCTGGGATTGAAGGGTGTACTACCACCGACTGGCCTGGTTTTATTTTGTAATACTAAAGTCTTTTAATGTGTATGAGTGTTTCCTGAATGAAGTATGTGCACAATGTGTGTGTCTGGTGTTATCAGAGACCGGAAGAGGGAGTTAGATCCTTTAGAGTTACAAGATGGTAGTGAGCTGGGAGCTGAACCTAGGTCCTCTGCAAGAGCAGCAAGTGCTCTTAGTCACTGAGTTCTCTCCCGAACCCCTTAGGGTTTTATTAGAATGAAGTCAGCTGTAAGTAAAAATCTTAACTTTGGAGTAGATTTTGCTAAGTAAGTTTTAATGGAAATTGCTTGTATTTCAGGTTGCTCTTTTACTGTTAGAAAAGGAAGTACTAGATAAGAATGATATGGTTGAACTTCTGGGCCCCAGACCATTTACAGAAAAATCCACGTATGAAGAATTTGTGGAAGGCACCGGCAGCTTGGATGAGGACACTTCGCTTCCTGAGGGCCTGCAGGATTGGAACAAGGAGCGGGAGAAGGAGGAGAAGGAGAAGGAGAAGGAGGAGCCCCTGAACGAGAAGGTTGTCAGCTAGGCCCAGGGCTGGAGGCCCCGGACCTTGTCCTCCCGAGCCCTGCAGTTTCAGCAGCAGCCTTCAGAACAGCGGCCTCTGTGGTGCAAACAGAGCCAGCTGCTGACTGGGCCAGGCTGAGCAGAGGGCCTCCACTGCAGCTGCGGGAGTGCCAGCCACTGTCCAGGGCTCTGCCGGGGACGCTCCTGCCCCCCAGCCTTGGCCTCTCCAACAGTGGCTGGACCAGGAGCCAGCACCACCTGCCAAGGCTGTCCTGTGGAATCCTCTTCTGTGGGCTCCGTTCCTCCTCCTCCTCCGATAGCTCTGCAGAAGTGCTGTGGGAAACTCAGGTGGAGTCCCGAGAAGAATATTTTGATTCAAGCAAATATTTTAAAATTTGAATTCAGATCACTTGTTGCTGTTTTAATGGAATGGTTTTCTATAGAGAACTGTAACATATTTAAAAACATGAATGTATTGTGTAAATACGGATTCTTTACATCAAAAATAAAAAGTGGACATTATACTTTTTCCTGAACATGTGAAGGGTCACTATGCTGGGCTTATGTTTAGAAAACATACTGTCAAGAAATTAAGCAGTCTTCGTTTTTGAAGATAAATTCTTCAAAATCTTACCATGCTGGTCTCATCAGCTGTCACAGAAAGCTGCATGCAGCCTTCCAGATTTATGTCCTGGACTGGTGCTGTTGGACCCAAGAGTCGGTTGTCTCTCTGATAGCTGCCTCAGCTAGGTTCTCTGAGCTGGTCAGGACAGGTGTGCAGTGTGCCGGCCGGACTCGGCTGCCCTGCCCTGAGTTCAGAGAGGAGACAACGAATCTGAGTCCCTGCTGGTGCTGAAGGTGTGTGTAGTTCCTGCTGTTGGTCAGTCACCAGAAGGGGGTTATAAAGATTGTACAACTGCAGATTGACTCACCTCTCCAAATGCCAGTGTTTGAGCTTAGAGATACTAGCTATTTTTGTACTCGTAGCTCAGGCTGGCCTGGAAGTCACTGTGTAGTCCACACTGGCACTGAACTTAGAGCAGTCCCCTGCTTGGTTTTCTTTAAAAGATGAATTTTTATCTTTTTACGTACATGCATATTTTTGCCTGCATGTATGTCTGCACTACATGTGTGCCTGGTACCTGAGAAGGACAGAAGAGTATCAGATCTCCTGAGACTGCAATTGTAGACAGTTGTGTCTTGGATGTAGGTGCTGGGAATTGACCGTGGGTCCTGTGGAAGAACAGCTGATGTTCTTAACTCCAGCCTTTATTTTGAAGTGTGTGTATACATACGTGCAGGTACCCACGGAGGCCAGAAAGTCTATCAGACCCCCTGGAGCTAGAGTTACAGGTGCCAGACATGGGTGTTGGGAAGTCCACTTGCGTCCCCAATGTGTGTTCTTAACTATTGAGCCATGTCTCCAACCCCCTGGTTTTTGAGTACTGGGATTATAGCTGTGTCCCACCATGCTTAACTGGTTTTGTATTTTTTAGCTGCATCTTATAAAAACATTCCAGCTTGCTCTTGTGCATTGCTAATATGGGGACAGTGTCCTTTTAGACATGTATAATGCAGTGGCATCCTAGAGGCCAGGATAGTTTTCCAGGGGAGGGAGCTATTTTGTTTGATGGTGTACATTCCAGCTCATGGCCACTTTGTAAGTGGATCAGAGATGCATCTAGGTACCTCAGCTCTCTCACCAGCATATTGGCTCTGCATGGTCTTGCAGAAGGACCGTGCTGTCTCTCCCACTGGGTGCTTTGGGGAGGTCGTGGTTCAATGGAGACTTGTTCTGAGGCTGTAAGGCCTACCTAGTCACGAGGGTATTTAGTGGTGATGAACTGTTATCAGAGACTTGGGGGTCTTTGACAGTAAAGGAACTGAGCCTCTCTGTAGAAGGGATATACTGGCCAGAAACCAGGTTGCTCCTAGAACAGAGGAGGAACCGGCCTTCAGGGGTTTGCCACAGTGGCCAGTTCTTAGCTTGCCTGTAGGAACTCCAGTTTTCAAGTGAGTAAAGCCGAGACATTCGGCCCTTAAGCTGCTATGGTTCCCACAAGCCAAGTGCCCAGGGCTTGTGCCCTCATGTGGTGGTCCCTGCCAGCCTCACAAGAATAGAGGTGCCACTGTCCTAGCAAGCCTTGTGAGACGTGGGGCAGGAGAGTGGTGTCTCTCCTGTGTTGGGAAGACACAAAATTGCAAATATGGGCGAGTCCGTGGTACCCATCTCACCTGCTCGGGAATGGGCAGGGAAAGGCTTAGCTGTGTGCTACCTGGTGACGCCAGACCACAGCAGGCCCGTCTCCCAACAGCCACTTCCAAGACAGGTGTGATTTATGGGCGTCTCACAAAACAGGTGTCTGAAAAATGAGAACTACATACCACATCGCTTTGATGAAGAGCAAGAGACCAACGAACAGGCTTAGCGTTTTATTATGAACGGATTGTCACAAAGTTCCATATTGCTGTATTCGATTAAGGCAACACTGTGTGGCTTTGGTTTTTAATCACCAAGGAGGAAAAACAAACCCTTACTCTAACTCCCCTGTTAACTCTGATGGCTGGGCACTTAACGGAAGGTGGTTGCTGCCTTGAGCCCTGTACAGGCCCCTAATTTGCTCTCAGTGTTCCTGTACAAAAATCACCCTGGTCTGGTGGGACGACTGCCAATTCTCCGGGAAAGGAAAGTGCTCTGTTCCAGATAACCTGGGAGACACTGCGGTGGGATTGGTTTGAGAGGGGCCTGTGACACCGTAGACCAGGGTACCATGCCCACATCATCAGGGCTAAGAAAAGAGCAGGTGTGCACCGCAGCAACCCTAAGGCTCCTTATTCGTTGATTTCTTCCTCATCCTCGTCTTCAAAAGCCTCTTCCCCGTCGTTGACCGTGGCGTCCTGGTACTGCTGGTACTCGGACACCAGGTCGTTCATGTTACTCTCCGCCTCGGTGAACTCCATCTCATCCATGCCCTCGCCGGTGAACCAGTGCAGGAAGGCCTTGCGCCGGAACATGGCCGAGAACTGCTCCGAGATGCGCTTGAACAGCTCCTGGATGGCGGTGCTGTTGCCGATGAAGGTGGAGGCCATCTTCAGGCCCCGGGGCGGGATGTCACACACGGCCACTTTGACGTTGTTGGGGATCCACTCCACAAAGTAGCTGCTGTTCTTATTCTGGATGGCCAGCATCTGCTCGTCCACCTCCTTCATGGACATGGGGCCCCGGAAGACGGTGGCGACGGTCAGGTAGCGGCCGTGGCGTGGGTCGCAGGCGGCCATCATGTTCTTGGCGTCGAACATCTGCTGTGTGAGCTCGGGCACCGTCAGGGCCCGGTACTGCTGGCTGCCCCGGGCTGTGAGTGGGGCAAAGCCGGGCATGAAGAAGTGCAGGCGTGGGAAGGGCACCATGTTCACGGCCAGCTTGCGCAGGTCGGCGTTGAGCTGGCCGGGGAAACGCAGCGATGTGGTGACGCCGCTCATGGTGGCGGACACCAGGTGGTTGAGGTCCCCGTACGTGGGCGTGGTGAGCTTGAGCGTGCGGAAGCAGATGTCGTAGAGGGCCTCGTTGTCGATGCAGTAGGTCTCGTCGGTGTTCTCCACCAGCTGGTGCACCGACAGCGTGGCGTTGTAGGGCTCCACCACGGTGTCCGAGACCTTGGGCGACGGCATGACGCTGAAGGTGTTCATGATGCGGTCCGGGTACTCCTCTCGGATCTTGCTGATGAGCAGGGTGCCCATGCCCGAGCCCGTGCCGCCGCCCAGCGAGTGTGTGAGCTGGAAGCCCTGCAGACAATCGCAGTGCTCACACTCCTTGCGTACCACGTCCAGCACCGAGTCCACCAGCTCCGCGCCCTCCGTGTAGTGGCCCTTGGCCCAGTTGTTCCCGGCGCCCGTCTGTCCTGCAAGACAGCAAGAGTCCAGGGGGGGACATCAGTGCCCCGCTTTCCACCGTCAATATTTTCTGAGAGCAAAGCGACAGGAATCAGGCAACAGGTTCCCACCACAGTGCCCAGGAAACAGACGAGCAGGTACCTCTTTAGGCAGGCCAACTCTGTGCCTAGGGGTGGGCTCACTACAAAAGTGAACTTAGTGTGCAGAGGTCCTGGACCTGGGGTCAACCCCAGGATATTATACTAAACTAACGATAAATCAATCTAAATATAAAATTTAAGATACATACTCATGTAGCCCCACCAGGCCAGGCTGATCTTGCAAAAGGTGTACGTTACTGCGCCCAGCTTCAAAACAGTAACGATTTTTTAATGTGAACGGGGCACCTCATTTATTATCCAGGATTACTTTTGAACATTTTTCTGGGAACTAACTGTTGGTTTTGCACCTGTCATTGAAGACTAGCACAGGCATGATTCTTACCGTCCAATTATATCCAGTCCACTTGTGGAAAGGAGCCTAACATGCCTACAAGAGCTGTGAGTTTTATCAACAATTAAAGTGGGTAGGAAAAACCATCTAGTCAGTCTGTGTTATAGAGCAGCTCGTCCTACCTGACAAGCTTCCTTAGTCTTCCTCTACAGAGAAATTTTGATCTGGAAAGACTGATGGTTAAATTTTAACACCCTGCTTCAGTTTCTTTAATCACAAAATTAAACATCTATTACTAGAGGAAGCATTTCCCATACAGACCTGTGTGTAGTATATGTATATGTACGGATGTACTTAGAAATGACTGGAGGAGAACTGGGTACCATACATCTTGCCTCTGCTTTTCTTTTTTTTTTTTTTTTTTTTTTTTTGGTTTTTCGAGACAGGGTTTCTCTGTGTAGCTTTGCGCCTTTCCTGGGACTCACTTGGTAGCCCAGGCTGGCCTCGAACTCACAGAGATCCGCCTGGCTCTGCCTCCCGAGTGCTGGGATTAAAGGCGTGCGCCACCACCGCCCGGCTGCCTCTGCTTTTCTAAAACTGCACATCCCCTGTACTTAAACATCTATCACGTGATGCTGGTACAAAAAAAGTTCCTAAAATTGCAAATGACATGATTATAAGGCCTTAGAAATATCTATGTATTTTTTCCTATTAGTTCTTATATATGAGAGCAGATATTAAATATTACCCAAATTGGATAAGGTTTGGTCACTATACTAAAAAAAAAAAACTGTCCACATGTACTTGCATGTGTAAACACACACACACACACACAGAGGATGACTTATGTTTTATGTTATTTAATTTTTTAAAAAATCTTATCTGCAGCCAGGTGGTGTTGGCACATGCTTTTAATCCCAGCATTCGGGAGGCAGAAACAAGCAGATGTTTGAGTTCAAGGCCAGCCTGGTCTACACTGAGTTTCAGCATAGCCAGGGCTATACAGAGAAACCCTGTCTTGAAAAACAAAAACATCTTATCTGAATTACATGCCAAAATCAAAAGCAATCTTCCATCAAGATGTATTTGCAGGATGGAGAGATGGCTCAGTGGCTAAGAGCCGTTCACTGCTCTCCCAACACCCACGGGACAGCTCACAACTATGTGTAACTCCAGTTCTAGGGGATCTGGCACCCTCTTCTGGTCTCTTCAGGTACTGCATGCATGTGATGCAAATATACCTGTGGACAAATACTCATACATATGTAAAAAATAAAATCTTTTTTTTTTTTTTTTAAATTATATGCTCTCTTGAACCAAGTATGGTGGCCCATTACTTTAATGCTTTAATACTGGTACTCAGTAGGCAGAGGCAGTAGGATCTCTAATAAGTTCCTAGTAGGTCAGCAGGGCCCAGTTACTCTGCCTTAAAAAAAGAAAAAAACAAACAAACCAGGCTATCTTTAAAGATGAGGTCATTTCACCATTATATATTACTTATAAAACTAAAAATGAGCCGGGCGGTGGTGGCGCACGCCTTTAATCCCAGCACTCGGGAGGCAGAGCCAGGCGGATCTCTGTGAGTTCGAGGCCAGCCTGGACTACCAAGTGAGTTCCAGGAAAGGCGCAAAGCTACACAGAGAAACCCTGTCTCGAAAAACCCAAAAAAAAAAAAAAAAAAAAAAAAAACAAAAAAAACAAAAAAAACTAAAAATGAGCCAGGCAGTGGTGGCACACGCCTTTAATCCCATCACTTGGGAGGCAGAAGCAGGCAGATCTCTTGAGTTCGAGGCCAGCCTGGTCTACAGAGCGAGTTCCAGGGCAGCCAAGGCTGTTACACAGAGAAACCCTGTCTCAAAAAACAAAACAAACAAAACCCTAAAACTGTAACTCGAGAGACAATTTTATGAGATAATTAAGGTAATATGAAAATATGCCTTTATGTGGGGCGTGGTGGTACACTCCTTTAGTTCCAGCACTCAGGAGGCAGAGGCAGGAGGATCTATGTGAGTTTGAGACCTGCCTGGTCAAAGGGAGTTCTAGGACAACCAGGTCTACACAGAAAACCCTTTCTCAAAAAACAAAAAAACAAAACAAAACCAAAAAAAAAAAAAACAACAAAAAAAAACACCCTAAATTAGAGAGAGAGAGAAAAGAAAGAAAACACGCCTTTAAGTGGATTAAATATCATCAATAAACAGAAAGTGGCTAAGTAACAGTTACAATGGAAAGGTACTGTGACTACCACGGAAGATGTCTGAAATATGTGAGTGAACTCAAAAGGCTTCAAGAGTACGTATACTAATTTCATCTCCTGAACACAGACCCAGTTGTGTGTGCAAATGTGTAAGAGTGTACATAGAAAACCCCAACCATCTACCACACTAGTTATCTGCCTAAAGATATAACCCCATGGCCATTGTGGGGCTGAGGGATCCCCGATGTTACACTACACACTCGTGTGATGTTTGGACAGGGCATGTGGAGACCCTTTGAATCCACTCTGATGAAATCTTTAGGCACGTTTCAATATTTAAAGGTAAGTTTCCAGCGGGCACCCCGGCCTGACCATAGTGGCCTCCCCCTCTGACTTTGCCTGCCTCAGGAGGGCACTAGACTCTCGCTCCTGCCATCTATGCCCCACGGGGTGAGATGAGGTTCCAAGATAATTGACAGAGCAGCTGAACGGCTCCACAGGGACGTGGGCAGACACCTGCTCCGTGACTACAGCACCTCTAGCCTCTCAGGTAGCCATTCTCTTGTTTTGCTTTTCCCTGGTCCAACCTTGTCTGGGGTGGGTCTTCTCTCTCTCTGTCTCTGTCTCTCTGTGTCTCTCTCTCTGTCTCTCTGTGTCTCTCTCTGTGTCTCTCTCTGTGTCTCTCTCTGTGTCTCTCTCTGTGTCTCTCTCTGTGTCTCTCTCTGTGTCTCTCTCTGTGTCTGTCTCTCTGTCTCTCTGTCTCTCTGTCTCTCTGTCTCTCTGTCTCTCTGTCTCTCTGTCTCTCTGTCTCTCTCGGTTTTTGGAGACAGGGTTTCTCTCTGCAGTTTTGGTGCCTGTCCTGGATCTCGCTCTGTAGACCAGGCTGGCCTCGAACTCACAGAGATCCACCTGGCTCTGCCTCCCGAGTGCTGGGATTAAAGGCATGCGCCACCGCCGCCAGGCAGGCCTCCTCTTCTTACAAACAGGAGTTCTCTTCCATCCTGTCTAGCTGTGCTGCCCAGTGAAACCTGGCTGGTTCTTTTCTCTGAGCAGACTCTAAGATGGTGATAAGACATGATGAACAAAGGCAACTTGGAGAGGAAAGGGTTTATTTCACCTTTAGGTGCACAGTCCGCCGTGAAAGGAAGCCAGGACAGGAACTCAAGGCAGGAACACAGAGACCATGGAAGAGTGCTGCTTACTGGCTTGCTCCTCATAGCTTGCTAGGCCTGCTTTCTTACAGAACCCAGAACCACCTGCCCAGGGATGGCCCTCCCACATCAATCATTAATCAATCAAGAAAATGCCCACTGGCTTGCCCACGGACCAGTCTGGTGGCGGGCTTTTCTCAATTTGCCATCCCCTCATCCCAAATGATTAGCTTCTGTCAAGTTGACAAAACACCACGCAGCACAGATCATCAGTGTCCTTCTTGAGTACCCACAAACTCGTGTCTACCCCTTCCCACACAAGGCAGCAGGCAGCAGCAGCAGCCAGGCCAGACCCCAAGACAGGCCCTGGGAACAGCAAACCCTGGGTCAACTTGGAACTCAGGCTTGACCTTGTGCTGGAACTCGATGTAGACCCACCACTGTTTCCCAGAAGGGCTGTGCACACTGCCAGAACCTGGGCCATTCATTCAAAGTGCAGAAGCAGAGAAGGCAGCTGCAGGCAAGCCTCGGAACCTTAAATCAAACTTGCTCAACCTTGGAGGTGTTACAGTGACTCCGAACTCCCCCAGCGACTCGGATTACTCCCTATTCATAGCGCACATTAGCCCCAAAGTAGTCTCTACTCTCGACAAAAGGAGGAAGCTGGAGGCTTTTAAAAATATTTTGCCACTGTCTCATAGCAACAGATCATCCCCGCTTAAATATTTGGGGGGTCATAAGTTGAACAGCTACATGATGCATTAGGCCATTAATCAGTGACTGCAGCTTGTTAAACACAGGTTACAACCCTGAGCCTTGGCCAGCGCGCTGCAGAAGCCTAGGGTTTCCTCACAGTCCTCCCTCTGGTTTTCCTCCCGCTCACACTGGGTGAAGAACGAAGTCTTCCAGCTCTCCGTGCTCCCTGGCTCCTTAGCTAGTCCTGCATCTGAAGGAAAACTACAGATCCACAAAGGGGCCTTCAGGAACAGCCTGTCTGGCGCTTAGCTTTCTTCCCACAGTCTCCTTGGCACGGCCACTGTGCAACCAGCAATTAAGAAAAGCAGTTTTCAAAACATATGATCATACCACAGGGAACTCAAATGTAAGTAACTCTCACTTTCCAAAATTATATATTACTAATGCAATTAGTTCCTTCCCCCCCCCCCCCCCACCTTGGTGTTTTTGAAAGAGGGTCTCACTATGTAGCCCTGGAACTCAGTAGACCAGGCTGACCTCAAACTCAGAGATCCACCTGCATGTGCCTCCCAAGTGCTGGCACAAAAGGCGTGTGCCACCACATCCAGCACCAATTATGTTCTTTAAGCCATTTCAGGCTATATCCAGAACTGAAATGGCATTGGCTTATTGATTCAGTCTTTTGGTGCTGAGGACGGGCCCTCACTGGGCCCTCACACACTCCTCCACTCAGTAAGCCCTGCCTGACAATGGTCTATTTTAATTTACCAAAGTTACCTAAGAGCTGTGACCCAGCAAAAATGCATCATCCTGAGTCAGCTGAAATTAGACAATTCTCAATGAGGACTTGAGTTCAGATACCCAGAACCCACATAAAGTTGGGATGACTTCACTGGCCAGTTGGGATAGCCAAAAGAAAAAAAAAAAATTTTAAATAATATGCATTTTAGACAAGTGACTTAAAAAAAAAAAAAAAAAAAAAAAAAAGACAGGATCTCTTTCTGTAGTCCAGGCTACCCTGTTGGGATAGCCATAACAAAAAAAAAATTTTTAGACAAGCAACATTTTTTTTTTTTTTAAAGAGAGGCTCTCTTTCTGTAGTCCAGGCTACCCTAACACTATATAGACTAAGCTGTCCTCGAATCCACAGTGACCCCCCTGCTTCATTCAGCCTTCTGGCTCAGTTATGAGCCACTACACCCAGTTTAAGTCACAATTCTTAATTAAAAAATAATGTCCAATTTGTTAAATTAAGGATATTTTATGTCAGGACAACTTGTTTAAAAATTTTAAACATTCTTAGCCAGCAGTGGTGACACAGCCTTTAATCTTAGCACTCAGGAGGCAGAGACAGGTGGATCTCTGGGAGTTTAAGGCCAGCCTGGTCTACAAAGGGAGTTGCAGGACAGCCAGGGCTGTACAACACAGTGAAACTCTGTCTTGAAAAACAAACAAACAAGTTAAACATTTTGGACTGGGTGGCATAGCCTTTAATCCCAGCTCTTGGGAGGCAAAGGCAGGCAGATCTCTGAGTTTGAAGCCATCCTGGTCTATATAGAAAGTTCCAGGCAAGCCAGAGCTACACAGTGAGACCCTGTCTCAAGTAAACAAACAAATACATTCTTAACAGGGAGTCAGGAGAGGGGGCTGTAGAGATGGCTCAGTGGTTAGGAACACCTACTGCTGCTCTTCCAGAGGACTCAGGTTCAGCTCCTGATACCATATCACGTGGCTTACAGCTGCCTATTAACTCTGGCTCCAAAGCATTCAACACCTTCTGGCCTTTCTGGGTACCCACACAGAGAAATGAAAACAACAAGCCTGGGTATGGTAGTATATTCCAGGTCCAGGCCAGCCAGAATTTTGAGGAGAACTTTAAATGCCAAATGTCCTTTTCTTCTTTGCATGTGTGTGCATGGTCACTGTGTACCTGTGTGGTGTGCACAGTATATACAGGCCAGAGGCTGAAGTGTCTCCCTCACTCTTCTTAGTTTTTTTTTTTTTGGACAAGCTCACATCAAACCTGGAGCTCACTGGTTTAGTTAGCTATGCTGGCCAGCCAGTGGGTACCAGGGATCCTGCTGTCTCCACAGGTACACACTCACTGTACCCAGCTTTCATTTTTTAAATGGATGCTGGGGATGGGACTTAGACCTCATGCCTATGCAGCAAGCTCTTTACTGACTAAGCCATCTCTCCCTAGCCCCTAAATGCCATTTTCTAACAGTTTTGAGGATGTCTAGGGTCAACCGGAAAACTCAATGATGACATACAGGTCTGTTTCGATTTGTGCTCGCTCTTGTTGATCCAGGTATCGGTAACTGGAAAGGTGAGGACAGACCTTTTTTAACAACCTCCTGCTTTTCAGTTTGAAGAAAACTGGCTGCTATGAGAAGCTGCCTTCCCACAACCCAGAGTTTGGGATGACCCAGCTTCATAACAGGGCTGCAGCTGGGCACACCACCCAGGCCAGGCGGGGCTCTGAGTCCCACCTGGGCCCACGGCGGACAGATGGCCATCCCGGACCAAGAAAGGCTGCAGAGAAATCACGGCTGTGCTGTGACCAAGCGGTCACCTTCGCCACACACCTCCAGGGAACCTGACATTTTCTTTACATCAGACTTAAGACATGTAAAAGGGTACAGATAATAACATGGTGACCGCCCACGCTTCCACTACCCATGTGAAGACACCACCGACATTCTAGAAATCCTCCTGTCTCTACTCCTGGAGCTTCCGTTACAAGTCTATGTGGGTTGTTAGGCTTGATATGTGACGGCTGAGATCCAGTGCCAGTTCTCACGACTGAACAGCAAGTGCTCTTAACCTCTAAGCCAGGATCTCCAGGTCTCACAGTATTCTTCTGTTTGCTCGTTTAAGACAGGGGATCACATGGCTCAGACTGACGGCAAACTCCCAAACCCTCGGCCTCGTCATGTAAAGTGCTAGGATTTCAGGCCACGCCACCACTCCCAGATCATTACAGTATTCTGTGTGTGTGCACATGTGTGTGGGTGCATGTGTGCATGCATAGAGGAGGCCAGGGAGCAATGCTGGGGATCTTCCTCCATCAGGTCTGACAGGAATGCTCTGATTAGACTAGATTGGCTGGCTGAATAAACCCAGGTGTTCACCTGCCTCCAACCCCGGGCACTGGGATTATAGGTGTGCACTGGAGTGCTGGGGTGTCAAGGACCCAAATTCAGGTCCTCATGTTAGTGAAGCAAACACTCTACCATCAAAACCCTCTTCCCAGCCACCTGCTACCATATTCTTTAGAAGAGCAGACATTGCTTCCCTGTCGAATAGCTATTGAGACCTGGCCTTATAAAGAATTAACTACCATTAATTAATTACATTATGTACTAATTAAAACTACAGATCTTAGAACTATCCACTAACATGGAGTATGGTTTATAACATAGTATTCAGTGAAAAAAAATCTACATAATGTTATAATTAAAATAATTAAAACAGAAGACAATCAGAATAAAGGCAGGTTAAGGTAGACCCCACAGCTGACTATGATTCTATGAGATGGACAGCAGGTGAAATGGTTTTGGTGATTCACTCTGTAGCCCAGGCTGGCCTCAGACTCACAGAGATCCACCTGCCTCTGCTTTCCGAGTGCTGGGATTAAAGGCGTGAGGCACCTGGCTAATGGTTTTCAACTTCTTGATAATGTGGTTGTGTTGGATTTTGCTGGAAATAAAGGCAAAGTAAAAAAATACTAGTTTAGGATGGAGGGGTATGTGAACTCCCTTTCAGGGACAGAGACATGGGGGTCACTTCCTTTCTTGGATTGAATTGTCAGGAAAAAAAAAAAAAAGAAAGACAATGAATTCAGTTGCCGGAAACCCAGAGTGAAATGGGCCCTCAGTCTAAGTGAACTCCCTCCTAGCGGACTGCACTTGTGAAGGGCCGTGCTTTATCCCTACACAGCATAAACCAGGCCTGGAGGCCCACGGCTCTAATCCCAGCACCAGGGAGCGTGAGGCAGGAGGCTCTGCTCAGAGTCATCCTCAGCTACACACTGAGTTAGAGACCAGCCCTGGCTACGCGAGACCCTGGCTCGATCACTTCCGATCGGCTCCCCCTTGCCAGACGACACCTGAAACACAGCTCATCCGAGCCTGTGTGTTTGTGCATGCACTCCAACTCCCCTGTGCACACCTGTGGAGGTCTGAGGACAGTCTCCCGTCTGTTAGCGATAAGGTCTCTCTCTCACTCCCTGCTTCATCCCCAGGCTCCCTGCCTGTGGGCTTCTGCGGAGTCCCTGCTCCTTCCTCTGATCTCCACGTCACTGCCATGCCTGCCTCTGTGCTGGCTCGGGGACTTGAACCTTGGTCCTGCCCAGGCTTCTAAGGCAAGTGCTTTTTACCCGCTGCCATTCCCTCACCTCAGGTTCTCCTAAGTGCTTAGAACTTCAAGGTTCTCGCAGGGGCCCTTCCTGTCAGACACTAGGGAAGTGCTCCACCGCCCTCACAGGCCGAAGAAGCTCAGAGAAGGTGACCACTACATAAAGGTCACAGAGCCATGGCTGGATGCCACCTTCTTTCTCTTCTGGGCTACACAGTACCCAGGAGAGGCCCAGAGGAAGTCACTGCCAAGACTACAGGGCTTACTAACTGGAAGTTGTTCACTACCAATCTGGGTAGTCACCTTCATGCTTCTTAGGTAGCCAGAAACTGCCTTGAATTCTCGATCCTCCTGCCTCCACTTCTGAGTGCTGAGATTACAGGCATGTACTACTACATACGATCTTGTGCCTCCTTTAGAACAGAGCCAAGCACAAAAGCTTTGTAGGAGGTAAAAATGGCAGTTTCCATGTGGGAGCATTTCTGTGACATCCTACATACCTACCCGTTCAATTCTGTCTCACTAAGGACTAGAGAGTCTCTGTGCAGGTTAGACTGCAAGTCCAAAGTCCTGCAGGAAGTGGGAAGGACCAGAGGGCTGGTGACAGTGTGCTGGACTCTTGACTGTGACCCTATCTGCTTATTCTGATTATCTATGTGCTTCCCCGCCCCCCCCCCCCCTTCCTATTTTTCAGACAGGACCTATAGAGCACTGGCTGACCTCAAACTCACAGAGATTCACCTGCTTCTGCCTCCCTAGAGCTTGGGAGGTACAGCACTGTGTACAACACCCCATAGAGTAGCGTTTTGTTTTTAAACACAGTGATATCTGGAGTTTCGCCTTGATTGTTTAAGTGACTTTGGTCTGTAGCTTTCCCACATCATGTTTTGGGAAAGCTACTCAACCTCACAGGAAATACTGGGGCTCCCATTATTTCCTCTCAGCAATGGTTCAGGTAACAGGATTGCCTGTTACCCCTCAATAACTCTGTCTGCCTGGAGCCTTCTGAAGAAGGGCTGGGATACAGATTTTTCATTTTTTTTTCTTTTTTTTTTTTTGTTTACTTTATGTGTATTAGTGTTTTGCCATGGGTTTTGGGTCCCTTGAAACTGGAGTTACAGACAGTTGTGAGCAGCCATGTGGGTGCTGGGGATATGAATCTGGGTCCTCTGGAAGAGCAGTCAGTGTTCCTAACCACTGAGCCATCTCTCCAGCCCCCAGATTTTTCACGATACATTCACTCTCTGTAGTGCCTGTAGGCCAAGAATCACCCTTGGAATTCTCCTGTTTCCCTGGAATACACTCCGCCTTTCACGAGCGTGGCTCAGCCTTCCTAACCTGAACATTCAAAATGCTCCAAACTCTGAAACCTTCTGACTGTGTACAGGGTGCCACAGGTGGACAGTCCCAATTTGATCCCTGGGTTCAACTCCCCCCCCCACACACACCTCAATAAATAAGTAAAAATGAAACAATAAGAAAAGCAAGCAAGCAAGCCAAAACCTACCGAAGATGAAGTTGTCAGGCCGGAAGAGCTGCCCGAAAGGCCCAGACCTCACACTGTCCATGGTGCCCGGCTCCAAGTCCACCAAGGCAGCCCTGGGCACATACTTCTGAGCTGGAGAGGGGGGAAGCGCACAAGAGTTACTGACTTCTCTTCAGCCATCCCATCAGTGCAGGATAACCACTGGGATAACCAGTGTCTTTCAGAGAGGGTATTGTGACTTTCAGAGAATCGTAACCTTGGGATGAGGAACTAGGAGGCCACAGGCAGGACCAGTGAGAACCCAACCTTCCCGCCTACTTCAGGCCTACTGTATTTTCCAGCTCACCTCCAACACTCCATGCCTACTAGACAATGGCACTTCTCTAGCTGCGCGGGAATAAACACCATCTGTGGCAGCAAACTGGCCTTCTGTCTGTCTGCTTTTTGGCACCTGCCCCATTCATGTGTGTGAATGTATGAGCATTCATGCTGTCTGGGCAGCTCCTCCCGGGTGCCATCCCAGGGATCCTGTGTCCCTAGAGGTTCACTCATTTAAGGAAGAGCGTGCCTGGGGGCCTGTGTAACCTGGCATGGCACCAGGCAAGCTGTAGTTCCCAGTGAGGACCTGGAGGAGGAGGAGTTCCACCACCACCCCTGCTTGGCTCTGCATACCACCAAATTGAAGAATGGGGTGTCGCAGAGGTCACCCAGTGATGAAGAGGAAGTGTGATGTACACTGGTGTTTCTCTTAGAGCGGTCTACAGCCTCCATGTCTAAGCTGTTCCTCCCCTACTATATGAACAACATCCATGATTCATGTCTACCGCCCTTCCCAGTTCTGGATGAACAGGTGGAAAGTGACTTAATTCTGGTGACTCCAGAGACGAGGGATGCACTTTGTGCGAGGCCAGGCCACAGGAGTGCCTGCGCGTGTCATTTCTGGGCCCTGGGATTTTGTTGGTTTGCAAGGTGTGTGTCATACTGTTATAATAAAAATTGCTGTAAAAAAATAAGTGTTCAGAGGACAGAGGCGCTATTATTCCCAAACTGGAATTATCCGGGGTCTGGAACTTTACTAATCTCCCAATTAATTACACTGCAATTTTAGTGTCCATCGAGCACAATTTTAGGTGAAGGACCAGAAAAAAAAAATCATTTAAACAAGTGTTTCTCAAAATTTTAGCCAAGCATCCCTAATAAAAGTAGCATGTAAAGCTCTCTACAGTCGGTTTCTCTGCTCCGTTCTTTAAAAGCTTAAGAAAAGGATGACCCGGGAGTGCCGAGGTGATTTCACAACCTCAACGGATTGTCTGGTTCAAGCCTCCCGGCCCTTCGGGATAGGCGGGATCCCACAGTTTGAAAAGACCTAGGGCGGGTTTCCCGCTGCAGGGGGAGTGAGGGAGTGGCCGGGCATCCAGCTCCCTCCCGCCCGAACTTTTCCCCGAGCGAACTCTGCCGGGCCGGCGGGCGCCGAGACCGCACCCCGAGCGCCTCCCTCCCTCTGCGGGTCTAGCCCGGGGTCCCGGCTGGGGACGGTCGGGTCCTGTCAGGGCATGCAGGGGAAGGCCAGGTGCCGGCGCCGGAGGCCGGGTGGCGCGGGGAGGGGAGACGGCCCGAAGCCGTGCGACTCACAGGATGACTCATTGTAGTAGACGCTGATCCTCTCCAGCTGCAGCGCTGAGTCGCCCACGTAGCCTCCGGCCGGGTCGATGCCGTGCTCATCGCTGATCACTTCCCAAAACTTGCGAGGGAGCGGCCAAGGGACAAGAGAGTCAGACCCGGAGCCCAGGGAGCCCCCGCCACCCGGGGTCACCCCTCCCCCCCAGCAGCCCCGGGACCTGTGGCCAGCTCCGTGGAGCCGGCTCCCCGAGCCTTCAGACCCGGGTGCATCCCCTGGGTCATGATCCCCGGTCGGTGCGCTGAGACCCGTGGCCCACCCTCTCCCGGCCCGGTCGCCGGGACCGGCCGCAGGAACGTGGGGGCCACTCCCCGGGGCCAGCTCTCGAGGGCGCGCCCTTCGGGACCGGTGGCCCACTCTCCGGGTCTCGGGTCCCCGGAGCGCACTCTCTGGATTCCGCAGCTGGGACTGGTGGCCCACTTCGAGCCGGATCCCGAGAGCCGGCTGCCGGGACCCGTGGCCCACTCTCTGGGCTGGATCCCCGGGTCTGCCCGCGGGGACACAGGGCGGGCTCTCCGGGGCTTGTTCCCCACCCAGGAGTGCGCGGGGTTCAACCAGGCTCCGAGGAGCAAGGCGAGGTCTTCCGAGGCCGGCGACCCTAACTGCCCACCCGCGGGAGCGGAACGCGCGCCCGGGCCCACCTTGGTACCGATCTGGTTCCCGCACTGGCCCGCCTGGATGTGCACAATCTCCCTCATGGCGGGCGCGTCTGCGCTCGGGCGCTGGCTCTGCCGACGGCGGCGTGACTGCGGCCCGCTGCGCGCTCCCGGGACTTGACCCTGCTGGGCCCTCCGCCCTCCCCTTCCCAGCCAATGACAGTGGGCTGTCCCGCTGGCTGTCCCCGCCCCTTCCCCAAAAGCTAGCAGGCTGATCCTTGCCCTGCTCGCGGTCCCGACAGCTGGAACTCTGGGCGCTCAGTTAGGAGAAGCAGGGTGTACTGGCGGGTACTCCCGAGGAGGAGATGAGGGGAAGTCCTAAACTCTCACTGCACCACCCTTTTGGTTGTCCCTCGGTGCTGTTGGTACCCGGAGGAGACTGGAACCCATGGTATTGGTCACCTGCTAACCCAGGAGAGCTGAGGGAGCCACCTGTAACCCTGCTAGTGGAAGGCGACCTTTGGGACCCGACGTGGATTCGTTCGGGTGTCTCCCTACCCCAGGCACGCATGTTTAGCTCGCACCTCTCCGCCTGCCTCTCCAGGACCATGCACACAGTGACTCCACCGTTGCCTTTGACTAACCACAGCCTCATCCACACAGCCTCCAATTCCTAACGAGGTTGGAAAGCGCTTGCCCAGCTTGCCGCTAGGGCCGGGCTCGCTCTCACCCTCACTCCCTCACTTTTGAAAAAAAAAAAAAAAAAGCAAAACAAAACTGAGCGCTGTCAGGGGGGAGGTGCCACAAGCACACAGGCGCAGAGCTGCTGGAGGGGGAGGACCAGTAGGAAAGCGACCCAAAAAAGCTTGTCTTTCTAGTCTCATCCAAGGCAAGGGGCCACTCGGAGATGAGGGAGTGCCAGAGAACCGGGATGCCCAAGGTTCCGAGTTTCTGGTATGATGGCTCCCGAATCTGTTCTTGACCCCAGCAGGTGGTTTTGCCACTGCTGGGCATTCCATCATGGAGACTGTCCCCAGCCTTTCCAGTCTCATCCTGTTTTCAGATGCCCTCACTAACCCATAAGGACTGGTCACCGGTAGGAATGGTAGGCATGTCCTGGCACCGGGGAACATAGAATGCTTTGGCATCTCAATGGGAGGCTCATCTGGCAGAGAGCTCACCCAAGACCAGGGGGAAACACCAGCAGGTGAAAATCAGGGTATCCTAGGGACTCAGGAACAAGCCCTGGGTGATGGCTGGGACAGCTTGCTTTTCCTTTCTGGTGATAACAACACTCGGTCCGTCTCCACTTTCCTCATTTGCAAAATGAAAGGCTCTGGGATGCCAGGATTCTTTGGCACCTGTAGTCTGTGCAGCCATCAAGGACTCCCAGGTGTTCTCACAAGACAGCTTCCTGTCAGGGGAATCTGGAAAATTCCCGTGTCCTCCTGACCCCAGGCCAGTCAGAAATGCCTCACAATGAGGAAGCATCAAGATCAGTAATTTGTACTCGTGGTTTCTTTTTAGATCCGTGAAAACTGAGAAAACCCTAGTGTGGAGCTGGGGAAGTACTCAATTAGAAGAGTACTTGCATGCGGGAAGCCCTGGGTCAAATCTCCAGTACTTCATAAAACTGGGTGTGAAGGTACTTGCTTGGATTCCTAGCACTCAGATTCACATTCGAGATCAGTCTGGCTAGATATCACATTTGAGGCAAACCTGGGCTATATGAGACCCTGTTTCCAAATATGGGGGGGGGGTAGGGGGGAAGGGAGGGGAGGAGGGAAAGAGAGAAGATGTGGGTGAACATGTGTGTCCTGGAGAGAATCACCTGAAAGGAGGAAACCCCAATTGAGAAAATGCCTCCATAAGATCCATCTGGAGGGCATTTTCTTAATTAGTGATCAATGAGGGAGGGCCTAGGCCGTTGTGGATGGGGTCACCCCGGGCTGGTAGTCCTGGGTTCTATAAGAAGCAGGCTGAGCAAGCCAGTAAGCAGCACCTCTCCGGAGCCCCTGCATCAGCTTCTGCCTCCAGGCTCCTGCCTAGTTTGAGTTCTCACCCTGGCTTCCCTCAATGGATTGTGATTCAAGATATGTAAGCTAAACAAACCCTTTCCTCCCCAGGTGCTTTTGGTCATGTGTTTCATGACAGCAATAGTGACCCTAAGACAGTGTATTTACTTGTCTTTGAAAGGGGGCAAAAGACATCGAAAAACATTTTTCTTCTAGAGCTTTTCAAATGGCTTCAAATTTGGGTGTTGTTTTACCCACTGGATGCCCCCCCCCCATCACCCCAGCACTGCTCTCCTGTCTTCTTATGGTCCCCAGACTCCTGAAGCAGAGATCTCCAGTGATATTCCTGGGGAAGTTGGGAAGAGGCCACAGCCTTACCCAGGTGCCCTGAAACCCTGAGCCTGCACCTAGCCAGCTCCAGGCATGGGGCATTCAGAACTCACATCTAGGCTCTCCCTGCCCTTGCTCAATGTAATTACTGACTCCCGGTAAATGCTACCCTTTCCTTTTGCTTGGAGCTGAGGCTAGGGTAGGAGGTGGCCACAGAGGAGCTGTGTAGGTTTGGGGGAGGGGGGCTGCTCTTTGTCTCCAGTCACGTGAGCAGTTTAAAAGACACTACCCACTTTTGCTGAGGTGGTCATTTCTACAAGGTGGTCCTGGGGCTGTGATTGGAGCCTGTGCTTTCTTGTTGGGCTAGAAAGTAGATGCCAGGAACTCTACCACAACGGCCAGGACTCAATAAGGGACAATGTGACTTACTGGGGTTTCTGGAGGCACCTCCCCCCAACTCCGGCCTGCCCCCTGCATTTGGTGGGAGAGGGTAAGAAAATAATGAGACACATTGCTGGATATTTTTGTACAGAGTTCACAGGATTATCATAACACTAGTCGGTGTTCTAGCAGATGAGAAAAATGGGGCCCAGCTTAGACCCCATCATCTCGCTAACAGTTGGATGAAATGACTCTATCCTAAGTCTGAGGCTTGCCCAGGATACTGAGGAAGTGGAGCAGGAACACACAAGTGATAGCTATAAAGCCGGGAACACAGTTTATGGGGAGCATGTGTTTTGCATTAAAAAGGCCAGGGGTTTAATCTTCAGCGTACACACATTCCTATGCACATGCTCAGGAATACACACACACACACACACACACACACACACACACACACACACACCCCTAGTTTGGTATCCGCAAAGCCAGTGGCAGATTTAGAACTCTAAGTCTCCTTGGAGTTTGATCAGGAGGAGGCAGTGGGATGGCACTGGTGTCTCACCTCCAGTCCCAACTCTCCATTCAACTCCCTTCCTCTCCACCCCCAACTCCCTCACACTGGGAAGGGCCTCTCCCCTAATACTGACCATCCTACATGCAATCCAAGCTCATCCTCTCACCCACAGATACCATCCTGGGACCACTAGGAGGGAGGAGGAGGCCCAGAATGCAGTGGGCTCAGGAACCCTGGGATCGGGGCTGCAGCACAGTCTAGAGCAGTGATTTAAGCACGTTGGAACATTGGGAGGCGGCAGAGGGCTCTTATCTGGGTCTAGTGCAGCAGTGGTTCTGACTCTGACCCTGGCCTGCCGCTGGGGGCCAGAGCCTGATCACCCCTACCAGCTCCATGTTTAGCTTGTGTGAAGCTCTTCTGGTGCACGGTGCCTTCCATAAACCATTGTCCGAACTTTCTCTGGAAGTCCTCTGATCCCACCATGAGGCACTCCTACCAATGGCAGTGAGCACGTGGATAGCATGATGGCCCCCTTCAAGGCCATCAGGCTGAAATGACCTGGTGACTAGAGGGCACCTGCGTGGGCTACACAAAGTCACAGATGGAGCTCCCTCTACAACTGGCAGCTGCCTGTTACATGCCACGTTAGTGTGTTACAAACTTGCTCTTTACTTACCTCTGCTCAGCCTGGCCTCAAACTCAAGATCTCCTGCCTCAGCTTCCTATGTGCTGTGATTACAAGCGTGTTCCACCACGCCCAGCTCTTTTATCCTATTTTACTTTTTTTTTTTTTTTCTTGAGACAGGGTTTCCCTGTGTAGTCCTGGCTGTCGTGGAACTCACGCTGTAGACCAGGCTGGCCTTGAACTCACAGAGATCTGCCTGCCTCTGCCTCCTGAGTGCTGGGATTAAAGGTGAGCATCACCATCACCTGGCCCTTATTTTACTTTTTGCAGTACTGGGGATGAAACAGGGGCCTCAGCTGTGCTGGGCAAGTGCTACCGCAGAGCTGTACCCTCAGGGCACCAATTCCATCTTAAAGGATTTTTGTATCAAGGAATTTTAGTTTCTTAAAAACAAAAACAAAAAAAAACCTTATTTTTAATTGACAAAAAGTTATATATATGTATCACATGCTGTATTTGCCTTGATACACGTATACATCATAAAATGATCAAATCAACCGGGCGGTGGGGGCGCATGCCTTTAATCCCAGCACTCGGGAGGCAGAGGCAGGCCTGGGCTACAGAGTGAGTTCTGGGACAGCCAGAGCTGCATCATAGAGAAAGCCTGTCTTGAAAAACAAACAAACAAACAAACAAATCAAGTTAATTAACATGTGTTACTTCACATACCATTTTCCTAAGGAGAAGCACACTCAACATCTGCTCTTAGCAAGTTTCAAGGACGAGATGATGCCCTGTTCTCAGGTAGTGGCCTTGGCACAATCATTGCCCTGAACTCCCTCCTCCAGCCGAACGTTTGTTTCCTCTGACCCACCTCTCTCCTGAGCCCCACTTTCCTGTTTCCTAGGGAACAGACACACATCCATGAAGTCTATGATGGGGGTGGGTGCTGGAGTGGAGCTCTGCCCTTCAGAATGGCATCGCTGTTGCCATCCTCAAGTTAGAGCAGTGTGGTTATCCACGCTCGCGCCTTACAAGGTAATGACCATTACCACTCTTTTGTAGGAGTAAAGCTCATGAGACCCTTGTCTGAGAGTTCAGCTATGTCCTCCCTCTGGCCTCCCCAAATCTGGTCTTAGAACCCTGTGGGGAGTGGTTGATGACCGGGGTAGGCATCAGGTGAGTTGTCTCCATGCGGAGGTAGGGCTTTTTGGTGATGTAGTTGCCTGAGAGTCATCCATGCTCTCCCGAGTAACCCCAATAAACCCACTGCTTCAGGAAGCTGGACTTGGATGACACAATCTCTCTGCTCTGTTGGCGTCCCACCAGAGTGGGCAGCCCTTCTGTGCACCTCTCCAGGAAAGGTCACACAGCGAGTGCGCATGTGCAGAGTGGGGCTGCGGCAAATCCAGCCTATGACAGACATGACTTGCTAAATCGGGGAAGGTCACAGAGTGTCTGTGCTGTGTAGTGAATGTGGGGGTGTGATGCGCTCACAGGACTGAAGCCAATGGCTTTTCCCAAACCCAAATCCAGTCTGTGGCAGGGCTTGGTAGAAGGGTCTGAACAAGGTGACAGAATCTGAGATTGGTCCTCAAGGGACCCCAAACTAGCTCCACAACCTCCAAGCCTCAGTTTCCCCTCTGGGACACATAGATGTGAGGATTCTTGAGCCAGATGCCTTGGGCTGCACTGGCAGCTCCCAGACAATGGTGGGACCTTTCTCCTGCTCCTTCATGAGGCCCTCTTCTTGTGTAGGTACACACACACACACACACACACACACACACACACACACACACACACAGAATTCATCCATGGGAGAGGGAGGGACAGAAGCCTAGGCAGAGAGAAGCCCAGTGAGGTCTAATCTGGGATATCTCAACTGGGTGATTTAGAAAAGAAGAGGGAGAGAAGTGCTTTTAACTTTTTAATTTTTATTCCTCATCCCACCCCTACCTGTGTGTGTGTGTGTTTTTATCACTAGGCATCACTCACGTTAGACAAGACACACCATTGAGCTGTTCCTCACATGTGTGCTGGTGTTCAAGTTTTAAACTCTTATTTTATCTGTGTGAGCACATGTGCAGTCACATGGGACAGCACACATGGAGGTCAGAGGTAACTTTAGGAAGTCGGCTCTCTCCTTCTACATTTACATGGGTTCCGGGATCAAACTCAAGCATCAGTCTTGGATTGTCGGGAGCAAGCTCCTTTACCAGCTGAGCCATCTCGCGGCCCCTGGTGTTTAATTGTTTCCTTGTGTGTGGACAGCTGGAGTGTTTTCTAATTTCCTATTAGCTGCTCTATAATGTTTTAGCAGACATCTTCATCCCCATGGCGTGTTTCAAGTTGGGAAGTGAGGACTGGTTCCTGGAGATGGAGTTCAGGGTCAGTGGTGTGAAGAGTTGGGTAGATGTTCAAGGGTGTGAAGAGTTGGGTAGATGTTCAAGGGTGTGAAGAGTTGGGTAGATGTTCAAGGGTGTGAAGAGTTGGGTAGATGTTCAAGGGTGTGAAGAGTTGGGTAGATGTTCAAGGGTGTGAAGAGTTGGGTAGATGTTCAAGGGTGTGAAGAGTTGGGTAGATGTTCAAGGGTGTGAAGAGTTGGGTAGATGTTCAAGGGTGTGAAGAGTTGGGTAGATGTTCAAGGGTGTGAAGAGTTGGGTAGATGTTCAAGGGTGTGAAGAGTTGGGTAGATGTTCAAGGGTGTGAAGAGTTGGGTAGATGTTCAAGGGTGTGAAGAGTTGGGTAGATGTTCAAGGGTGTGAAGAGTTAGATGTCAAGGGGCAGCAGTGTTGGGGTAGGGGCTTCACAGGACCTGCAGCTGAGAGTTACCTGGTGAAAAAGGAAAGCCCCAAATGCACCCTGGCCTCCACCTTCCCTCTGGATTGCTTTGAGGGAGACTGGGCATAGCCTGCAGGATGCTAGTGCTCTGGGGCACGTGACTCATGGGATCCTACAGCACCTGGTTAGGGGCAAGTTAAGGGAGATTGAGACACCACTGAGAAGGAAATCTAATAAAAAGGGGGGCTGCTGGCTCTGCTGGTGTCCTCTCCTGTAAAGCCTCCATGCTACGAGAGAGATTTCTGGCAAACACAGCTCACATCTTCATGGTGACGATCCCTGATGGTTCTTTCATGAGGCTAGGGGGCCCAGCTCCCTGACGGGTTTGGGGAAGAGGTCTGTGAACCCATACACCATAGGACAGACCTCAGGAAAGACCTCCTTAGGTCACTGACTGTTTTCATCACAGAATCAAGAGCAGACTGGAGATCAAGGAGATGGCTCAGTGGTCTTATCACATAAACCTGATAATCTAACTTCAATTTTTGGATCCCCCTGGGGAAGAAGAGAAATCAACTCCCAAAAGTTGTCCTCTAATTGCATGCGTGGGTGCCATCCCACACACACACACAATAAATAATTTTAAAGACTGCCTTGGTTGTGGAAGATACCATCGCTGTAGGACGGGAGCTGTGTTGTGCCCTTGTGTGTATACTGCCGATATGGGATATGCCCTCAAACCCTTTAATTTGAACCAAAGAAGTTCCTACCCAAGATAACAGAACAAACACTGAGTGTTCTGTTCAGTATTTTAACTAGGAGTGAGAAGAGAGAGGATGGGGGAGAAAGAGGCACCCTGTGACTGTTGTCCCCCCAGAGGCCTTCCCAAGGGTCCCTGACTTGTCTTATCCACAGTCCTCCCTCCCTCCTGGGTCCCTCACAGACAGGACCCAGAGTTCAAAGGGCTTCTCTGTAGAAGTCTGAGGGTCAGGGCCATGTCAGTGAGGCATACCTCTTTCACTATAAAATACTATTTTTAGTGTTTAATGATGATTCACGATTTGCTCACTCTTTTCATTTAGAAATAGTGAGTGCTTGCAACATGCCAGCCCAGTGATAGATGCTAATGGTCATCCTTAGCAGGTGTTGGGAACATTAGAAACAGATAAAAAATAATTCTCAGACGTTGGGTCCGGAATGGAGCTCTGCCATAGAGCGTGTGCCTAGCACACTGGAGACCTTTAGTTTAACTCTCATCACTGAAAAAAATTACATATGTACATGTGTGTAATTATAAGACGCTGACGGCAGAATAGTGGTTACCAGAGGCTAGGCAGTCAGGAGGGAAGAGTACATGAAGATTATCAGTTTTAGGTAAACGTCAGTGGGCAAGTCTGTGGGCCATTTTCTTGATTAATGATTGATGTGGGAGGGTCCTCTGGGGGCAATGCCGCCCCTGGGCAGGTGGTCCTGGGTTGTATAAGTAAAGCGAGCAAACTCTGGGGAGCAAGCCAGTAAAGCAGCACTCCTCCCTGGCCTCTGCTTCAGCCGCCCTGATTTCCCTTCATGATGGACTGTAAGCTGCAAGCGGAAATAAACCCTTTCTTCCCTGAGGTGCTTTTGGTCAGGCTGTTCATCGCAGCAAGAGAAAGTATGTAGCTAAAGGTTTTCCTGTGCTCACCCGGCACCAAGGACCCCACAGCCGCTTATAAAACAATCACTCAGAAACTCATATTAATTAAAACTGTATGGCCTAAGCTGGGCAGTGGTGGCTCACGCTTTTAATCTCAGCACTCGGGAGGCAGAGCCAGGTGGATCTCTGTGAGTTCAAGGCCAGCCTGGTCTACAGAGAGAGATCCAGGACAAGCACCAAAACTACACTGAGAAACCCTGTCTCGGGAAAACAAAACAAACAAACAAAAAACTGTATGGCCTAATGGCTCAGGCTTCTCACTAGCTAGATCTTACATCTTTTTTTTTTATTTTACTTTATTTATTTATTTATTTATTTATTTATTTATTTATTTATTTATTTATTATATACACAGAAGAGGGCACCAGATCTCATTACAGATGGTTGTGAGCCACCATGTGGGTGCTGGGAATTGAACTCAGGACCTCTGGAAGAGCAGTCGGTGCTCTTAACCTCTGAGCTATCTCTCCAGCCCTAGATCTTACATCTTAAATTAACCCATTTCTATAAATCTATACCTTGCCACGTGGCTCGTGGCTTACCAATATCTTTACATCTTGCTTCTCATCACAGCGGCTGACAACTCCTGACTCAGCCTTCCTGTTCCCACAATTCTCCTCTCTGCTTGTCCTGCCTATACTTCCTGCCTGGCTACTGGCCAATCAGCACTTTATTTATTAACCAATCAGAGCAACACATTCACAGCATACAGAGCGATATCCACAGCAAAAGCGAACTGGAACAAAGTGGTAAATGAATTTACCCTGATTTGTACATTACACAATGTATACTTGAATCACACCATCACATGGTGGCCCATCGACGTGCACCGTTTTTATAAAATAGAAAACTAATAAGAACGATGAGATGGTCCAGTGATTTTAATTGTTCTTTACTTGGTTTTCCTGTTTGTTTCTTTCCTTGAAGGAGGTATGGTTTCAGTCTGGTCTCAAACTCACAATCCTCCTGCCTCAGCCTCCTAAGTGCTAAGATCACAGGAATGCACCACCACATCCAGTCACCCTGGATTTTTTTTTTAACATTATTGCTGAGAAAGAAGGGGTGGACACAGAAGGCTGCCTGTAGGGATGTGAGGGGACAGGCAGAAAGCACCCTGGAGGAGATCTTCAGTGGGATTTATTTGTGTTGATCCAGCAGATCCTTCAGGGAAGCTAGAAAAGGACCCCGGGATCCCCAGGACCAGGGTGTTTCGATGGTAAAGGCTGTTGCTGGCCTCTTCATCTGTAAACTGGAGAAGCTGCTGATACGATGCAACACAGACCAGGGGCCATATGGCTGAGTGGCATGCACAGTCCATTTCAAACGGAGTAGCACAATGACCTTTGCCCTCCTGCCCCAAGCTCTCCGTGGTTTCCAAACTGTACTCACAATAGACCAGTGTCCCATCACCAGCAAATACCCCTTCCTGATGACAGTTTTGTACAACAAGGTCTGTGCCCAAATCAGCTGCTTTCACCTTTGTGTGGTGATGCTATCCACAGAACAGCCAACGTAGGCGGATCCAGCTCCAAGTCTTATTCTGGTCCATTCACATACCTCTATCTTCCTGGGATGTAGACCCTGCCTGGCTCCCCTATCTTGAATTCCCAGAATCCTGCTAGAATACCAGGGCCACTCCCTGGGAAGCCCCCACTTAACTTCCCATTGCCTGCTTTCTCCACAGCCACCATATCTGTCCCTGGGTTCAGGTTTCCACCTCCATCCAGACTCTGCCTAGATGCCGACTGTGTGTTCATCAACCTGTAAAACTTCTTCAAGAGCCCCTTAAATGCTGCTTGCCTCTCCCACTCGCTTCTTCCTGCCCCTGGACGGCTCTAGAACATTTGGATCTGTCTGTCTTTTCCCCAGCCCCTCCTCTCCCCAACTGCACTGTTAGGAAGTGACCAGATGCCAGCCGAGGAGATACAAACTGCAGTGTGGTGTGTTCACTGTGAAAGGCACAGGGGCAGTGTTTGTTTTTTAGACTACTCACACCCCTGCCTTTTCCCCTGACAGGTAGAATATTTGCTTCTCTCAGGCTCTGGGCATAGGACAAATACTCTCTGCCTACCGGCAATCAGAAGTGATGTGAAACTCTTGTTACTTTTTCTGGATGGCAAAACCAGCCGTGTGGAGAGTTAACTCAGTTCACACACGAGTCCACCCCCCCCCCCCCCACCCCAGCTGGCTCAGCTGTTCTTTGGAATTCTGCAGCAGCCACTCCCTGGCTCTCAGCTGGTCCAGTGATTCAGAAAACATCTCTCCCCCACCCACCCCACAACTCTCATCCCCCAATGTCTTAACCCTTCCCTTTCGAGTTACATTTGCCACTAAATCCCAAGCACATGGTCCAGAACTCAGGGTGGGGTGGGGGGACACAAAGGGATGTGTGCCAAGTGTCCACCTCTATCGGACCAGTCATCCTGTCCGAGACAGGTACCTTTGTGTTTTTCAGATGTACAACCGTAGTCTGGGAGAGTCAAGCAACCTAGCTGGAGCCAGACAGTTGGCCCCCAGCTGCTGTTGCCCGTTCCCCTTGACTCTGTGTGTGTGTGTGTGTGTGTGTGCGCGCGCAACATGTGTGGAGGTCAGAAGACAACCCAGGAGTCGGTTCTTCCACCCCAGATTGTCAGGCTTGGTGGATAGTGCTTTTATCCACCCGTGTTGCCCCACCCCCACCCCCATCCCCCGCCAAACACACACTGCTGCTTGCTGCTTTTGTGTTTTTCGTTTGTTTTGAGTGCTGAGGATGGACCCTAAGGCTTCATTCACGCACCAGCCCCTCTGTCTCTAAACAAGTGAAGCAGCCCACACGTCAGGCTATATGCATGCTGGCAGAGCCACCAGACCCCTTTAGCTGCCATCGGTTAGAAGTGGATGAAACAGGGGGACAGGGGGGCCCTTTTGTCTAACCCCCCCCCCCCCCCCCCCCCGTAACAGGGGAAGGAATTCTACCGGGGAGAGCCTGGGGAACCACGCTTTGTTTGTAGGCTGGGATGCAAATCTTGGTCTGCCTTCTGAGCTTGTGTTCTGCTGGTATGGCGTTCACTGCCCCACGGTGACAACACTTAGAGTAGCTGGGCATCACCCTTGGCCTCGCCAGGCACGGTCCTCCTTCACCCTCTCATCTGCCTTCCACTCAGCAGGACAGCTGGACAAGTGGTCCACTAAGAGCTCTGGGGCTATTTTTATGTGACCATCTGCCACCTAGACTGGGTTTGGCAGGCAGCGACAGGCCTGAAGAATCCACAGCAGGCGGTGACACCCAGACAGCTGAGGATGCCCCTGCCCCCACACCCTCAGACAGCCCTTCACGGACTCTGGATCCAAGGATGCTGGAAACATGGCTGAGAATAGAGAGCAGAAGGGTCCTTAACACAGGGTGGTGTGGGGACTCCTTCCTGGGTCATCTTAGAGGAAGCTGTGACCTAGGTAAGGGAGGCCAGGGCACAGCATGGGCCCAGTGCTGTGGCCAGCTGACCCAGCTAACCTGACTCTACTAACCTATTTAAAAAGTGTTTTGAGTTTCTGTCCTCGAACTTCTGGGCTAAGGGTTCTTATTCGAAGCTCTGGGGCCATAGGTGTGCACGCAGAACTTGAGTTATTTTGAACATACCTGAACCAAGAGGGGAAAGATAGAGATCTGAAGGCAAATGATGCAAGGTTCTTGGTTGACTCTGGGAGCAGAACCCTCCTCTTTACATCCCTGGTTCAGGAGAGAGCTACAAGATGCCCAAGGGAGTTGCAGCCCCGATGGCACCTGCCTCCTGCACGTGGCAACAGAAACAGAAGCCCAAGCCCACTGGTGGTCCTGCTCAAACCCCTCCAACAACGACAGGGTGAGCCCGGGTCAATACCTGCAAAATCCCTTCTACTCAAACTGCTTAGGAAGCTCGGTTCTCCTGTATAAAATCACCCAAGAAGCACGTGACTCAGAGAATGGCAGTGATGGGAATGGATGGAGCAGAGGAAAATGCCCATCGAAACCATCCCTGGCCCCGGCATGATGGCACACTCCTTTAAACCCAGTTTTGGGGAGGTGGAGGTAGGCAGATCTCTGTGAGTTCAAGGCCAGCCTGGTCTACACAGTGAGTTCCAGCCCAACCAGGGCTATGTAGAGAGACTGTCTCAAAAAAAAAAATGAGAAAAACAAAAACCAAAAAACACTTCCATATCTACTGTACTATTGGGTCTTGGTATGTTTGAGTCTCATGCCCTGAGACATCTCGCAGCTGAGCAGGGTGATGCCTGGATGACCCTCTGTCATGTGGCCCACTGTGGTTTTACCCGTGTTTGACTCACCTGGAGGAATGAAGGGATATTCTGCAGTGACAAGTGGCAGATGCTGCAGCGTACAACTTCAACATCATTCCGAGCCAGGGCAATCTGAATTAGTGGTGGGCTCTGGCATGGGTGTGTGTGTGTGTGTGTGTGTGTGCACACGCATTTGGTCCTGCAGACAGGGTAGCCCTCCACAACCACCCTCCCCTAAGTACAATGTGGAGACTTGAAGGAACCCCCTTCTGCTAGCCACTCCATTCAGGGCTGCGGAAGGTCTGGGTGTGGCTGTAGGCTGTCACCAGCTTCAACCCTATTCCTACATTTTATTCTGGAGTCTGGCAGAGAAGAAGGTAACTGTGACAAGAAGCAGGGGTCTCAAGGGTGGGGGCAGGAAGGAGAGGATTACTGCCCAAAGTTTCCTTTGCCTGTGACTTACACTAAGTCAGTGCAGGAGACAGAAGGACCCGGGCTGGCGACATTCTGAGAGGTAGAGGCTCATCTCTGTGCTGAGAACATGCAGGGCTTCCTAACTGAAGGGAAGCCACATTTGAAAAGCCTTGAGTTGTGGGGAAAGCAGCTCGCATGCCCTGTGCCTCAGGGCATCTCTGGTGGATGTACTTATTTCTTGGTAGCTGAGGGAAAACATAGGCAGGGCTGAGAGTGTCATCCAGGGGACAAGAAAAAGCACAAGCTAGGTGTGGTGGCACAAGCCTTTAATCCCAGCACTTGAGAGGCAGAGGCAGGTGGGTCTCTGTGAGTCTGAGGCTAGCCTGGACTAAAAAATGAGTTCCAAAACAGCCAGGACTGTTACAGAGAAACCCTGTCTTTTTTTTTTTTTTTTTTCCTCAAAGGCACAAAGGGTGCCGCTATGTGAGTTGGAAGAACTTGGGGGAAATGGGACCCCAGCTGAAGGCTGAGTTCTGAAGTGTCATTGAGTGGCATTCTGTGAGTCTGATAGGAAGCGATTGTTTTCTAAAGAGTGAATAAAGGAGCAACAGCAGAGCTGTGGCCCATGGAGAGATGCCTGCTGACCAAAGGCATGATGTTTACATATTTAAAATTTCTGCAAAATGCCACGCTGGTGGCGCACGCCTTTAAGCCCGGTATTTGGGAGGCAAAGGTAGGTGGATCTCTGACTTTGAGGCCAGCCTGGTCTACAGAGTGAGTTCCAGACCAGCCAAAGCTATGTAGTAAGATTCTGTCTTGACGATGACGATGATGATGATGATGATAAAGATAAAGTAAGATTTGTGCTAAGTGAGTTTTCCAGGAATGGAATTCCTGGTCCACCTAAATTGAATCCCAATTTTACAGAGAGGCTTGGACTAGCACATTTGTCCCCAGCAGGGGGATTTACACAGGAGCCCGGCTTCAGAGAATACTTCATTCTATGTTCTCAGGGTTTGGATGACACGCTGATCCAGCTGTAGCTAGATCAGGCCCACTGACCACAAGGTAGAGGTGTTAGCATGCCTTTGTGTATCCTGGGGACAGCCACAGTGGGCGTGGGCATTGGTTTTAGTTTATCTGAAAAAGAAACATCAAGGTGGGACCCGGGAGGCTCAGTGGGTACTTAAGAGCCCTTGCTCTTGCAGAGGACCTGGGTTCGGTTCCCAGCACCCACGAGGTGGCTCAGAACCATCTGTCACTCCAGTTCCAGGCAATGTGGCGCCTCTTCTGACCGCCATGGGCACCAGGCAGGCACATGCATGTGGTGCACAAACATACATGTAGACATACATACATATGCATAAAATAAAATTTGAAAATCTGGAAAAAAACCATAGCAGTGTCAAGGCAGTGAACTCCAAGTACATGAGAACATCTCTTTCTTTCTTTCTTTCTTTCTTTCTTTCTTTCTTTCTTTCTTTCTTTCTTTCTTCCTTCCTTTCTTTCTTTCTTTCTTTCTGTTTTCCAAATTGTTATTCTATACACAAATAAATAGTATTCTTGTGCTTAGCCCTATCACCCAGGACACACAGCTCTCGACAGGGACACCCACATGAGCGGGCTCAGCAGTGGCTTGAATTTTGGTAGCACCGAACACCATGCATAGTCCTCTCCTGCTGGAGCCAACCTAGTCTGCTCTTGATTCTCTCTGAGATGCAAGGCTGTGGCAAAACTAAGATTAGAATGAGAGAGTGTTACATTTGGAAAAACGTGCCGCCTAATCTGAACCAGAGACAGAGCGTTGCCTCCATGAGGTCCTTCCATACACAGGGTGATTGTTAACTGCCCCTCTCTCAGCTTCAAAGACTCTTACAAGAGCCCTCCGCAGCCTTTGATGACACAATGCCACCCACTGTGGCTTCCTCTCAGCAGGCCTTCCTGCCTCTCCTGAGAAGTCTGGGGGAAGCTGCTCTATCCAGGGTCCATGACTAACTGGGGAGCTGGAGACAAAGGCAGACAGACCTGCCACCTGTTCAGAAGTTTCCCAGCTCCAGGAGGTCCTCCTAGCTGCAAGCCCCGTCTCACAGGGAGGGGGTGGGTGACCAGAGCCCAGTCCCTCCCTAGGACTCCCTTGGCGGCGGCATCCTCCCCCTTTCCCCCCTCCGCTCCCTGCCTGCATCCTGAGAGGAAAAGGACAGCCCCCCTTGCCGGCAACCGAATCACAGAGCCAGAGAAGCGGCTGACTCAACAGCATCAATCCGGAGTGAAAATTCCTTTTTTGGAAGCCAGGCAGTGGCTTCCGAGGGGGGTGGGATCCTGGGGAAGTGATGCAAGTCCAAAGGGGGGCGGGGTGTGCGCTGGGTTCTAAGGTCCCCCCCGCCCCCGCCCCCGCCCCCGTTCAGGCCACACCCCTTCCCTCCTGGGCTGTCTCTGCAGGGGCTACGGAAGGCGGGTACCATGCTCCTTTTATAGGGTTGAAATCCACAGGGCGTGTGTGTGTGTGTGTGTGTGTGTGTGTGTGTGTGTGTGTGTGTGTGTGTGATCGTGTGTGTGTGATCTCTCAAATCGCCCTCCTCCTCCAGCCTTATCACTTTTTAGAAGAGCTGAAAGGGCCAAACCACATCAGGAGGGTGGTGGACACCAGTGGTGCCTGCCTGTCCCTCCGCTAGGACAAACAGCACATGAGCTAGTTCATTCCAAGCATCCCTTCACTTTTTCTTTCACAGCGGCAGTGGGGTGTGAGGTCCTGACCCAATACATGGCAGAAACAGTGAGGCCTAGGACAGGCTAGTGGTGGTGGTGGTGGGCTGAACTGTACAGCGTGCGTGCGTGCGTGCGTGTGTGTGTGTGTGTGTGTGTGTGTGTGTGTGCGCGCGTGTGCGTGCATGCGTGTGTGTGTGTGTGTGTGTGTGTGTGTGTGTGTGTGTGTGTGTAGGGGTGAGACTCCTGGGCTTAGTCTCTGTTCACAGTGCTGGAACAGGCAAGCAGGAATGAACCTCGCCTCAGAGACACTGTTTTCGTCAGTAAAGTCACAGTGGGGGTAAACGGCCGACTCAACAGGATCCATCTAATAGGAACCGACGTCTCCCAGGCTTGTTACTGTTCCCTGGGGGGGGGGGGCAGCATCTCATTTCCTCTGGAGAGTCTCCTCGGCCCTCTGATGACAGGGCAGTGGAAGACACAGCCAGAGACTCCCACACAGGGGCTGAGGGTGACACTTGGGTTTCCTTTGAGCAGTGTGGCCCAGTGATAAAGCTACCTCCAAAGAACCAGGTGATAAACAGGTTCCTCACAAGGTGCTTTGAGGGCCCATGCCCAGCTGAGCATCAGCTAGAACCCAGAGCCAACAGGGCTTTTGCTTTGGCAGGGGCTTGGAGGAGCTTGGCTCCGGGCCACAAGCGTTCCCTTGGCACCATGGCAGCATTGGCTTCCGACCCAAGTTCCAACAGTTTTGTTTCTTTCTGAAATCCAGGCTGAACCTAACCATCCCCCCTAAAGGCTCTTTATGCAGATCCTCAAGTTTTAGGGCCTTTGGGGCTCATTAAAAGCATTGGCGTGGGCAGGAGCAGGGCAGGGCAGGGGTGGGGTGTGGCGGGGCAGGGGCGGGGCAGGGGCAGCATCGGGGGAAGATGGCTCGGTGGGTGAAGGGTTTGCTGAACAAACGTGCAGACCTGAGTCTGGAGGCTTTACAATCAGTGGTTCTCAACCTGGGCGTCCTGACCCCCAGAGGAGGGTCACATAGCAGATATCCCGCATATCAGACAGATATTTACATCCCAATGCGTAACACTAGCCAAGTTACAGTTATGAAGTAGCAATGAAATGATTTTATGCCTGGGGGTCACGACCTTATGAGGAACTGCGTTAAAGGGTTGCAGCGTTAGGAGGGTTGAGAACCCCCGGTTTACATGTAACATGGATCTACAGTCCTAGCACTCCCACAGCCAGACGGAGGTGGAGACCAGGGGGCGAGGGTGACGGGGGAGGGGGGGCAGGCACTACACACTCCCAGGACCGTGTGCTAGCCTGGCTTGTACCACTTTCCAAACAGGGTAGAAGGTGAGGACTGACCCCTCGGTTGTCTTCTGACCTCCGCACGTGTGCTATGGTGCACAAGTGCCTACACTCACACGTATGAACACGTACACACACATACATCCCTGAGAGGAAAAGATCCTTTTGAAGGGAAAGCTAAACCAGCTAAAACCTTGGCTTATGTGGCAAGTCATTCCTTTTGCGTCGAGCTCTGGTAAAGATTAAACAGCAATGGAGCTGGAGCGATGGCTCAGAGGTGAAGAGCACCCGCTGCTTTTCCCAGGGTCGGTCCTGAGCTCACGACCGTCCATAACTCATCTGGAGAGATCCGACGCCCTCTTCTGGCCTTCTGGGGCACTGCATGCACATGTTGCCTAGACAGATAATAATGGGCAAAACACGCCTCCCCCATAAGATAATAAAATTAAAAAGAAAGATTAAACAGCAGTGGTATCTGTCTTTATGCCTTTGGCTCTGGTTTTCATTCTGTGTGAAAGTGTCCCCTCCAGAGAGATAAACCGGGTGCAAGGAAGCAGGTATTAAAGTGACTCTTGTGATCGATTTATTACAACAGGCAAGGATCCAAACAGTCTAATTCATATGCACGCTGCTCCCAGACACTCTGCTGTTAGTCCCGTCTGAAGGCCCTTGAAGGACCCCTCTGTGGTCCCTTTGTCCTGCAGGAATCCTGAGCTCCGCATTGTGTACCACCAAGCCCCCTTCCTTCCCCTGGCATCCCACAGCCTATAAACAAAGGTAGTCACTGTACATGAACGGCATGCACCTGGGCCTCTGGAGCGGAGACCTGTTTACATGAACCAGCCCTTGGTGTTCGGCTTGGGAGATGGCTGCTCTTCTGTATCGCCCAGTACTCGGAGCATGTACGCGCCTGCGTAGACCAGGAACTGTCCTGTCACCTGGGCGGCGTAGGACGCAAATCGCAGCAGACTCCTGCAACAGAACGAGGTGAAAACACGTCAGGCTCTCGGGATTCTGGCCTGGCCAGAGTTGGAATGGTGGGAACGCCTCGCCCCATGCCACCTCACTAAGCTCCAAGGAAGCAGCAATCATGTTGGAGTTGTGACATCCATGGGATACCGCTTTCGGGGCACACAATGTCTAAGTGCTCCCTGGTAGGCTGCCACTACTATCCAGGTCCAGCGCTACTTATCGGGGTACACAGCCCTCAAGCCACTTGGATAGGAGCCTAAGTAGGAACTCAAGAGCCCCACAGAGTCCCTGCTACTCCTCAGAGCATGTGCTTGCTATTCGAGGATTCTAGCAGCCTAGATTCTAGCATACATGCTCCATTGCTGCTGGTGAACCAGTCAAGCTCAGGAAGGTTGTAGGAAAAACTGGGATTATGATCCTCTGACCTGGCGTGTGGAGAGTAGGTAGCTGGCGTGGTCCAGCTTCCTCCTCACAATGAAGGAACACTTTGCCCTGTCCTAGGCTCTCAAGTCCCGAGACTAAACTAGGTGTTATTTCAGACCAAATCAAACAAAAAGTATTCCTTCAAGTTCCTATTCTTTTCCTGGCCTCAAAATTTTCACTCCAGCTTAGAAAAGGTCTGGGTAGAATATCCAGGCCAGATTCCATGGTGTGGATGTGTGCGGGCATGCGTGTGTGTGGCTGGGTGTTGAACCCAGGGCCTCTAACCTGCCTGCTAAGCAGGTACTCTACCACTGAACTCTATCCCCAGCTGGACTTGGTGCTTTCTGGTAAGTCTGTGGTCTAAGATTTACACTGACGACAATATGGATCAGATGTGATGACAAGAGAGGATCCAGCCAGGCCTTGTCATTGGGCCCTGGGGACAGAAGACAAGTGGGGAGAGGCCACTTGTGCCCCACCTGGGTGTTTTCAGACCCCTACAGACACCCCTGGAGACTGTTACCTTAACATGGCCTTTACACTCGTGCATCGGATGTCATAGGACACTGAGTACATCTCATACATGGTGGCCTTGACGTTGAGGCAGCCGAGAAAGTCCTTGGGATTCAGGCGGTATAGGTCGAAGGTAACTTTGGCTATTCCCGATTTCTTCGGTTGCTTGTAGACTGGGACATACTTACTGCCCTAGAGCAATGAAGAAGCAAAGATCGACACTGGCCAAGACACTCGAACCACACGATTCTGGGGTTATTGCCAAAGTTAGGGTCTCCTCAACGTCAGCTGTAATTATTCCAGTCACGTTTATAACGGGCCATCATGTTCTACTACAACCATGCCTATGTACTCTTCCCTCATCAACTTCCAGCTTAGTGACTCAGGATGAGTTTGCTTTGGCTTGAAGGACTCGGTGTCTGATGGACAGAGGTGCTTAGGGTCCTGCCTCAGGGTGCAGAGGAGGCTTGCTTGTTTGCTTGGAGCCCTGAAGCTACTCCGTGAGTATGTGAGGACATGGTCAGCCTCCTCTTGTCACTGTCACAAAGCCAGGGAGGAGCAGGAAGCCCTATTTCCGTTTCCTTTCATAAGCAGATCTGATGAAGAAAATGCTGGAACTCTGAGACTTGGGGAACAGGTGGAACAGGCCTCTCTCTGGCTGTCTCCTATTTTCCAGGAACTGCCAAGGAGGAAGGATGACTGTGTGGGAACATTAACCACTGATAGAATCACTCTGTCTACCAGGGACACCAGGTGACCCTTCCGGTTGGGAGGGACATGCACTCTTGGTTTGTAGATAGCTCTACAATGGACTCTGAGGGAACAAAGAAGTCCCAAGATGCAAATGGAGATGTGGCCCAGCAACAGAGAACTCGCCTAGCATGTGTAAGGTTTGGGGTTCAAGGACAATCTCCAGTGCTGGGGATGGGCGTGGGGAGCCAATCATGGCTCATGAGCGGCTTTCCTACGTGGTTTTGCCACACGCCGGTGTTTCCCACTGTATCCTGGGTCAAGCTAAGATGGTACAAGAGTCCCCATGCCTGAGGAACTTTGGGGGTTGGGAGTACTTGAAAACGGAGTGTTCCATAATGAAAATGATCAAATACATTTGAAACTTAAACATCGATTCCCCTAAAAGTGTGCCAGCCCTTCTTGCTGAAGCCACTGCTGGGTGTCCCTCTCTTCCTGCTACTCAGATCACAAGTGACAAGTGATTCTGGTTGTCACCCAGTGTATAATGCACAAGAGGCTCTGCCATCCCTGTGCCAACTATCCACTATTTGAGAAAGAAACATCATTTAAAAATCCAAGTCTGAGTTGGACATGGTGGTACACATCTTTATTCCCAACACTTCTGAGGCAGAGGCAGCCAGATCTCAGTGAGTTTGAGGCCAGCCTGCTCTACATACATAATCAGGACAGGCAGGGTTATGCAGAGACCCTATCTCCAAACGAACAAACAATTCATGACTAAGGACTGGAAGGGTGTTGGGAAATATTAAAAATAATATTAATATTTTCAATATTAATTAATAAAAATAATAAAAAGGGTTTAAATCTATCACCTCCTTCAGCTCTTCTTCACTGTTTTTCATTGTTTTCTGGCTTTTCAAAGTTTATCTGACTCTCAAGGCTGCCTTTAGTTTTGGTGCTAAACCAAGATGCCCTCACAGTGCTAAGTGCAGGGTACCTCACTCTCTCTCTATATATAGGCTTCTATAACCTGCAGGAAAGGAAGGGCATGCATGACTGGACCCTGTCTTCTTCCAGGGTGGCAGGGAACACCTTCCCATGGGGCTTTGGGGCCCAGAGACTGAGCAAGGGAGACATCTGGTGGCTGCTTCTCGGTTGAAGATTTTGTTGCAGTCACAATGGGCCCTGGGGATAACCTTCCTGAGCTAAGGTGGCAATCTGGACTCTGTGGGGGAAGCCACTATTCTACCTTACAGGAAAATGGCTGAGAAATTCAGTCAGGAAAGGACTCCAGAGTCTGATGGGGCTCAGGGGCAGAGCATGGAGCTGTGCATATCTGTGAGGGGCTGGCTTCCATCCTCAGCGTCCAACCCTGAAACCAACCCAGTATTTCAGATTCACGAGTCCCCTTAGCCAGCCCTGGAACGTGGAAGTCACGATACTCATACTGATGATATCTTGTCATGACTTAGTATTGTGCTACATCTCTTAGATGTCCATTTACTGTGCAGAGCTTAAAAGTGTCACCTCCAAATACACGTCTAAACTCTCCCTTGTATAAACCAACAGCGAACACCTTTTCCAGTGGTGTTAGTTTCCAGTTGCTGTTATAAGTTACCAGAACCTTGGCTTAGATGTCACGGGCTTATACTCTTCCGGTTCCGGGAGCAGGGGTCCTGACCAAGGCTGTGGTCCTCCCCTTCCTCTGCATCTCATTCTAGCTCTTCTCCCCCTGCTCTCCCACCCCATGAGAGCCCTGTGGTGACACTGGACTCCAGGGTAGTTCAGGATGATCTCTCCATCTCAAGACACGCATCTACCAAGGCCCTCTGGCCAGGTAAGGTTCTGAGAATAAACACAGACACTCTGGAGGTCACACAGGTGACCATACCTTCCTCATACAGAAAGCACAGAAGTGGAAGAGCCACTCTGTGGGAGAACACTGGCCTGGTGTGTGGCAAGCCATGGCTAGCTTGTCTCCAGCCCTGCAAACAGTCAAAAGAAAGCCCAGAAGAAAGAATTGGAAGCCGGGAGGTGGTGGCGCACACCTTTAGTCTCAGAATTCCAGAGGCAGAGGCAGGGAGATCTCTGTGTGTTTGAGGCCGGCCTGGTCTACAGAGCGAGTTCCAGGATGGTCAGGGAAAAGAAGAAGAAAGAAGAAAGAAGGAGGAGGAGAAAGAGGAGGAGGAGGGAAGGGAAGGAGGAGGAGGAGGAGGAGGAGGAGGAGGAGGAGAAGAAGAAGAAGAAGAAGAAGAAGAAAGAGGAACCTATGATTAATCTGTCTTTTCAAAGATTTTCTAATCTGCCTATCTACAGGCAATGGTTACCTTACCTTCTAATTTAAAGATAGCATTTAAGGAGGATACAGTGATGGTTCTTACAGGGGACCCAGGTTCAGTTCCCAGTACCCACATGGAGGCTTACAACCATCTGTAACCAAGCACACTCATGATGCACATATGATAAACCAGCCTGCCTCCATCTTGGGCTTGGAAACCATCTTATAGCAGTCAAATGAAGTTTGTTCCTGTTTATGATTTAACCTCTGTTTTTTCAAGGGTTAGCTATGTCCTTACCTGTAACCTTAACTACAAATGATTCTGTACTGCCTTTTCCAGAAAACGACAACCACGCCTCTGTTTCAGGAGGTTGTTATGACCAACTTGTTATGCTCACGCTACGTTTCTGTAGCCTCACTTATTTGCCTGCCAGGTCCCCCATTTGGAAACCCCCTGCTCCTGAGCTATAAAAAACCTTTCTTCCCCGTGACCAGTGCTGATAGCTTGATCCCTGCCTTAGGAAGAGGCAGCCCCAGTACACGAATACAACTTGCTTTAATTCGGCCATGATTTGGGTTGGTGGCCTTTCTCCTGGTATCTGTGGGATTAATGCATACATACATGCAAGCAAAACACTCATACATATAAAATAATCTTTAAAAATTATGAGGTACTTGTGTGCAATAATAAGACAAAACAAAACATTATCTACCCCAGAGGTTCTGTGCGTCTCTTCTGGTTATCCCACTGCCTCCACAGGAGGAAAACACCTTGGCTGTGCATCTTTCCCGTGAACACTATATTGCTAATTTTGCATAGTTTTGAATTATCTAGAAATGGTGTAATGCAGAAGTTCTCACGGTGTGGTCTGGAGATGGAGGATCAGGCTTAAGCTCTCTCTCGGGTTAAAACTGTTTTCACAATAAATACTAAAGACAATTGTTCTTCTCTGTTCTCTTAATTCCTGTAGCTTAATGAATCAATATTTTCTTTTTCTCTTTTTCTTCTGTTTTTCTTTGGGGGCTAGAGATCCAACCCAGGGCTTTGTGCATGTAAAGTACATCCATCACGAAGCTACAACTCTGTTCCAAGTCAGTTTTTTCCAAAGGACCAAAGTATAATGTTTCAAGACCACTCCAATGAGAGATCCTTTCCAAATGCAAGACAGACTGAAGTACTCGGTGGAACAGAGTGACCAACTCCACTGGGAGCTCCTTAGATTCTCTACTGCGGTTGAGTTTTGTGGACCCGGGTCTGTTGACTCTTCATGCAGTATCAGAGCAGAGTATTCTCAGCAGTATGCGGAGACCATCATCAGAGCAGAGTATTCTCAGCACTATGCGGAGACCATCAGCAGAGCAGAGTATTCTCAGCACTATGAGGAGACCATCAGCAGAGCAGAGTATTTATTCTCAGCAGTATGTGGAGACCATCATCAGAGCAGAGTATTCTCAACATTATGTGGAGACCATCATCAGAGCAGAGTTTATTCTCAGCAGTATGCGGAGACCATCATCACCTCCCCTTTCCTCTCCATCCACACATCTGCAGCCAGGCCGGATTTCCTTCATAGTTCCACCCAAACAATAGAGTATAGCATACTGAACACAGAAGTATGTCTGAGAATTATTTATGGGGTGTGTGTGTGTGTGTGTGTGTGTGTGTGTGTGTGTGTGTGTGTGAGCATGCCTGCATATACGTATGTGTTCTTACTCAGAGATCAGAAGAGGCATCAGATCCTTTGGAACTGGAGTTACAGATGGTTGTGAGCTGCCATGTGGGTGCTAGGAACTGAATCTGGGTCCTCTGCAAGAGCAACAAGTGCTCTTAATTGCTAAACCGTGTGTCCAGCCCCATCCCTGAGAATTCAAGAGTCTTTTAGACATTAAAGAGATTTGCAAAAATATGAAAAGTATAATTCCTTGTTCTTGTTTTGGAGAGTAGTCATTTATTTTAAGAAAATATTTTCTTTTTTTTTTCTTTGGTTTTTAGAGACAAGGTTTCTCTGTGTAGCCTTGGCTGCCCTGGAACTCACTGTGTAGACCAGGCTGGTCTTGAACTCACAGAGATCAACTTGCCTCTGCCTCCTGAGTGCCGAGGTAGGATTAAGGACATGTGCCACCACTACTCACCCATTGAAAATATTTTTTTATTTTATTATTAAAATATGTAGTTCAAGGGCTGGAGAGATGGCTCAGAGGTTAAGAGCACTGGCTGCTCTTCCAGAGGTCCTGAGTTCAATTCCCAGCAACCACATGGTGGCTCACAACCATCTATAATGAGATCTGGTGCCCTCTTCTGGTGTGCAGACATACATACAAACAGAACACTGTATACATAATAAATAAATAAATCTTTAAAAAAAATGTAGTTCAAGCTAACTTTTACTGAGTTATTACTAATCGATACATATCTTTTAATTTCTCACTTTTAATTTTGAGTATTGGAAACGTCTGTACATATGGCTTATAGTTTCTCAACCTTGGCACAAATGACATTAGGAGCTGGGTGACTCTTTGTTTCCAAGGCTGTGCATTGCAATTTCCATCCTAGACGGTAACAGCTGTGACCTCTTCCCCAGTTTATCACTCTAAGCCACCTTTAGATATTACTCCATGGCTCCTAAGGGCAAAACATCCCCAGGTAAGAAGCTGTGATTGGCAGGTATTTGTTGGCTGTATTGATGTAACCCACGTTAACGACAGATGCCAAAGGTACTTGGAGTCTTCATTACTTTTTGTAAGCCCTGAGATGGAAAAGTTTGAAGGTGGGTTGCCTGATGCACTGTGGTCCTAGGCCGCTCTCCCTCAGCACAGCTGTGGGATTCACTCAGCTGGTGCCTGCAGCTGCACTTCACGTGTCTCCAGGGTTCAAGAGCGTTGTATTCAGTAACTGTGCAGTGGCATGTCAGCCTGTGTGAACTGAAATGGAGACTCAGTGATGGCTGGGTGACGTCTCCACCATCCTGCAGCAGACGTGTGGCTTGTCACCAGTCTTCACCATCACTCACAAGGTGGGCACGGATGGTCTGATATACATCTGCTACATAGGTGCTCACGTGTTCCGGGGGCGTGTGCACAGGCGTGGACCCATGTTGCTAGATCACAGACTGTGTTTCAACTCTGTTGTCTTAAATATCAGTCTGTAGCAGGGGAGGAAAGCTTATCCCATGTCTTGAAGATCAATATCAGTGACTTTGCCGTTCTGCTTGCTCCTGCAAGGATGTGCTGCCTCAGAGAGAGAGCAGAATTGATCGTGGACTAGACCCTCCCACATATTAGACAAAATAAACCTTTCTCCTAAGTTAACTGTCTCGAGTATTTTATTATAGTGACAGAAGGCTGATGAGCACACACACATGAGCACACACACATGAGCACACACACACACACACACACACACACACACACACACACACACACACACACACATGATTCAGCCATGCCAGCTTGCCTGGCTTCCTAAGGATGAAGCAGTCAATAGTTACCAGGTCAGATCTGCTGACCTGCCTCAGCCAGGTCACTGGCCAAAGCTTATGCTTCAAAATTATTTGTTTTGAATCATACAGTCTAAATTCAGAGACATCGAATTTTCTAGAAACACTCGAGAATCCTTTTGAGAGTTGTGGCTGTAGCTAGGAGGTAAGTACATAAAGAATATAAGTAAGACGTGGCTCGGTCAACACTAGACAGTGCACTCGTAGGTAGAACGTCTACCTCGCTGTTTGAGCAGCAAGGCTATACTTACCGGTGTCCATTTCTGTCCCTTTTCCAAGATCATGAAATGTGTGTTGTCCCTTAAGGTCTGAAAGAATTCCTCGGTGTCCACCACAGTACCATCCTCCTCCAGCACCAGCGTGACCAGGCCAGTTGTGATGACCAGGACATCCAGAGTCTAGGTTTGCAAGGAAGCAGAAACACAGGATGAAGGATCTTTCACACGGGACCATCAGTGACGTTTGTGATAAGGTTTCAGGAGGGCTGGTTGTCTGGGATAAAGCGACAGGAGTGGAGAAACGCATTGACTGGTATCTGTGATTCGGCCTTCACTCAGAAAAACAAATGAAGATTTTAAATGGACCTTTCTCTTCCTAAGGAATGAGATAAGTGATCTACTCATATTACAGTTTCTATGATTGCCTTTATGCAGAGGAATAAGCAGATGGCCCTGCAATCTTGTCCTTTAAGTACGTGGCCTCGTGCAGCACACCCGATCACCTACCTCTTGCTGCGGAGGCTGCATGCGGGATGCCCATTTCTCATTTCTGTAGCACCTCTGAGCTGTGCTTCTCTGAGAGTCTATGATACTTTCTTGTTTGAAAGCACTGTTTTAGCGTGAGGACTACCTATCCTGGTCAGATTTCCCAGGTCTTTATAGTCTCCCTTCTCAAAGAAGGAAAGCAACATTTTCAGTTGCTGGGTGCTGCTAAGGCGTTCACATCAGACCCCCGTCTTCCATGATGTGGAGAGACAATGACACTTTAGTGAAGTGCCTTCACAAAAGACATCCTTCACCACCTCCCCTCAAGGGCCCAAAACCTAGAGAGGGACTGATGAGTTTGATATTCTCTCTCTCTCCCTCCCTCCCTCCCTCCCTCCCTCCCTCCCTCCCTCCCTCTCTCTCTCTCTCTCTCTCTCTCCCTCTCCCTCTTTCTTTGAGACAGGCTCTCTCCATATAGTCCTGGCTGTCCTTGAACTTGCTCTATAGACCAGGCTGACCTCCAGTTCAGAGATCTTCCTGCTCCTTCCTGCCAAGTGCTGGCCTTCAAGGCGTGTACGACCACTACCCAGCAGATATACCATCTTTCTTGACTTCTTTACCTTGACACTGGCTTAGTGACCAGGTTGGACCCTGAGCTAGCCGAGGGCATCTGAGGCTGTACCCACAGTACCTTGCTGATAAGCTCCCTCAGGCTGCTGGCCATCACCCCACGCCGGCTGCTTCGGTCATGGTTTGAGACCCGAAAAGGGCGAGCTGGATGCATGAGGGGTGTCAGCAGGGCCTTCTTAGTCTGCAACCCCATGAATGTCAGGGGCCTGTGAAGGAGGCACAGGGGAGAACAATCCTTCAGATGAGGGTTTTTAAGAAGATGCTTGAGACACACACAATAATGCAGTTTTAATGTTTGCATCTAAAAGAAAGATGCCTGGGAATTACTAAACGTCACATACATCTATACCTCCGAGGAACAAGCAAGAAACGCATCAATTTAGCATATCTAGGGCTACCCTGGGGTTCGTCCTCAGCCCCCTCTCCAAATTATATTCTGCAAATACTGAGTCAAAAAATTTTAGGGGCTGGAGAGATGCCTCAGAGAGTAAGAGCATTGGCTGCTCTTCCAGAGGTCCTGAGTTCAATTCCCGGCAACCACATGATGGCTTACAACCATCTATAATAAGATCTGGTGCCCTCTTCTGGCCTGTAGGGATACATGCAGGCAGAACACTGTATACATAATAAATAAATACATCTTTTTTTTTTTTTTAAAGGAAAGAAGCCAGGCGGTGATGGTGCACGCCTTTAATCCCAGCACTTGGGAGGCAGAGCCAGGCGGATCTCTGTGAGTTCGAGGCCAGCCTGGTCTACCAAGTGAGTTCCAGGAAAGGCACAAAGCTACACAGAGAAACCCTGTCTTGAAAAAGCAAAAAAAAAAAAAAAAGGCCGGGCGGCGGTGGCGCACGCCTTTAATCCCAGCACTCGGGAGGCAGAGTTAGGGGATCTCTGTGAGTTCGAGGCCAGCCTGGTCTACAGAGTGAGATCCAGGAAAGGCACAAAGCTTACACCACAGAGAAACCCTGTCTCGAAAAACAAAAACAAACAAACAAACAAAAATTGGTTTAGTTTTTTCATATTTATTGATTTATTGATTTATTGATTTATTGATTTATTGATTTATTGATTTATTGATTTATTGATTGATTTATTTAATTTATTTATTTATTTGGTGTAGTTTTGGTGCCTGTCCTGGATAGACCAGGCTGGCCTCAAACTCACACAGATCTGCCTGGCTCTGTCTCCCGAATGCTGGGATTAAAGGCGTGCGCCACCACCGCCCGGCTTTATTTTTATTTTTTAATTAGGTGTAGGACAGTATGTGGGCACGTGAGTATGTGCATGGGAGTGCAGATGCCCACAGAGGTCAGAGGCTCAAATGCCCTGGAGCTGAAATTACAGATGGTTGTGAGCCTCTCGATGTGGGTGCTGGGAACCGAACTCAGGTCCTTTGTAAGAGCAGCCAGTGCTCTTACCCACGGAGCTGTCTTCCAGCCCCAGCAGGTTTGCATTCATATGCTCAGTTCCTTCCCCTTTCAGGTGTACAAAGTGGCTGAACGATTAATTTCCCCCCGTGAGACTGCACTGAGGGGAATGAGATAGACCAAAGGGTCCCTGACCTGGTTCTCCCATTGGAAAAACCTTGGCACCTGACCAGAGACCTAAATGGTCCCAGCACAGCGGTGGCCCTGGCATATGATTCCTGAACTTCTGCCTTGATTCGGAGGAGTTGCACCAGGTTTTTGTTACACAACCTGAAGAACAAGATGTTCACACACGGCTGAGCCATCACTAAGGCAAAACTCATGCAATGCTGTCACACCTGGTCACCTGGAAGGCGGGGACTGGGGACTAGCTATGTTTATGCTTCCCGGTCAGAGCTCTAGCTTTGTCCCCAACCTACTCGTACTGTGAAACTTTAACCAGTTGGTCAAGTTCTCCCGAGGAAGAGAAAAGACAGGAGCGTTCTACATCAGGTCAACACCTGTGTGCATTAACGGATTACCAAGAAATTTGTGAGTCCTAGTCATGAGGTAGGCAGTGACTCAGGGACGGTGGCAGAGGAGAAGAAGGTCATTAAGCAGTGCCAGGTTGGAGTTTTGAACAGACGCCCACATTTGGTGGGGCACGGGGATGGCTTTTGAAATGAGGTCTCACTATGTGCTTCAGGGTGACCAGGAACCCCTGAGCCTCTCATATCAGGCTCCTGTGTATGTCACCACACCTGACTCTCTACCCACAGCTTTCTTACCTTGGTGTCTACCCCGCCAGATTCTATCCCTCCCACAGGAGACTCTGAACCTCCCGGTGGAGATGAGTCTATCTCCTACTACTGAGTAAGAGGCCATTGCTATTACCCATGAGGCCTCTGGAAGCTGCTCACAGAGCCCAGGGTCTGCCTGAACATTTCCCTCCCATCTCCACTGCATGCCACTCTTATTTTCTGAGTCAAAAGCATAACAGGACGAAGTCAGAGACACAAAAGAACAGGGCCATGCTTTCAAGTGCCTGGTCTAGCCACTAGCAGAAGGCAGCACATCTTTGCCCTTGTTACCAGGGTCCCAGGTCTCCTCATTAGAAAAAGATGCATGTCTCTCCAAACACCCCCCTCTATACTCCGGTAACCTGACCCAGCTGAAGAGTTCATTGTCTTTTCCCATCTGACAAGATAAGGGCTGGCAATCACTGTGGCCCTCGCTACCTCTACCTGCCCTCAAGGAAGTCTTCTTGGCTACGAAAGGACAGTGGATCTTTTGTTCTTAGCCTACTATTTCCTAACCAAGAACTGGCTCATTGCTGGAGATAAGACTCATAGACTAACACACACACACACACACACACACACACACACACACACACACACTCACACACTATGGAAATAAAATCCTGCCATTTTGGTCAAGGGTGAGTGCCTTAATGTGTCAAATTATGAAATAATAGTCTCAGTTGATACAACAAATAACAAAACCTTGCAGATTCTCAGGGCTCACTCTATATAGCCTAGTCTATCTGTGAGCCCTAGGTTCCAAAGAGAGACCCTGTTTCAACTCTCTCTCTCTCTCTCTCTCTCTCTCTCTCTCTCTCTCTCTCTCTCTCAGATCAAGACTATCTTAGAAGACATGAAGGGGTTAAATGCACTAAACCTGCTTAACAAACACGTTGAGTACTGACCACTCCAACTCAATGATCAGTCGGGCCAGGCTGCTAAATGAACATGGCAGGGCGTTAAAGAACAGGGTGCAATTCCTGCTCGCATAAGAAGGACAGATGCTTCACATCCGGCCACTGGCACATTGCTGAAAGTGGGGTTTCTATTTCCACTCCTAACCCAATAGTCTGACTCGTCAATGTTAAGACAGACTGCCTAAAGAAAACTCTTTAGTAGTTAGCAGAGCATAAAGCCCTGGTCCAGTCTTCCTTCCTTGATGGCTCCCCGAAAGCAAAAGAGCAAGACCATGGAGAGACCTCAGAATTCTGCTTTTCACGGTGTCAACAGAGAAGACAGTTGCTCCCTAATTCCTTGGAAAATGGGTGCAGACAGTTCTATGAAATAGGAAGGAAGTAACTCATTGAAGGAAAAATAATAAGGAAACGGTGTTTAAGGAAGTAGGTTGGTTAGTGGAAATCAGACTTCATAGAATATTCTGGAAAACTGTCGAACATCAGCTCTCCCAGAAGAAGGTGTAACAGGTGAGCTTCGCTTCCTTCCCTGAGGGAACTTATAGAAATATGTGGCACAAAGCAAGAAGCCATAGATAGACAGTCCATGTGGACTTTTCTCCAATAAGATGACTAAACCCTCCCCACATACATACATCTACACGCCAGAGGAAAAAGACCAAAACCAAGATCAAAATCACCACACTTTAACATCAAGGCCATGTCTCCTTCGGACCTCATCTTAGTGAAGTACATGTCTTACACAGGAGCCTGATTCCCATGATCCAATGCACCTGAATAAGACCAGTCTCGAGGGGAAACAAAATGCATGTTGTAAAATTTATTGCTTTACAAGACAACGACATGTCCACCAGATTCGGACCCCATATCAAGGGCCTATAAGATGACTAAGTAACTCCTCCATAATTGCTATGGAAGACTTCTATGCCCTCTCAGGCACCTGGGAGCTCGCCTGCTGCCTCTTTGTAGTGTATTTCAATCAATTCCCTCTGCCCTTTGCACCTTTGGTAAATTCTTTTACCGCCTGCACCACTGGCCTTGCCTCCCATTCCACATGGACGTCTATAAAAAGCTTTCTCTGTATGCCTCCCACGGGATGAAGTTTATCCTGAAAGTGTTGGAGGAAAGGCCCTGGAACCAGGGCTTGGAGAGAAATACAGCTGTCTCTCAGTATCCTCAGGGGGTGGGTTCCGGGAGCCCCAGTATCCCCAAATCCACAGATGCTCACGTCCCTTATATAAGATGTAGAATTTGTAGAACCTACACCTATACCCAATACAATGTAAATGGCTGCTTTACTCTATCCAGAGCGGGGAAGGAAAAGACCAAGTCTGCACAGGTGCAACCGAAAAATACAGTTGTTTTCAAGAGCCAGAGATAGTGGTGCACACCTGCACCCTCAGGAGGCGCACACCTGCACCCTCGGGAGGCGCACACCTGCACCCTCGGGAGGCGCACACCTGCACCCTCGGGAGGCGCACACCTGCACCCTCGGGTGGCGCACACCTGCACCCTCGGGAGGCGCACACCTGCACCCTCGGGTGGCGCACACCTTCACCCTCAGGTGGTACAGATCTGCAGCTGGTACAAAATGACTGCACTCTCAGTACCTGAAGAGGCAGAAGCAGGCAGATCACAAGTTAGAGACCAGCCTGGGCTACCTAGGGAAATCAAGACTTAGGATCAAGAAAAGCAACCAACCAACCCCCTCTCCAAACAAAATCAATCAACCGCCATTTTTTTTTTTCCCTGCAGTTGGTAGAATCCTTGGAGGCAGATGTCATGGGTGTGGAGGCCAGCCGTACTGTGGTGTTATTAGTGATAGATGCTATTCAGGGATCCTCCATAGCTGCTGTGTGTCTCAGTGTTGTTCAGAAAATGAGAAAAGCATGTGGGGAAAGTAAAGGGTGAAATTTTATCAGCCAAACGCCATAGGGGCAAGAATATGTGATAGCATTAAGTAGGCCATGGTGAGGTCAAACACTGGGAAGCAGAGAGAGGAGGCAATGATTGAGGAGTGTCCATCAGGCTTAGAGAGGCGTCTATGCACTGTGGGGCAGCATCCAAGGGTAGCAGGGCCCAATGGCAAGTGTCAGCAAATTAGACTTCCCATCGCCAAGCTCCGCACATGGCTCCTTGTAGATAGCACACACAGTTTGGAATATGCCTGCCCAGAAGTTTGAACACAGGCTGCCTGACCTGAGTCTATTCTTAGCGACCTAACAGAATGCTTGGTATAAAGGGCATAGAACACAAGATCGAAGCCTTTGAACACTTTGTAACATTATTATAAAAGGAGGTTTGGTTCCAGAAACAGAAACCTGGAGATTTGCTTGTAGCAAACTTGTTATCTTTCTAATATCACCAGGGATGCCAGTATAAATTCTAAACTGGAAGAGCAGCTGTATAAAACCAAGTTCCTTATAAAAGCAAAGATACTCGAATTCTTTTTTGAGTGATACTGGAGATGGAGCCCATGGTCTCAGACTTGCTAGGCACTCTCTGTACCACCCAGCAGCACCAAACAAAACCAAATAAGCTCCAAATAGTTACAAATGCTCATGGTGCCCTTTCAGGGTAAATAATAACTTTGTAAGAACTTCAGAGTTTGGCCAAAGTAGATTTTGTCTGTAGGTGATAATATACACCTACAGATATCCAGAGTTTTGCTAGAAGATTCCAGGCCTCTTTCCTTATTACCACAGTCTCCAGTGGTTACAACCTGTCAACAAGCTGTTTAAGAATGTGCATTAGGGACTGGAGAGATAAGAGTGCCTACTGCTCTTGAGAAGGACCCAAGTTTGGTCCCTTCTCAAGAAATTTTTAAAAAATCGATAAAGAAGAATTAGTACTTTGTGTGAATGTGGTGTGTGGACACACACCTGTGGGTACACACACAGGCTGAAGGGGGGCATGGGGTGTCCTGCTTTACAGTCTCTCTGCTTTGTTCTTTTGAGACAAGGTCTTTGGCTGAGGCTAGAGCTAGGCTGGTGGCCAGTGAGCCCCAGCCATCCTCCTCTCTGTTTCCACAGGGCTGGGGTTCCGGGTGCCTGTGGTCATGCCTGACTTTACATCAGGATGCTGGGACCTGAACCCAGGTCTTCATGCTTATGAAGAAGCACTCCTACCCCCTCCCCCACCCCGAGCTATTTCTCCTGCTTCATAATTGTTTACAGGTAACCCTTCTCTCCCATCTCTGCCCAGGGCTTTCTCTAAGCCAGTCACACACACCATCACTGAGCCACATTCTCGGTACAATATCTAACTTTTTCATAAGGTGTTTATTGATTAAGTTACCTCCCTGGGAGAATCCCGTTATTAACTAATGAATGACGACCACTGTGCTGGGCTATTTAAACTCACTGAAAGGAAGCAGAAACACAGCTAGATTGCAAAGAACACACAGTGGACCTTGCCTGTGGCTCTTTAGCCTGGACAGGATTTTAAGGAAGGGTGGGGAAGGGGAAAAAATATTTTCCCTCCAGCAAGTATTCTAGGTTGTTTTCTTCCCGTTTGGGTTCGAATCAAGTTGTGCCAAAGGGTCAGGGCAGGCTGGTCTGGAAGTAGGTTATTACTTTGAGAACTGAAGCAAGTTGGTCACTAACAAAAAGGCATGAGCTCCTGGGGCTTGCCAGGCTGGAATGGAGGGTGTCACAGATCATATATTCTCCAGTGTTTTGATCTGGGGAGTCACTTCCACCTCACACATGACACCACGGAGACGCACCCAGATACATTTTGGATTTCCTCGAACTGTTGCGCGGTTAGACGCAAGGGTAAGTAAGCTCGGCCTTCATGCCTTCCACTCTGAGGCCAACTGGCAACTGCTTAGTGTAACCTCGGCCCTTGAAAAAAAACCACAGAGTCACTGCTCTGGTCCTTGAGTTTAAAAGTGTTGGGGAGGCAGATGGCATATCTAGCTGTGAAGGTGGTAAAGAGAAGCCCCTGGATCAGTGTGAGCCTCGGGACAAGAGGGATGGGGAAAAACAAGGTTTTCCAGAACAAGCACAGATAGGGAGGGCCCCGGGGGAGTTAGGGGGGGCAGACTGGGGCCGAGCGAGGCAAGCTGCAGGTGGAATTAAGAGATCTGGCAAAGAGCCGTTCTCACGCTGTGAAGCTGCCCCATGATCCTCTCCATTTAAACATCCATGTTCCTCCCACACATCTCCTGCGGCTGATGGCTAGAATGCAGTGTTATTTGGGAGCCTTTACAAGTCCCCTGATGCCCCTAAAGTTAAGTTTTTTTTTTTGTTTTTGTTTCAAGAGGAAGCAGCTGATGTGCCCGAAGAGCAGCCTTTTCATTTTGTTAGCTGCTTTTCTCACCTTGTGAATTGACACAGTTTCCCCTAGGACCCTGTCTCATAAGCTGCTGGACAGCACCTACGGCTGATGACCCTATTCTTCCTCATGCACATTTCTCTGCAAGAGGTACTCTGTGGGGCCTGCATTTTTATGCACTTGGGTCTCTTCATCCTTTAGCAGTATTTTCACCATCAAGATCTCACTGTTTAACCGGTTCTGTAAAGTCGCTGCCATGCAGCCGGTCTCGACCCTGAAAGCCAGTCGTCTGGACGGAAGAATCAGAGGCAGGAGGATTATGAGTTGAGACCAGCCTGAACGATATAGCTAGGCCTTGGAGGGAGACCCTGTATGTCTGCCAGCTTTTCTTTTTCCTTCTGTATGTTTCTAATTCCTTCTCTCTGGGTCTCATTCTCGATCTCTGTGTCTCTCATCCTCACTGTCTCTCATTCCTTGTTTCTGTGTCTCTGTCTGTGTGTCCCTCCGGGTCTCTGTCTCTTTCTGACACAGACATACACACCCCCCTCTGCCTCATAACGCCTGGGATAGTATCAAGAACTAGTATGTTCCATCAGCATATGGAGATAAACCGAAGGGGACTGATGCCAGCGGGTTGAGCAAGTCCTAGATGTGGGTGGGGTTGGCTGGGAGCCAAAACTGCCCTCGCAAACCTGGGTGAGCCCAGCCTCCCCTGGGTAGGCAGAGCCCATGCTCCCCTGAAGTACCTAAGCCGGGACTCTCTCCCCTCAACCCCCAACTCGGTTCTCAGTCCCAGGACCCGGAGAAGCCCTGTTCCTCCAGCATAGACACATGCCAGGGTTTGTGACCATAATCTGTAAGAGCTGCAAGAGATGCGGCCACCGCCGCGCATCCACCACTGCCCCTTGTCTCCCCCGCACCTCGGGAGCGCCCCGCCCGGCACCTGCGACCCTCTGCGGGAGGAACCTCGGGGCTGCTGGGCGGGTGGGCGCTGGCTGGCGAGGGTGGGGACTAGGCCCGGGGGCTTGGACTTGCAGGGGGACCCCAGCCGAGGGAGCGGAGGCAGGGAACGGATGGGGTGTGCGAGGGAGGAGGAGCTCGGGTTCAAGAGAACGCACGGGGAGAGAGTGACTTGGGACGCAGGAGGACCCGGGGAGCAGAGGAAATGGAGACGGGCGAGCGGGGTACCCCGGGCGCAGGGGGTGGCGGGGTGCACTCGCCTGATGAAGGCCCCCGCGTAGTCCCTGGCGATCTCCATTGGCGCGGGTCATCCAACCGTCCCCAGGCCGGGCCCTCTTAAAGCACTGCCCTGTCCGCCCCGCCCCGCGGCGACTTGACCCGACCCGGCCCGGACCTTGGCGTCAGACGGCGCTTCTGCGAGCAGCAAACAGTTCTGGCTCCCACGCCTGGGTGCCGGGGCCACGCCCCTTCGTGGGCAAACGGTACCGGGGGCCCCCGGAACCCCAGATTTGGGGGTGTTGGTGGCTATTGTCAGTTCGTTTGTCTTTCTCCTCTGGAGGCTGGGGTCACTGGCGACATTACCACGGCCAGCGGCATCGCTTGACCGTGGAAAAGCAGGTGTGCTTGGGGGCGAGCGGAGTGCCCGAACCCACTGTCTCCAGAGTCTCCAGAGCCCTTCTCGGGGCTGGGCGGCTGGCCAGCGACTTCCCGGGGGACAGGGGGAAGTGGCCGGGGATACGCGGAAGCGCAGCACTTCGGGTTCTCGGAGGTGCCAGGGCTTCCGTGTGGGTTAAGATGACAATTAAGTAGAGGGAGAGGAGGAAGCAGCCGGCTGCCACCATTCATTACTAGAGTTGTAGGTTGGCTTCTGAGAGACGGGAAGCTCACAATTGATGGGGCCAGGAGAGGTTTCCGCTCGCAGTGAGCACAGGCTGCCCCAAGCCCTCGAGGAGCCGAGTGGATGGGCATGCACCAGCGCTCGGCTGCGAAGACAACCTTCTTCGCAGGCTGTAAACTCTGGAACTTGGCGAGTTGCTGGAAGATCCTTTCCGCTCAGCATCGCTGGCCAGGAGCTTTTGGTACTGTGTTCCAGGCGTGGTCTCTAGCCCTCTTCTTCAGGCTGCTCCGTCTTCGGGAGTCCTGGTGTCAACAAACCTCACCTGACCCGCAGGAAAATAGAAGCCAAAAGCAATTTCCGGTGAACGCCCTGCAGGAGGCTCCCAGAGCAGCCTGTCCAGCCTGGAGCTATGGCGCTGGACAAAGCCACCTGAGGTCATTAGCGGACCCTCCCATTGATACTTCACCTAGGAGGTGAGACCATGGGACCAGTCAATTCAAATCACCTTTACGAAAATGCCCTTCTGTAGAGAAATTCTAATGTCCAGACACACAGGGTATCGGAGTGAACATCTGCTCAGCCAGGTTCAGATGTCTTTGCTTGTTTGTTTAAACACCTTCGATTGAAGTCCTTAGTCTCTCCCTGTGCCTCCCTCCCCACACTCTCTGTAGACCAGGCTGGCCTCTCGCTCACAGATAAAGACCTCCTGTCTCTACCTCTTGAGTGTTGTGCTTAAAGGTTTGTGTCACTACCCCTAGCAAACTTGTATTTTATTTTATTTTTTTTCAAGACAGAGTTTGTCTGTGTTACAGCTCTGGCTGTCCTGGAACTCACTTTGTAGACCAGGCTGGCTTTGAACTCACAGAGATCCGCCTGCCTCTGCCTCCCTAGTGCTGGGATTAAAGGCGTGCGCCACTACCGCCCGGCTAAATTTGCATTTCTTAAAAAAAAAGTTCTCTCAGGGCTAGAGAGATGTAAGTTTGGATCCCAGTACTCACATAAAAACCTGGGGGGAAGGGCCAGGCATAGTAGTACACGCCTTTAATCCCAACACTTGGAAGACAGAGGCAGGAGGATCTCTGTGAGTTCGAGGCTAATCATGTCTACATAGTGAGTTCCAGGACAGCCAGGGCTGTGTAGAGAAACCCTGTCTCAAAAACAAAAACCCAACCAAACAAAACCACAAACAAACCAAAACTGGGGGAAGCCTGGAATGTTCTGGGTAAAGACAGGAGGCTTGTGTGGCTCGTTGACCACCAACCTAGCTCCAGAAATGTGATAGAGCAGGACATTTCCCTTCCGGGGGCCCCCTCTGCCTCCTCCCCACTTTCACTCTACACACACAGAACCATGTTTTCCTATCAGGCATGGATGGCACAGGAAATCCAGGAGAAACCTTCCGGCTCCTGATAATATCAGTTGTACACCCACTGAGAGCAGCACCAGGCTCCAGTGAACAGTTTCAATCTGATGGTCGTCACACACAGATGGCCCTGGTTAAACTAAGTGGGCCACAGAACAAAACCAAGACATGAATCTGGGGGGAGGAGCTGATGTGGGGCAGGGGTTTGTGGTTGACAGGGTAAGTAGGAGACAGGAGAGGGTAGGGTATAGAGAGAAGCCAGAATGTATTATGCAGTGTTTGGAGCTTTCAAATAAGAAAACTAATAAAAATATGAGAAATGTTCCCAAAGATCAGTGGGATCATTCCCAACAAAAATGATGGTCTGTAGTCTATGCCCTAACCATCCAAGCTAGTTGATTTGAATACATAGGGCACTAGCCATGTACTGGGGGTAAGAGTCTGCAGTAGTCAAAGTCAAGGTCATGGGGCCTAGCGAGCTGCTTGACTCAAGTCATGTAGACTTGAACACGCGTGAATGAATGAGGAGCCATGTAATATCTGAACGCAGATTGAGAAAGGAACAAAGTGAGGAATTCAGTCCCAAGGACATGTGTAATGATTTTATTAAAAAGGAGAAATGGTATGCCACTTCAAGGAAACATGCCATTTGCTACAGAGTTAGTGCAAGAGGTTTATTGGGGGGCTGGAGAGATGGCTCAGAGGTTAAGAACACTGGCTGCTCTTCCAGAGGACCTGAGTTCAATTCCCAGCAGCCACATGGTGGCTCACAACCATCCATAATGAGATCTGGTGCCCTCTTCTGGCCTGCAGGCAAATGTATGTATAATAAATAAATAAATCTTAAAAAAGAAATAAATAAATAAGAGGTTTATTGGGGGAACAGGAGTGGGAGAGTGAGAGTGAAAGGCCCTCTCAGAGTGGGGACACGAGAGAGGCAGACAGACAGACAGACAGGCAGACAGGAAAGCAAAGAGAGTAAGAGACAAGAAAGGCAAGAGAGAGAATTGTGCTTGGGGGACACTTTTAAGGGGGTACACTTGTCATATAGCAGATGGTGGAAAGGCACCTGGAGACAGGTGATGATGATGTAACTGCCTTGGTGGCCGAGGCAGGCTGCTGCTGTGGAGGGAACTAACATCAAAGAAGCAATGATGTGGTGCTGAGGCTGAAGGAGCTGGAGGTGGAGGAGGAGCTGGAGGTGGAGGAGGAGCTGGAGGTGGAGGAGGAGCTGGAGGTGGAGGAGGAGCTGAGGTGGAGGAGGAGCTGGAGGTGAGGAGGAGCTGGAGGTGAGGAGGAGCTGGAGGTGGAGGAGGAGCTGGAGGTGAGGAGAAGCTGGAGGTAGAGGAGGAGCTGGAGGTGGAGGAGGAGCTGGAGGTGGAGGAGGAGCTAGAGGTGGAGGAGGAGCTGGAGGTGAGGAGGAGCTGGAGGTGAGGAGGAGCTGGAGGTGGAAGAGGAGCTGAGGTGGAGGAGGAACTGGAGGTGGAGGAGGAGCTAGAGGTGGAGGAGGCAGTAAGACTGTAGGTGTGGGTCCCTTCCCTGACTTCCTCTTCATGCAGAAATCAAAAACTCTTTCTTCCCCAAGTTGCTTTTGGTCATGATACTTCTCACAGCAAACTAAGCCCAGGGATGGCACCACCCATCACGGGCTGGGCCCTCTGCCATTGATCACTAATTGAAAAAATGTCTTACGATCTTATGGAGGCATTTCCTCAACTGAGGCTCCATCCTCTCTGATGACTCTAGATTGTGTCAAGTTGACACACTAAACCAGCCACTACTGGAAGAAAGGCATATTTATGGCCTAGGACAAAAGTGACCATCTGGCTTCACTGACTTGTCTTAAGATACCATTGAAGAAAGGTCAGGTGCATCTGTGCGTCTGGGACTAGGTAGAAAACCCCACATACAATGCTGGTGCTTTCTATCTATGTACAGCTTGCTGAGATACTGCAGGACAAACACAGCTGGGGTGACTCCAGGCAGTCGTGGAGGTCACAACTCAAGATGGCTGCCGTTGTGTCAAGGTGACTGCCCCCTCACATCTGAGTGGCACAAGACTGCCACTCAGGAATGCGGGTTGCGTGGAGAAGCCTAGTTCCTCAGGACCAGGCACGGGAGGAAGAGCTGGGGACCGGCTGTGCAGTCCGGCCCTGTCACTTGCAGGTTGAGGAGGCTCCGTTTGGTTTCAGGCGCCTCTGAGACCAAGACACAGCATCAACACGATGCCGTGGTTCTGAGCGAGGGACAGCGGAAACTTGAAGACGTGCATTTCTGAGGGACTGAGGAGCACGTTCAAGGAAGGCAGAAGCGTATGTTTTCCCATCTGTTGATGAGTGAGATCAGATGTGGCTATTCGAGGAGAGAAATCGGGGTGAGGGGACCCCAGTGCAGATATTTATGGCCAGAAAGGCCAGGGCTGTGGATGGAGCATTGACCAATTGTACTTTAAGTCCCGAGGTAGGTGAGACCGTCACAATCTTTCTCTGGAATTACAGCAGCAAGCCTTGGTTCCACGACAGAATGGACAATACCGGAAGGGGGGCATTGTTGAGAATGGGAGCGCTAGAGTTGAATGGCTTACTACTTACTAGGTTCAAGCGCTCTACTCTGCCTGAGGCCAGTTACATTCTGAAGAATGTAGAGGAAAGTCACCCCCACTGTCCTACTTGAGTGTGAGTCCTGGGGAGTAAATGTGGGTGAGTAAGGCCAGGGGAGGCAGGGTGGAGAGGTGGGGGTGTCAGGACATTTGCAATAAGATCCCTTGTTCCATACAGTTATTTCTTCAACTGACTGCTCTTCCAGAGGATGGAGGTTCAATTCCCAGCACCCACATGGCAGTTGACAGTTGTCTGTAACTCCAAGACCTGACACCCTCACACAGGATATATGCAGGCAAAACACCAATGCTCATAAAATAAAAATAAATTGTTGAAAAAAAAACCTACTGTGGGGAGCCAGGTATAATGGTGCATGCCTTTAATCCCAGCATTCAGGAGGAAGAGGCAGGTAGATCTCTGGGAGTTCAAGGCCAGCCTGGTCTACATAGTGAGTTCCAGAACAACCAGGGCTACATAGTGAGATCCTGTGTCAAACAAACTCTTACTATTGGGGTTGGGGATACAGCTCAGACAGTGGTAGGCCCTTGCCTCGTGTGCTTCAGGTGCTGGGTTCGAAGTCCAGTAACATAGACATGTACACCAATCCAAAAACCACAAACAAAGCAAAATCAAAACTCAGTATGGCACTGTTACAGGCACTGGATATTTTCACGGCTCCTGTGCAGTGGCCTGCAATCTTTTGGAGTTCAAGGTCACACACATCTAGTGGAGGTCATGGCCCCTCTTGCCTAAAGGACTCACATGACCCACCCACCAGCAGTGCGCCAGCACCCAGAAGTCCCTGGAGCTCCGGCTGGAAGCGTGCTCTGCTGGAGGAAGGGTTATCCAGGCGGTTGGCGGACCCTCAGCGGGTGCTATTAATAACCCTGGATGCTGGCCTCGAGTTGCCTGGAGCCGCTCTGGTTGTTGCTGTTGCTGGCTTGGGTTTTTGTTCTCCTTCCAAGTGGGGGAACAACGGTGATGTTCTTTGCTGCTGACTTCAGTGTGAGGTGTTTTTCATTTTGTTTTTTTTTTGTGTGTCAGGGCTGATGCCAGGTCTTCCTCAACTGAGCAGAGGGCAAAGGGACAGGCTGTGCCAGCACACAGCTCTGCTTTTCTCGTATGAATGTCCTGGTCTTTTAAATAGCACCTTCCTTCCTTCCTTCCTTCCTTCCTTCCTTCCTTCCTTCCTTCCTTCCTTTTTTTAAAGATTTATTTATTATGTATGATGTATGCGTGCTCTATCTGCATATACACCTGCACACCAGAAAAGGGCATCAGATCTCACTATAGATAGCTGTGAGCCACCGTGTGGTTGCTAGGAATTGAACTCAAGACCTCTGGAAAACAGGTAGTGCTCTTAACCTCTGAGCCACCTCTACAGTCCCAAGAGATTTCTTTTTGGAGACAGGATCTATTATGGCCCAGGCTGTTCTGAAATTCCCACCTCCACCTCCCAAGTGCTGGGATTACAAGCATGAACGGCCATGCCTGGCTGGAAGAGCTTTTTATCAGTCTGTGTGGCAGACTGCTGTTTCGCCATTCAGCACCTTACGGGTAGAGCAGCATCTTCTCGGACCATGTCCAGCAATGGCTCTAGGCCCTTTTTTATTCCTTCTCTTGGTTCGGTTGAAATCCTATTGTTTTCCTTCTCATTGGATGAAAATTATACACAGTGCATGGTGTTGTTTGTTTTGTTTGTTTCTATAAGTGACATTGCATACTATACTCTGCAATGGACTTCACCTAACAGCATGTAGCTCTTCCTCTGAGGACGTAGGAACTTACCCTTGCCTTTTAAGCTAATACTATTCCATAGCATGCGTTTAACACAGCCTGTTCAACATCTCCTTTTGTTGAACATTGGAGATGTCCCCATTGGTCCATAGTGTAAGCAGTGCTGTTTGCACCTGCAAACGCATCCTGTCTACATAGTGTTTCACTGGGGTGTAACACCCAGACGTGGTTTGAATGTAGAGGGTCCTTCCTCCACTCATGTGTTGAACACTGTCCACAGCTGGTGATGTTGGAAGGTCGTGGAACCTTCAGGAGGCGGAGCCTTACGGGAGGAAGTAGGTCACTTCCTTGAGGTTTGGTCTGCTTCCTTTCTGCTAGCTGCTCTCTGACTACAGAGGCAGTGTGACCAGCCAGCCCCGCTTCTGTCTGCGTGATGTCTTCCTACCACGACCCACTGTATTCCTCCCTAGACAGTGAGCCGAAGTCAACACTCCCTTAAAATGCATCTTGCCAGACATTTGGTCACGGCAGAGAGCAAAGCAATTAGTACAATGTTCAACTACGACACAAGTCGTTAGAGAAATGAAAGTCAAAACCATAACAATTCACCGCTTCCGCTCCCTGGACTGCACTTCTTTTTAATTTTCTTTTTTTAAAGCCAGGAAAATAACAAATGTTGGTGAGTATGTGAAGAAATTGGAATGTACCACGCACTGCTGATGGGAACGGAAGTGACGTGTAGCTCTTCTTCAAAACGTGTTTGGTTGGATGGAGTGGAGCTCAATGCTAAGGAACTGACTGATCATGTGTGGAGCTCTGGGTTCAATCCCCAACATGATGAAAAAACAAAAACAAAAACAAAAACCCTTACGGCACTAACAATTTCTGTTTTAGAAATATCCTCCAAAGATTACAGTAGACACTCAGACAAATCCTCGTGTGCTCATGTTCATAGTTTAATTAATGTTCATAGGATTCACAACAGCCAAGAGGCAGGAGCAGCTCACATGTCCACCAAGAGAATGCCTGAGCAAAATGTGGTGTGTATGCACAATAGTTAACCTTCAAAAGGTGACTACAGGGGCCAGAAAGATGGCTTAGTGGTTAAGAGTATTTGCTAGTAGAGGACCTGGGTTCAGGTTCTAGACCCACCACTGGGTGACTCCAGTTCCAGGGGAT